>NC_133326.1:77503546-77824374 GCF_042186555.1 Aquarana catesbeiana | reverse complement strand
CCATAGAGGGATTAACATTCACAAATCTGCCTTTCCTAGCGCTGTCCATACACAGAATGATAGGATCCAGGAAACAATGATGTCTTTCCTGAACTGATGGCACTACTACTATATGATCATTAAACAATTGTTTTCATCAGCACTAATCAATCAGTCCTGGTGGAAAATCAAAAAAAAATTCTCCAAATTCCCTCCTTTTTTTTACTGGGTAAGTGAAACATTAAAAAGTGATACAATCTGCGCTCAACCATTCTCTTATGAGAACGGCCAGCAGAAGGGCAGCCACAATCATTGGATGGAGAAGGGGGAAACAGGAAAGCACCACTAAGTGTAAAATGTATTGCCTCTGCGCCCTTCCACCTTTTGCAGAAGGGTGAATAGTTCTTTTCACAAATGGGATTTAGTTACAGTTTCAGTGATTGGGCAGATTGTAAAAATAATTGCAGTCTCTTAAAGATACTTACCTGTGCACGACACCTTTTGAATGTAGGAACTGCAAACCGCAAAGCAGCTCCACTGCCATGTGTCTGATGGCGGCGATCGTCAATTTTGCTTTGCCGGTTATCTTCTTCCGCAGCTCTCCTCCACTCAGGTATTCCATTACAAAGAATAAGTAGTTCTGGGGAAGGAAATACAGACAGGTCAGTGAATGAATTCAGTTAGAAGGTCAAAATAAAAGAATCAGATTATAATTCTCTACCAAAAAACACTGCATAATATCTATGTCCATCTATTACTATACATCCTTTGGTAACATGTTTCTGGTGTATTCCGCTACATCTGACTTCTCCAATTCTATGTGAACTCCAGTCTTATATAAATCACCACTTGGTTCCAGAGATAGATTCAGTAAATCTATTTCTTAAATACAGCTGGTAAAAATACCAAAAGTCATTTTTATATTGACTTCCTCTTCCTTGCGCTGGTGCCGCCACTAACTGCATGATCGCCGTTAGAGACGGCACGCTCAGTGCGCCTGCGGGCCATTGTCTACGGGGCATGCGCCGTAGACATCGGTACCTGTCTTTCGGAAATATCTCCTAAACCATGTTTGCACCTACAGGTAAGCCTTAATCTAGGTAATCTAGGCTTACCTGTAGGTAAAAGTGGTCTGCAAGGGTTTACAACCACTTAAAGGGGCATAAAACACCAGGAGTACATTACATACAGAGTGCAGAGTTCAGGGGTCACTACAAAGTGAGTGCAGAGTTCAGCCTACTTCCACAGCTACTTTACCTCTGCATCCCCCATCCACATCCCACTTTCACCCATCTTTAGCTCTGATCTCTCCATGCAACCCCCCTTCCTTAAAAGCTCCACCATTGTCCACATATCTTACTTTTGTTGCTGTATTAAGCTGAAGCACCCAGCTGGCTCTAGTACCTCCACTATAGGTGACTTCTGTGTTTACAGGTGATAGTGGTAGGCAGAGAACCTGAGCCAGAGGTGGTGGAACACTGTTATCGGTGAGAGCCAGTCAGGCCAGTTTGCATTATATAGCATTGCCTAATGCAGTGTGACAGTTATCAGTGTAGGCTGCAAGGCAGGTGATCAGCCACTATTGTGTGACTACAGCAGAGAAAAGTGAGGTCCCTGACCTGGCAATGTTGTCTGGCAGGGTTACCTTGATCACAACACAATCCTTTGACAGGTGAGATGTACTATACATGTGTCACATCTGCATCTTCCCTGCCTGTCTGGAGTTCAGCTTCCAAAGCCGGCATGCAGATGTCATGAAACAATATTTTTGCTACTATATATTATATTTTATAGAAAATACACTTACGTCTGTCTGAAAGGCGCCATAGAGGTGAGTACAGTAGGGGCTGCACTCAACCATCTCCAGGACCTTCCTCTCGATCAGGACGGAAGCCGGGTCGTCCTTAATTAGATCCTTTTTGCTGACCATCTTCACGGCCACCAGTTTGTTAATGGCGTGGGGGGTGGCAGCCACAACCTGTAAGAGAGAGAGAGAGGGAGGTTAGTACATCTTCTTTTCCATGTGCTCTAGCTGTAAAATCATTCCTAGACATTCCTCCTGTTCTCTCTGTAATTACATTTCTTTTCCCCCTTTCTGTCATTTGTCAGAATATTATCAACCTCCATAAATGTCCTATAGACATAAAAATGAGCTTCCATCAGCCCTATTCATTACAGCAGGCTGAATGTTGTATATACTTACCTATTTTCAGCCCACCCCGGTTCGGTCATGTGATCTGACTCCGTGTCAGCCAGCGATGGCTGCAGGAGAGAGGAGGGAGCAATGACAATGGATGGGCCATAGGAAGCCTATGGGTGTTGTCACCCCTCCAGGCTTTACCAGCCATTGTTAAAGGGGCACTAAAGCTTTGCATTTTTTTTTCTTTTAAAAAAACAAACATGTTATGCTTGCCTCCTCTGTGCAGATGGTTTTGCACAGAGTGGCTCCGATCCTCCTCTTCTGGGGTCCCTCAGTGGCGCTCCTGGCTCCTCCTCTTCTCGAGTGTCCCGTCGGAGAAGCGCTCTCCCTCGGGGCACTCGTGCAGGCATGCTGCCGTGTCCTGCTGCTGCGTCCATTGACACAGACAGCAGGACTTAGCTCCGCCCCCTGGCTCCCGCATCATTGGATTTGAGTGAGAGCAGCGGGAGACAATGGCTGTGCTGCTATCAATCAATTAATCGGCACCTGAGACACCGGCTTGAGTGGGGTTGCTCGTCTCCGGCGCAGGAACGATCGGGCCCAGGTAAGTTAAACGGGGGCTTTGGGGCGCAGATGCACTGCAAGAGGTTTTTCACCTCAATGCATAGAATGTATTGAGGTGAAAAACCAAATGGGTTTACAACCCCTTTAAGCACTCTCTCCTCTCCCCTGCAGCTGGCACTGGATGACATAGGAGATCACATGACTGGATGGAGAGGGTTGTACATAGGTAAGTATATAAATCTTTCTTACAGAGATTAGTCAGCTTAGGCTTTAGGGGAGGGGACAATTGTAAGACTAGTCTGGGGGTAGCTTGTAATGCTACTTTAGGATTTGGTAGAAAAAGGGTTAAGGCTGAAATCCAAGGGAAAAACATTCCCCATGTAGTGGGGTCCCCTCTGCACTGCGAGGGTTAAAGTAAAGTAACTGAACCCAAAAAACATCATTTATTATATTGTAGATTACCAAGGAGAAACCATCACCCTTGGACTGCACCATTCCCAATCAGTGGAGGGGGGGTGTTAAATGTGCCAAATGTGACACCGGAGGGGGGGAGGGTTCCGAAAAGCGGAAGTTCCATTTTTGTGTGGAACTCAGCTTTAAGGAGGTCAGGATTAAAATTACATATATAAAATGTACATACATACATGTAAACACACATGTACACACATGCACACACATGCAGAGACATACATACATAATACATACTTATAAAACATGCGCACACACATACATACACATACATAATACATACATGTGCACACACATACATACGCACATACGCACACACGCACACACGCACACACACACACACACACACACACACACACATAAATAATACATACATGTGCACACACACATATACATACATACATACACACACATACATAATACATACATATGCACACACACATATACATACATGATACATACATACACATACATGCGCGCACACACATACATAATACATACATACATACATACATACAGATAGCATTTTAACCACTTCTGCCCCGGAAGGATTTACCCGCTTCCTGACCAGGCCATTTTTAACTGACAATTGCGTGGTCGTGCAATGTTGTATATTTGTATAATTAGTGTATTTTGATTGGTTTGCGCAAAAGTTGTAGCATCTACAAAATTGGGAATAGATTTATGGCATTTTTGTTATTTACGGACAGATCGAACACTTTTGACACATTTTTGGGACCAGTGACATTTATACAGCGATCAGAGCTAAAAAATAGCCACTGATTACTGTATAAATGACACTGGCAGGGAAGGGGTTAACACTAGGGGGAGATCAAGGGGTTAAATGTGTTCCCTCTGTGTGTTCTAACTGTGTGTGGGGGGGGGACTGACATGGGGAGGAGACCGATCGTTATTCCTATATACTAGGAACACACGGTCTGTCTCTCCTCTCCCCTGACAGAACGTAGATTTGTATGTTTACATTCACACATCCCCGTCCTCGCTTTGTCCGGTGTCTTATCGAATTCAGTCCCCTATCATATAGTGTCCTCCCTGTACTGCGCAGGCGCAGTACGGAGGACAAAAGAGACGCCGAAAGTCTCCGAAGTTCAACAGCTGATCGTCAGCTGTACACGGCGCCTGCGCATTTATTCTTACCCTATGTCCAGGATCATTCCCTACTATCCAAGTGGACATAGAGTTAGAATAAATATTTGCCGAGCGCAGCGAGGCCGTGCCCGAAGCGTGGCGAGCGAAGCGAGCCCGCGAGGGGCCCTCTTACACTGCCATCGCTAACAGGTGCCCGAGCGCTGTGTACAGCTGATGGTCAGCTGATCAACTTCGGGCATTTTCGGCATCTCCTGCTCCTCCGTACTGCGCAGGCGCTGCGCCTGCGCAGTACGAGGCGGACACTATCTGATACGAGGACAGTATATGGCAGAACACCGGCACTATTGTGGGCATTCCGCAAGTGGTTAAAAAAGGCAGAGCTTCCCCTTATCTCTTCTTGTCGGGTACTGCACTGTAGGGGGAGATAAAGAGCACAGCACACATTGTGCTTTCATTTAGGTCTAATCAGCCGCTCCTCCTATCCAGATAGACTGGGGGCCGGTCACCATGGCGACCTCAGCAACAGCTATACGAACACCACTGCTGTGTGCCCCGTGTGTGATGTATAAATAATCCTGCTATGCCTCGCTTCTCAGCGATCACATGATCAGCTCTGTCTCCTCCCCCGAGTGAGTCAGGGACGAATCTCAGCCTCCTCCTGCCTCTGTCAGACGATGAGAGAGGAAACCAGCCGATCATGTGATCTCTGATCAGAGCTGTGAATTGAGGGGAGACTCAGGATCAGAACTCTGAGGGGTGATATGAAGATGGGGAACCACTTTATTGGTTTATTCCAACCTCCAAATGTCATGTTTGTTGGGCAGCTTCATTAGTGAGATGAAGGTGAAAAACTACAGATCAGATCAGAGAGTTCTAGAGATACCCAGCTGTGTCCTCACTACTAATCTAATATGATCACTTACCTGTCCGTAGGATCCTCTCCCTAATTCTGTATGGAATGTGAAGTCCTCAGCACTTAGACAAGTCCTGACCTGTCTATTTCTACAAGACATATTTCTGCTTTTTTTTTTTTTTTTTAAAGAAAAAAAATTTAAATTCAAAGCAATAAATCTCTTCCTACGCTGTCTCCTTTTTTTATCTAATATATGATATAATATCTCTACAATATATTGGGGTCACAGCAACAATACAGTGGGACACTGAAAATCACTGTGTACTCTTCAACTGCTCCTTTATATCTGTCTGCCTGCCACTGCAGTGCTGCTTTTTATAGCCCAGCTGCTCACTGTGACATCATCAGTCACCTGTTACCTGGCAACAAAGGGCTGTTTTTTAGCCCAGCTGCTCACTGTGACATCATCAGTCACCTGTTACCTGGCAAAAAAGGGCAGTTTTTTTTTTCCAACTTTTGAAAAAAATAAACTTTATAAATCGCAATCACATATTGCTACTATACATGTATATATCACTCACATATTCTAGTATTGTACAATCGCACATTATTTATATACATGTATATGAATTGTATAAAATAAATTGCAATAAATATTAAAAAATGTAATTCTCAATAAAATAATAAAAAAAAAAAAAAACACTAAAAAGTAAAATAAAAAACACTCCCTAAAAGCATTTTGAAAAAATAATAAAAAAAATAGAAAGAAATAATAAAAAAATAAAATTGTAAAAATAAAACAATAACAATTAAAACAATTCTGACACTGTCCATTGCTCTACTAACACCATCTACTCCCCTACCAGCATAATCCGCTGCCCCAATCCCCTACCCCTCAAAGGCATTGTGAAAAAAAAGGAAGAAAAATTATTAAATTTTAAAAATTAAAATAAATAAAATGTATTTGTGAAAAAATAAATAAACCATAACTAAAAATAGAAAAAAATTACTGACACCATCCACTGCTCTACTGACACTGCCCAACTGACACCATCCACTGCTCCCCTCCCCCAGAAACACTGTGAAAAAACAATGAAATAAAAATTAAAATAAAAATAATAAAAAATTAAATTGTAAAAAATAACAGAAAATAAAATATTAAAAACAATCTACTGACATCACCCACTGCCCTACAGACACCATACACTGCCCCCCAAAGGATTTTGAGAAAAAAATAAAAATAAATTGTAAAATAATTAGAAAAAATAAATTGCACACAATAATAAAAATAGTAAAAATAAAAAACTACTGACACCATCCACCACTCTACTGACACTGCCCATTGCCCCCAAATCAAAAAATCGAAATAATACAAAAATAAATAGGTAATAATAAATAGTAAAAAATAAAAATCTTACACTGACCATTGCTCTACTGACACTGCTCCCCCCCCCATTTTTTATTTTTTTATTTTGAAAAAATAAAATTGTAAAAAAATACGATAAAAATAATGAACTACTGCCACTGCCCTACTAACACCATCCTGCTCTCTTCTCCTGCACACACTACTCACCGCCATACACTCCACACTTTTTTTTTTTTTTTAATTTTGGTCTATTACCGTCATTCTTGGTTTAGCCAAATGGCTTCTTTCAAGATGTCCATCATGCCTCCTTTTTTGTATTTGTTTCAAACGGCTCCTGTTTTCATACCTTGGGCTTTCTTCATGCATCTATTATGGTTTGACACAAAGCATCTGGAGGGGTTGGGCTCCCACAGTTGGAATTCTACTAAGGGTGAACTTCTGGTTCAACTAAGACAAGGCTGGAATCGTAGTGTAGGATCTTTATACTGAGACAGATTTTTAGGGATCTTGTTTTTTTGGGGGGGGAGGGGGTTAGGCAGAAAATCTTCACTCTACCTACCCCCAAAAATCAAATACTTGTCTCTGTCTAAGAAAAAAAACAATGGAGTCTGGTGTTGTCTTGAAGCAGTTCTCCCTTACCTGCTCTTCTCCAGTATTATATTCGGACAGTGGGGCTCCTTCCCTGTCAGAATACACTGATCAAAAGGACGTTTTCCCACAAGCCAGTTTGAAAGAAGTCAATCATTAAATCAACTTTACTGGAATGTGAATGGCCTCATCCAGTCCTTGCTGATCCGGCCAAATTTCGATCCATCTATGACCAGCTTAAAGCGTTGCTCCACTTTTGTTGAGAACAAAACATTTCCCTCTAGGTGATCTATGTATATTGCAAGGGTTATAAAAACCTTTGTTGCAGATTCCTACCTTGTGTTACTCTGAAGAAATCACTGTTTGTTCCACTCTGCCTCTGTGCTAAGTGGGTCTAATGGTTTCATAATTATCAGTCAGCTGTGGCAGCTGCAGAGCACTAATGAGGAAATCTGCTGGGCCTGCATCCCTTTAGACGTGTTCCTATTGGAAGTATCTCACCAAAAATGACATTTCTGTTACAGGGGATGCCTGAAATCTGACTTGAATCTAAGGCAGACTTCTGGGAAAATTAGTGAGCCAATCACACAAGCAGGAAATGATGTTTCTGGGGAGTGATCAGTTCACACTCTGTGTACAGAACACCTCCAGGTTGCCATATTGCATTGCATTTTCAGAAAACAACAGAGCTGCAGACTGAAAAGGAAAGGTCATTTTTAAAAAAAAATCAATTACAGTATGACTTGTGTCACAATTGTATACACTATAGTATGTTTTCTTTTTTTGCTATTTTTTTCCCCAACGAAAGTGGAGTTAACCTTTAAGTCTTCTGACTCATTTTCTTGCTTGTAATTTTCATGTAGAGACACAAAGATGGCCACAACACAGGTATCAGTAAGAACATAGTATCTATTTATTAACAACACAAATCCAGACTTACATTATGGTAAACAAAATGCTGCTTCTATGTGGAGGGAACAATCTGTATGGAGAGGAGGAAAGCAGCACAGCCATCCAACTGGCAAACAACTGTCATGCACAGAGATCAACATTTTATTTATAAAGGAGGCGGCCTCAGAAACGCATTGTACACGCCCCTTCACTCCCTTGATGCTTGCCCTGTTGGTTGAGGTAGTCCGCAGACGCCGCTGTTTCATCTACACAAGGCGGGAACAGAACTAATAAACATACTCACATGTGGAACCGATCACTTACCAGTTCTGATGGGACATTTACATTATTTGAAGGTTGTACATGGTAAAGATTTGATTACCTGACAGTTTTATTCACAGATGTGCTCGTATAATCAAGGTGTTCATGTTTATGAGGGGTGCACAACTCAGCACAGCCAAGCGAGTTTGGAGAACAGATTATCAATCCAACTAAAGGTGATGCTCCAAAAGTGTTAGCTGTGCACCATAGACAATAAGATTGCTATGTAGGTCTGTAAGATATGTGAGTATCAGGCAATAGTCATCTAATATCTCTGGGTAACTAGACCTGGTGGCAAGAGAATCAACAAAGACTGAAAAGGCCGGAGTCTTTTGTAGAGCCCCTCTGACCTCCAAAAGTCAGCAGCTACAGTATTTGTAGCTGCTGATTTTTATTTTTTTCTGAAGGAGCCTGGAGCTCCTATTTAAATACACCAATGAAAAAATCCTGAAAGGGGGGCAGGAGGCGGAGCCTAGCGGAGCAGACATGCACTGTTAGAGCTCCACACCGCTGAGGAGAGAAGAGAAGGACAAAGCGGAGCCTGCAGGCTCAAAAGGTATCCATTTGAACCTTTTTGCCCCAGGGAACAAACTGTGAAAGTTTGGGCAGGAAATATGGTACAGGGAGGAAACCGTGGCAGAAATAAAAATCACCTCACAAAGAGCTCACAGGCACTCAATGCAGCTGAAGCAGCTCCAGTCACCTCACAAGATACAGCATCAGGGCGCTCTCACAGACAGAAAATGTCACAGCAAGACTCTCCATTTGAGTCAGATACAGAACAAATACTCTCACAAACTTCTCCACAAGCCTCCTCAGCATCCCCAGTAATATTATTACAATTTGAAAAGATGCTTCATAAGGCTTTAAAACAAACCTCAGACCAAATAACAAAAAGCCTAACCAAAGAAATAAGAGAGCTGGGAAACCGCACCGCAGCCTTAGAAATAAAAATGGATGAAATTGAAATTACAACCCAAGAAAATATAACAGAATTGGAACAATTAAAAAAAGAGAATTTAATACTTCAAACTAAGCTCGAAGATTACGAAAATAGAGCCAGACGTTCAAACTTGCGCGTAAGGGGAATACCTGAAACTGTGACAGACCTGCAATCTACTATTACTGCTCTATTACAAGAACTAAAGCCAGATATCCCTATTGAACGTTTAGAACTGGACAGAGTACACAGAGCCCCCACAGCCAAAAAGAAAGATGGACCCCCACGTGATATAATCACAACATTTAATTATTACAGAACGAAAGAACAAATACTAATTGCTGCAAGAGAAAAAAAGGAACTTAATTTTCAAGGACACAATTATCAAATTTTTGCTGACCTATCCCAACTTACTATTACTAAAAGACGATCCATGAAACCCCAACTAATGGAACTGCAACGCCACAACATTATGTATCAATGGGGCTTCTCCTTTTCAGTCAGATTAAACTACCAAGGTACAATTTACAGAAGCAGATCAGCAGATGAACTACAACAAACCCTTTTAAAATTAAATCTGACAGAACCCATAAGCAGCAACACTCCCACACGCAGAAGAATGGCGTCATCTTCACCTTCAGGCAGCACCCAGAAAATTTCAGAACAAAATGGGAATCATCATTCTCACAAAAGAGGCCATTATGCCACATCATCCATGGACCAAGAAGATTCAATGGACTGACATCCTAATTCCTGATATCTCTTCATTTATTATACTAAGAGATGGTTCTCTATAAAAAAACCTGTATTTATCACTGAATGTAACTGCATTCTGATAGTCACACACTGTGTGGGATCATGTTACATTCCAGTTATATTTCTTATTACTTCTGATTCATATAGCCTTAGAATATATAAGTGAAATAAGGAAATTCTTGTTCAGTTATATATTATCAGGTAATAACAATAGATTTATTACTTTTTAGGACAAATATGTTCAATAATCCAGAAGTAATGGAAGCTTTTTCTTTCTTTTCTTAAAACAAATATATTATTACCTAACTAGTTCCTAGAATTATGTTTTTGTTTATTCTAATCTGAAGCAATACAACCTCAATTTTATGAGTTAACATATCTAAACAGTTACATATGAATAAATGATGTAATTGTTTACTCTAAAAGGGTTAAAATCCCAAAATAATTCAAACTATCTTCATCAATACCAAAGTTATTAACAGTACCTTTCTAACTGAATTATTTAGCCTAGGGCAAGACTAACCATATACAACCACCCTGGAATAAATAATTTCAAAACTATATTCTGCACTCCAATTAATGAATCATCATTTTGATGTCTTTTGACATAGCACTTCTCTCCTGTAAGCGGAAGATCCGTGTACCCCCATTAGCCCTCCTCATTCTCCCAACCATATTATGTGGGAGTGTGACGAAGGCACTTATTCCCCTGAGAGAGATATTTATTCTCTTTCACAGTAAATCGTGATTACTTGCAAAAAATAATTTATACAATGTATCATCTAATCTCATATGTTTTTTGTTTACTCTTTACTCCAGAATTCACTGGTTTCTTTTCTATCTATTCATCTCTTCAGTCCACACAGGTTGATCTGCGCAGTCAGCTCTGCATAACAAAAAGTAAGTCAAAACTATTTGATCTATTGCCATGGCACCACTGAATATACTTTCCCTGAATGTTCAGGGAATAAATGTCCCTCAAAAAAGGACCAAAGCCTTCCGTACTTTCCATAACAAAAAGGCTCACATAGCATGCCTCCAAGAAACACACTTCACCAAAGATTCTACTCCAAAATATATTTCTCCTTTTTATCAACAAATTTACACGGCTTCTGCCTGTACCAAGCAAAGGGGAACTCTAATTGCATTTCACCGATCCACACCATTCACCTTATCATCAGAAATTAAAGACCCAGAAGGTAGATACCTGATACTCATGGGTTATATAATGGATACAGCAATCACAGTGATTTCCTACTACGCTCCTAACAAACAACCTACACCATTCCTCTCACATATATTACAAGTGATTAATACACACAAAATAGGAACAGTGATAATGTGTGGGGATTTGAACCAGGTCCTCCTCCCATTTCTAGATAAATCACCTTTTACACCATCCAAAATAACCTCTAGATTACCTTTTTCTCAACTTCTTTCCAAATACATACAAGAAAAAAAGAGAGGGGCAAGTGGGACTTTAAATGAAGCATGTCAATTGAAAGTATAATAATGAATACATGTGAGTAGGTAAAATGATTGGATTTAATTAATAGTCAAGTCCATGATTTTGATGCATACAGTACCAATAAAGTAGTATAAATACAGACATAATCGCATGAATTGATATAAACGCATATTTAGCAGTAACAATCGAGGAAACTCAGTAGTGTAAACAAATCAATGGACATACATATATGCAATTCATAACAGAAGTACATGAATTAAAATCGCCAATCAAAATCACAAAATCGCATGAAATGAGAAAACTCAATAAAAAATTGATAAATGTCAGGGATATGATTTAGGCTTGATAGGGCATCCTTAGTTTGCGAACCCGACGCGTTTCTTGGCTTCTTGCCAGTCATCAGGGGTGGGATGCATAATTTAAAAAATAGCCCAAAAGTCAAGAGGGGTCACCAGCAATGGGATCTGTTAGGGTGTGAGATATAACCGTCTCAACCGGGGTTGAGGCAGGGCACCGACCATCCTTCCAAAGTAATTGGAGGGTGGGCCAGGAGAGACCACAGCCGACTGATTCCTGAGCCCTCAGTATATTGGTCAATGAGTTGTAAATGGGAAAATCCATGTGTTGAATAGTGGCTGCTTAACAGAGCGGTCCTTTCCCAGTGAAGCACTCCCTCACTGTACTTACCGGACATAATGCTCAAACACCCACTACATCAGATGGCCATTGAACAAGCTTTAAAGGAATACATATCAATTAATAATACAACAGACATCTTCCCAATAACACTGTGGGAAGCTCATAAGCCTGTCTTGCGTGGTACAATACAAAGACAAATGGCACTATTTAAACGGGAACGCAAAAATCTAGCAAAAAAACTAGAAAACTAGAACTCAATTTTAATGCAGCCTACATATCATTCCAAGATAATCCATCTCAGAGTACAAAATCTCATCTGGAAAAATCTAGATTGGAATACGATCTATTTCTCACTGAGTCAGTTGATAAATCCCTCAAACGCTCCAAACACAATTTCTACATGAATACAAACAAACCAGGTACATATTTGGCTCGGGCATTAAATTCAATAAGATGTTGGGTGAAGATGACTTAGATGTGAGCCATATGTTAGACCAGTCCGTGTCTTCTAAAGTTCGTCCCAGGTCCTCCTCCCACCTCTGAACGTAAGAGGGTCTATTAAGATTTGCTACTCCATATAATTGATTATAAAGTGATGAAATTGTACCTTTAGCAAATGGATCTTTTGTACAGATTGATTCAAAAATGGATCGAGGATAACAGTCTAAAATTTTTCATGATCACAAGGGTGGGGGGAGGACAATGTGGCCCTCCAGAGCCCCTGCTAGGGGCTGACTGGCATCCTTTGGCCCAGGGGCAAGTATAACCCAGAGGTCCATGGTGGAGCAACTCTGCCCCACTCTCCCTCTTCCCTGCCTCCTCCCAACTCCCACTTTTGTCATCCATGTTAACCACTTGCTTACTGGGCACTTAAACCCCCCTCCTGTCCAGACCAATTTTCAGCTTTCAGCGCTGTCACATTTTGAATGACAATTGCGCGGTCATACAACACTGTACCCAAATTAAATTGTCATCATTTTTTTCCCACAAATAGAGCTTTCTTTTGGTGGTATTTGATCACCTCTGCGTTTTTTTATTTTTTGATAAAAAAAATTGAAAAAGACAGAATTTTTAAAATAAAATGTTATATATTTTTTTATATTTTGTTATAAAATTTTGCAAACAGGTAATTTTTCTCCTGTTGATGTACGCTGATGAGGCGGCACTGATGGGCACCGATAGGTGGCAGTGATGGGCACTGATGGGTGGCAGTGATAGGCACTGATGGTGGCAATAATGGGCACTGATTGCTTACACTGATGGCTGCACTGCTAGGTGGCTCTGATTGGCACCACTGGTGGGCATTGATAGGTGGCACTCGTGGGCACTGTCAGGTGGCAATAGGTGGCACTGGCAGGCACAGATGAGGCAGATGTGCCTCCTTCCTCTTCGGGACCGATGTCCCTTTAACATAAGCTGGTAATCGGCTTTTTTTTCTGCTCACACTGTCAGCGTGAGCAGAAAAAAAAACGATTTCTGATCTTTTGTTTACATCATCTGATCAGCTGTCATTGGCTGACAGCTGATCACATGGTAAGGGGTCGGGATCGGCCCCTTACTCGGATCTGTGATCACCCGAGTTTCCGTGACTCCTGCAGGGGGCGCGCGGGATGCATGCACAGGGGAGGACGTCCTATGACGGCCTCCCAGAAATTTAGGTCCGCGCTGTGGTCGTCATTCGGCTATGGCCCGGACCTCAAGTGGTTAATTTACCTTTTCTTAGCCAGAGCTATTTTTGCACACATGTTTAAAAAATCATTTTAGGCTGGAAGATTACACAAAACCCCCAAACATTATATATTTCCTGAAAGCAGACACCCTAGACAATAAAATAGTGGTAGTTTTTTTTATGTCACACGATATTACCGCAAAGGTCTAGGAAACGTAAAATTTCTGTAAAAAAAAACACACTAAAGAGAAATTTAGGGCAAACAAAGGCAATAAATTACCCAATTTTTTGGTAATATATAAAAGACTTAGAGGTTGCACCAAGTAAATAGAGCCAACATGTCAAACCTTAATTTTGTGTGAAATGGCGACAAACTTCAGTACCCTATATTTTCTATAGGCAAAGCTTCAAAATCCCCCTATAGGTATCAGTTTAGTGTTACAGAGGAGGTCTTGTGTTGCTCTCATTCCGTAGTGCACGGTAATATGTAACATGCATTGCAATCACGTTTTCATGCGTAGGTTCCCCTGAGGCATGCGTTTACATTCGTTAATGTGTATATTTGGGGGTGGGGGGGCTTCAAAAAAATTTGGGTGGAGGGGGGGGGTTTATGTGCTTGTGTGTAACTTTTTTTTCTTAAGTTATTTTTTCATCACATAGGGGACAAAAAGTCCCCTATGTTATGATTTTAAGGTGACAGGAGGCGGGATGAAAAGAAGGGGCCTGGAGTGCCGGCGGGGGACCCCAGAAGAAGAGTCTGGGCTGTTCTGTGCAAAACCCTTTGCCAGAGCAGGTAAGTATGACAAGTTTGTTATATTTATATAAAAAAAATAACATTTACAACCACTTTAATCTACAATGCTATTTAGAATATACAGCATGGAGGGGTTAAAGTGGAGTTCCACCCAAAAGTGGAACTTCCACTCATCGGATATCTCCCCCCTCCGGTGTCACAGTTGGCACCTTTCAGGGGGGTGCAGATACCTGTATATTACAGGTATCTGTATCCACTTCCGGCATAGATATCCACAGAATCTGTGGTTATTTACGCCACTTCCTGTCCCCCCCCGCTGTCTGCTGGGAAACACACGGGTCCCAGAGACAGCAGGGACCATACGTATTGCGCTGCGCGACTTGCGCATGCGCAGTAGGGAACCAGGAAGTGAAGCCGCAAGCCTTCACTTCCTGATTCCCTTACCGAAGATGGAGGCGGCAGCACCCGAGGACCGAGAGACAGTACGGCCTCGGGTGCAGACATCGCGGGCGCCCCGGACAGGTAAGTGTCCATGTTTTAAAATTCAGCAACTGCAGTATTTGTAGCTGCTGACTTTAAAAAAAAAAAATTTCGGCGGAGCTCTGCTTTAATGTATTGCTATTGGTCACTGATGCATTAGTGACCAGTGGCAGTTAATTAACCCCTTTATGCTGCATTAGTGGCAGTGGCACCAGTGTCAGTGCTAACTAACCCCTTTATGCAACATTAGTGGCACCAGTGTCAGTGCTAATTAACTCCTTTATGCTGCAGCATTAAGTGTTTAATTAACACTGACACCACTGCTGCTAATGCAGCACAAAGAGGTTAATTAACTGCCACTGGTCACTAATGCATCAGTGATCAATAGCAATACATTAACCTCCTCCATACTGCATATAACAAATATCATTGTAGATTAATTAACTCCCTACCCCAAATTTTTTTTTAAGATAATTAACCACTTCTGTAAGATCAAAGCAGTGCAGCAATGTTCAGCTGCTCACTCACCCACTGTAGTAGACGCTCCCCGCAGGTCGCAACAGCACTCCTCCTCTTCCATCCCAGCCTCTGAATGACGTCATGATGGGCAGGAACTAGGAAGCTCCTGTCGGGTGGAGATCCCTAACAGGGAGAGCATTATGGTACACTTGCCGGCAGGGGCGGACTGACAACACTCAGGGCCCCTGGAACAAATAAAGCAAGGGCCCCCTGTCAGGCCCCACCCATGCCCCACCCATGCCCTGTCCATGTCCCGCCCCTGGCCCAAAGTACAGCAGAGAGTCTGTTAGCTTCTCCTTCAGGCCCCATTAGAGACTACAAAGTAGTATAATGGAACCTGGAGGGGGGCCTCTTTCTAACAGAGTGTACAGTGAACACCTTCATTCACTCTGGACCTCATGGGACCCCCTTCTTGTACCATGACTCTCACCCGTGTACATTACACACTCCTGACCCCTGCACCCTGTAAAATTACATTCTCCTGAATCCTGTCCATTACAAACTCCTGACCCCTGCACCCAGTACATTACAAACTCCTGACCCCTGCACCCAGTACATTACAAACTCCTGGCCCCTGCACCCAGTACATTACAAACTCCTGGCCCCTGCACCCAGTACATTACAAACTCCTGGCCCCTGCACCCAGTACATTACAAACTCCTGGCCCCTGCACCCAGTACATTAAATACTCCTGACCCCTGCACCCAGTACATTAAATGCTCCTGACACCTGTACATTACATACTCCTGACCCCTGCACCCTGTACATTACGTACTCCTGTCCCCTGCACCCTGTACATTATTATGTAAGCATCAGAGTCTGCACAGAGGCCCCCCCTTACGTCAGAGTCCACATAGTTGGGACTATATACAAAACAATTCTGCGCTGCCCTACACAGAAGAAAATAGCAGCTAACACAACCAACAAGGCATAGACAAGAAAAGAACAAAACAGGTGTAGCGCTAGAGAATAGAATATCCAATATATAAAAACGTATTGAGTTATTACTCCCAAAGGTGAACCAAAAAGTACATCTGTATGTATTAAGTGAAAAGTCCTTCAAGAAACTGGATACTTCGAGAAGACATCTATGGTGAAAATAAACACAACACCACCTGAAGATGAAGAGGCTTACCGGATGGGATGGACCCAAAGGGCGTACGCCAAGTTGGGTCAGGTAGGCTTAGGTGGTGAGTGATTCAGGGCGATCTGGAAGGATGATGCTTGTGGATGGACCGGTTTGATGCTGTATCCCTTTAATTGGTGGATGCCCAAACCCGGGGGGGGACGATGTAGTTGAAGCAAGCCAGAAGGTATCGTATCCCTCAGAATCGGGTTAGTGGAGCCAAACGATAATATGGAGAAGTGGGAAAGGAAGGAATGGCCACATAGTGTGAATCCGTAAAAATAAGTAATTTATTAAAAATAAACAGATGTATACTCACATGTAAATCCAGATAAAAACAAATAAAACAGCGCTGAGAAAAGACGTGGCGACAGTAGGACCCCACTGTCGCCACGTCTTTTCTGGGGGCACAGGGGCACAGGTCCTCCTTCTGATAACAAAGATAGGGCACTGTTTACACTTACTGGATGACAGGACATCTTCTACTCCCACTGGCCCTAATATGCCCCCTCCCCCCAAAGTCTGAAGGACACTAAACTTGCCCTATGTTTATAAAGTTTAGAGACTCCCTGATCTACACAACAAGACTCAGCTTATGGAATGAAGGGCCAGGACAGGGAGCTCTACTGTTATGCACAGTAATGTCAGCCCAACAATGACAGTTTAGTGACAAAAGGAGAATGTAGAATGGTTGCAATGAGGAGACCATCTGTACAATCTTTCTCTTTTTTTTTTTTCTTTTTTTGATTGTCTAATCGGCACACTGTTGGGAAGTCCTTGACCAAGCTACACTACCTAAAAGAGAATTCTAGGTGGGTTCATGTCACTTTAAATGACTTATTTGAGCCAGCTTGTACTATATGATTTATCTGCATGCCAGACTGGCTGCTGCTTAGGCTGTAATACACCATAGAAGCTTGTGATAGATACAGCAAACGACGATGTGCCCTGGCAGCAGTATGACACTTCTCCTCTAATGCCAGATATTAAAAGAGCCAGTTGTAGTGTATATCTCCACTATTCAGGAGAAGCCTTGTATAATTTCAAGGAATACAAGGCTTTCTCTGGTCGAGTTGGAGACCATGGTGTCACCTGCCCACCTTCAAACTTTAACCAGTCAGAGAAAACCTTGTATCGACTGAAAAAAATACAAGCCTATTCTTCTAAATGATGAAAATGTGATACAACCTACTCTCTCTATATCCTGGACTAGAGGATAAGCCTATCTCAGTACGTAGCACAAGCTATTGCAGTATATTATTGCCCAAAGGAATTATTTAAAGCAGAATTACATTTTTAGATTGTAAGCTGTAATGAGCAGGGCCCTTTGATTCCTCCTGCATTCAATTGTATTGTAACTGTACTGTCTGCCCTCATGTTGTAAAGTGCTGCACAAACTGTTGCCGCTATATAAATCCTGTATATTAATAATAATAAGATTTTTTTAAAATTATTATTAAATGGACCCCCAGGACCTGTTAGCCATATTGGTCTAGTATGCCTCGCATATTAGCACATTATGGCAGTCTTACCTGTCAAACAATGCCCTCCAGTGCTAGGATAAGGTGTTAGAATGTCCCTATTATTCCAGTAATGGACACGTTCCCATAAGGGGACAGGTTGTCACTGAACAGTAAGACTTTTGTATAGGAAAGCTCAATCTTGTGGTTAGACATAGTAATTAGAATGAAGCTGCCTCTAAGTTTGTCATGTGAGAAATCATCTGAAGAGTTGTCTGATCCACTGGGGTGCCATGTTCCTTTGATTTAATGTCTTGAGTTGTTGGAATGTGCTAAGCCTTCTGTATTCATTTTAACTCTGTGTCTTCTATCTTTTTAAAGTTCCAAAATCATTAATGAACTGAACCTGAGATTTAGTGTGGTATGACAAGTGGTCTGACAGTTGTATCCTGTATAGAAGGGTCAAAGGGTTGGGAAACACCTTACAGATAGTGTAATGTATATTCACTGTTGGTTTAGCAAGTCTCACTACCTAAACTCCCAATTCCATCCAAAGCAACATTTTTTGGGGGAGGGAAGCAAAATGGAGAAAAGTCAGAAATTCTGTCAAATGGTTAGTATGTAGATCTTTTCCCTTAAGAATGTAAATGCAACCAGCATAGAGGGTATTTCTTCTTTTTTTTTTTTTTTTTCCTGATATCCATATTCTGGACAGGAAATTAGGAGAAATCGCCCTTATAAAGATACAGACAGAAGTAAAAGGTCTTGAAGAGGTTCTAAATTTTCATCACTCTGCTGGAAAATGTGTTTATTGCTTGTGTCCCCATTGGGGAGGATTCTGCTTCATTTCTTGATCTGAAAACTGTCAAATAGGAAGTGTGAACATTTCCATAGTTTTCTATTCTGCCAATTAGACAGGAAGTGAGGGAAAGTCTCCCTCATTCTACTAGAATTGTTTTAAATGCTTTTACATTTTATTGCTATCTATGTGACCACTGGAGATTTTTATCCTCTCTTCCTGTTCTGCCACAAATCTAATAGACTAGAAGTATGGATAAATCTCCTAGGTGAGGATTCACACAATAATAAAAATTAATCTCTTTGTACACAACAAGAGAATATAGCGCTCCTGATCCTTCTGGTCTCATTATAGCATTCTAGTTTTGGTTGTGATACATTTTCTATTCCTGTCCACCTGCAAGGTGATTGATATGGTCAGTCTCTGGGTGGAGACCAAACCTGATTCAAGCCAGCCAAACCTGCAGTCTCCTGCTTGTGATATTGCATTTGTAACACATGTTCCAAGCTCTCTGTTTGTCTGCCCTGCTCTGCTGTTTAGATTCCGTCGTTGACAACCTCAGATCGGATATCGACTACTCTCTGAACTCTGGAAAAAGAGGGGGAAAATACCACGCTGTGTGAAATGGAAAGAGAAAAAATAGCTGCCAACACAGCTGTAGACTAAAAGCCTGTTGCATCCATCGAGCTAGCTGACCAATAAGCCTTTGGTGGCACCTTTAATTATTTTGGCTCTTTTGGAGTGTCACCCTTTGGCTGAATTATTTGTTCAAGTTTGTTTAGATCACACCTTCAAACCTTTGGACTTTGGTTCTTGGCACTTTAAGCATTTTTAATTAACCATGTCACTTTTTTGGTTAATCTTTTTATTAAAATAAAAAAAAAAAATGTTGGACTTTGTGGTTTTTGTCACTCTAAGCACTTTATTGATCCAATACCAGTTATGTTATTTCTATAATAGGATAGATATTGATGTATCATTTTGTATATTGTGTTTTTCAAATAGCACTTTTTATTGAGGTGTTTAGCACTTTAACCATGTTACTAATTTTATTGATCGTATTACCTTTTAATTAGTTTGATTACCTTCAATACACATTTTTCCTTGGTAGTTTAATACACATTTTTACACTTACTCTCTGAACTCTGCCTGTCTTTTGACTACGGATTGACCCAGACTATTCTGAACCTTGCCTACATTGTACCTGGACTGTCATTGAACCACTCTGCATGTCTGCCAATAGCAAGTACCTGTTTGCTTTGCCCAGTCCGCGCCTGCCCCGGCATAGTGGCCAGGAACTATAGCATTGTGTATAAGTCCTGGGGCAACCGAGTACCAGTAGGCCTGCTTGCCATAATGGAAATGAGCTGCTATAGATGAAGAACACAGCAGCCAGCTATAGTACCTGACCATCTGCATTAGGGGTAAGCGTGACAAACATAAACAAGTTATGGCTGCAGTGGAGCTTTAACCGCTTCAGCCCTGGAGGATTTGGCTGCCCAATGACTGGGCCATTTTTTGCGATTCGGCACTGTGTCGCTTTAACTGACATATACGCGGTCGTGCGACGTTGCACCCAAACAAAATTGACGTCCTTTTTTTCCCACAAATAGAGCTTTCTTTTGGTGGTATTTGATCACTCTGCAGATTTATTTTTTGCGCTATAAACAAAAAAAGAGCAACAATTTTGAAAAAAAAGCAATATTTTTTACTTTTTGCTATAATAAATATCCCCAAAAAATATATATAAAAAAAAATGTTTTTCCTCAGTTTAGGCTGATATGTAGTCTTCTACATATTATTGGTAACAAAAATCACAATAAGCTCATATTGATTGGTTTACGCAAAAGTTATAGCGTCTACAAAATAGGGGATAGATTTATGGCATTATTATTAATATTTTATTTTTTTCTACTAATGGCTGCTATCTGAGATTTTCATCGTGACTGCGACATTATGGCGGACACATCGGACACTTTTGACGCTATTTTTGGACCATTGTCATTTATACAGCGATCAGTGCTATAAAAAATCCATTGATTACTGTGTAAATGACACTGGCAGGGAAGGGGTTAAACACCATCAATGAAGCGGTTAAGTGTGTCCTAGAGAGTGATTCTAACTGGGGGGGATGGGCTACAAGTGACATGACACTGATTACTGCTCCCGATGACAGGGAGCAGTAGATCACTGTCCTGTCACTAGGCAGAACAGGCAAATGCCCTGTTTACATAGGCATCTCCCCATTCTGGTGCTCCGTGAGATGATCGCGGGCATGTTCACCGAGCACGCAGCCGGGACAAACAGGTACGTCCCTTTGCGCAGCCGTTCCATTCTGCTGACGTAAATGTACATGCGGCGGTTGGCAAGTGGTTAATATCTGAGAATCCAAAACTTATATACAGTACTGTAAAAAGTTTTAGACAAGTGTGAAAAAATGCTGTAATTGAAGAATGCTTTCAGAAATAGAAGTGTTAATAGTTCATTTACTTTCAATTTTGTTAATTGATAAAAAAATAAACAGAAGAGAAATCCAAATAAAATCAAAATTTGGTGTGACCACCCCTTGCCTTCAAAAGAGCATTAATTCTTCTAGGAACACTTGCACACAGTTTTTCAGGGAACTTGGCAGATAGGTTGTTCCAAACATCTTGGAGAACTAACCACAGATCTCCTGTGGATGTAGGCTGCCTAAAATCCTTCCATCTCTTCATGTAATCCCAGACAGACTTGATGTGGAGATCGGAGCTCTGTGGGGGCCAAACCATCACTTCCAGGACTCCTTGTTCTTTATAACACTGAAGATAGTTCTTAATGGCATTGGCTATATGTTTGGGGATGTTGTCCTGTGGCAGAATAAATTTGGGGCCAATCACACGCCTCCCTGACGGTATGCCATGATGGATAATTATACAGCAGGGCAGCACACACAATAAGATACTTCCTCAGTACATCAGAACCATTGGGCCTGATATATATATATATATATATATATATAAAAAAATATAACACACAGTATCTCACAAAAGTGAGTACACCCCTCACATTTTTGTAAATATTTTATTATATCTTTTCATGTGACAACACTGAAGAAATGATACTAAATTGCTACAATATAAAGTAGTGAGTGTACAGCTTGTATAACGGTGTAAATTTGCTGTGCCCTCAAAATAACTCTACACACAGCCATTAATGTCTAAACCACTGACAACAAAAGTGAGTACACCTAAGTGAAAATGCCCAATTAGCTATTTCCCCTCCCTGGTATCATGTGACTCGTTAGTGTTACACGGTTTCTGGTGTGAATGGAAAGCAGATGTGTTAAATTTGGTGTTTATCGCTCTCACTGGTCACTGGAAGTTTAACATGGCAAAGAACTCTCTGAGGATCTGAAAAAAAAGAATTGTTGCTCTACATAAAGATGGCCTAGGCTATAAGATTGCCAAGACCCTGAAACTGAGCTGCAGCACGGTGGCCAAGACCATACAGCAGTTTAACAGGACAGGTTCCACTCAGTACAGGCCTCGCCATGGTCGACCAAAGAAGTTGAGTGCACAAGCTCAGCGTCATATCCAGAGGTTGTCTTTGGGAAATAGACGTATGAGAAGCTGCCAGCATTGCTGCAGAAGTTGAAGGGGTGGGGTCAGCCTGTCATTGCTCAGACCATATGCCGCACACTGCATAAAATTGGTCTGCATGGCTGTCATCTCAGAAGGAAGCCTCTTCTAAAGATGATGTACAAGGCTCGCAAACTGTTTGCTGAAGACAAGCAGACTAAGGACATGGATTTCCGGAACCATGTCCTGTGGTCTGATGAGACCAAGATAAACTTACTTGGTTCAGATGGTGTTAAATATGTGTGGTGGCAACCAGGTGAGGAGTACAAAGACAAGTGTGCCTACAGTCAAGCATGGTGGTGGGAGTGTCATGGTCTGGGGCTGCATTAGTGCTGCTGGCACTGGGGAGCTACAGTTCATTGAGGGAGCTATGAATGCCAAACATGTACTGTGACATACTGAAGCAGATCATGATCCCCTCCCTTTGGAGACTGAGCCACAGGGCAGTATTCCAAAATGATAACGACCCCAAACACACCTCCAAGATGACCACAGCCTTGCTATAGAAGCTGAGGGTAAAGGTGATGGACTGGCCAAGCATGTCTCCAGATCTAAACTCTATTGAGCATCTGTGGGGCATCCTTAAACAGAAGGTGGAGGAGCGCAAGGTCTCGAACATCCACCAGCTCCGTGATGTTATCATGGAGGAGTGGAAGAGGACTCCAGTGGCAACCTGTGAAGCTCTGGTGAACTCCATGCCCAAGAGGGTTAAGCCAGTGCTGGAAAATAATGGTGGCCACACAAAATATTGACACTTTGGGCCCAATTTGGACATTTTCACTGAGGGGTGCACTCACTTTTGTTGTCAGCGGTTTAGACATTAATGGTTGTGTGTTGAGTTATTTTGAGGGGACAGCAAATTTAAACTGTTAAACAAGCTGTACACTCACTACTTTACATTTTAGCAAAGTGTCATTTCTTCAGTGTTGTCACATGAAAAGAAATAATAAATTATTTAAAAAATGTGAGGGGTGTACTCACTTTTGTGAGATACTGGGGGTTATTTACGAACGGTAAATCCACTTTGCACTGCAAGTGCACTTGAAAGTGCAGTCGCTCTAAATCTAAGGGGTAGATCTGAAATGAGGGGAAGCTCTACTGATTTTATCATCCAATCATGTGCAAGCTAAAATGCTGTTTTTTCCTTGCATATCCCCCTTGGATCTACAGTGACTTTACTTCCAAGTGCACTTGCAGTGCAAAGTGGATTTGCCTTTAGTAAATAACCCCCACTGTGTGTATGTGTATGTATGTATATAATAATATAATCTATATATACACACTCTAAGCATTTTGAGGGCACCACCACCCCCCTTCATCAGGGCTCAACACAGGATAAAATTTGGATGGATCGATGTAACAGCCAGTTTTGAACTCGCCATATGAAGTAACAACTTGACAGAAGTTGCTGAGCAGCAATGAAGTTGCAAATTCACTGGTTTCTTTGAGTCCATCCAAGTTTTATGTGTTGAGCCTTGATGACGGAGAGTGGTATTTCTTCCAATGGCCCAGCATTTCTTGTATCCCACATTGGTTTTATCCTATTTTATACCCGTTTTTGTGATCACTTTTATTGATGGTGTTTACCATCTGACCTTTTATTAATAAACCCTATTGGTTTTGACCTGCACCATTGGAGTCCTTCTCCTTCCTTCTATTTTCTATATGATTTTTCCCCGGAGCCTTCACAGAACATCTTTGGAGACGGCTATTTGACGGGGGAGCACTTGGAGCCTTTACGGACCAGGAGCTGAGGATATCACCTTGAATTGGTTCCATCCACCTGTGTCCAGTACCTGGGTAACATCTGATAAATACAACATAGGATCTCAAGCCTGTTTGACCCCTCTGTCGTATGACATCTGGGGTCCATCACAGCTGGTAAGAGTACCCATTTACCTCTTGAGTTCCGCTGTTATTGACTACAGACAAACCTTACACCATTATTTCACGATTGGGATTACCTTCACCTGAGGGATCTACCATTTGCCATTTTTTGTGGACATTCTTTCTTACACCCTCGCTGTTTTATTCAGTATAGCTAATATATATTACTTTTTGGTTTTATTAGATGTGTTATTTAGTTTTTTTGTGATTTAATTTCACTTTTTAGTAGCGCTACACTGTCACTATATTATAAAATATTAATTGTTTTTTTTTCGTATATTGATTTTTGCCATTTTGTGAGAACAGCACAACACTTCAGAAAAATATAATCATCACTTGTAGTCAGTGCTTTTCCTTTTCTTGGGAGAAGGGGATATTCAATTATAATTATTGAAGCTAGAATGTAAATTTACACCCCTCTGTTATATAGACCACCAGCCCACATTTGCTAAAAAAGTAAGGTTTGTTTGTTCAGCCCAGCTTCCAAAAAAGTTGGGATGCTGAGCAAAATCTACATAAAGACAATGCAATGATTTGTAAATCGTATAAACCTAACTTATATTCACAATAGAAAACATATAAAATATTTAAACTGTTAAAATGTACAATTTTAAGAAAAAAAAAGTTAATTTTGAAATTAATGGCAGCAACACGTCTCAAAAAATTTGGGACAGAGCCATGTTTACCACAATGTAGCATCCCCTCTTAACACTCTGTAAACATCTGGGAAGCGAGGAGATTTGGCAGAGAAATGTTGTCCAACTCTTGCCTGTTATAGGATTCTAACTGCTTAACAGTCCTGGGTATCCTTTGTTGTATCTTTCAAAATGTGCAAAATATCTTCAGTTGGTGAAAGCTTAGGACTGCAGGCAGGCCAGTTAAGCACCCAGACTCTTCTACTACTAAGCAATGTTGTTGTCAAAGATTCAGTATGTGGTTTAGCATGGTCCTGTTGAAATATGAAAGATCTTCCCTGAAAAAGACATCCTCTGGATGGGAACATATGCTGCTCTAAAACCTGGATATATCTTTCAGCATTGATGGGGCAGATGGCTGTCAAAAATAAATGTCACATTTTGATTTGTCTGACCACAAAACCGTTTTCCAATTTGCAACAGACCATTTTAAATGAGCTTTGTCCCAGAGAAGACGATGGTGTTTGTACTATAGAGCTTTACCTTTTATTTATGGATGGCATGGAAAACTATGTTCAGACAGTGATTTTTGGAAGTAGCCCATGCAGTGATGACCATCACAGAATCATGCTGTCAGGGCTGGGCTCAGCCCTTCTTTCTCTGAGCTGGCCACTCAGCTGTCGGCTAATTGCCAGCTCCTATCTCTCCACAGTTACTCACCTGTTGACGATATCCTGCTCATTAGTCCTGCCTACTTAAAGCGGAAGTAAACCCATCCATAAAACAGTTTCATTTCTGGCACGTGCCGGAAATGTAACACTCCTATTGGTTGTGCTCTCAACTAAACTGTCAAACCACCCAATGGCTGGTGTCATAACTGATCACATGTGCAGCATCATGGCAGTTGTAGATTAAACAGAGGCCAAGATGGCAGCTTCCTTGGCTGAAAACAATAGGGGGTTTACTTACACTTTAAGCCATGCAGCTCACTTGATCTCTGCCTTCGCCTTGGTCAACATCACAGAGACTCCTGCGTTCCTGTTGAAGACTTGCTTGGTTGATGTTCCTACTGGCTCCAGATCCTGCATGCTGTTCTACTACATTTATCTCTGGCTCTCTGACATTGGCCTGGCTGACAATCCGATCTGGTTCCTGAACTCTGGCTATGTTTTGACTACACTTACTCTGTTTATCTTTTTATTATTATTAAACAAGTGTGATTTTCCAGATTGGATGACCAGAATCACTGCATGGATCAGTTTGCCATGGCGTTACAAATGCTCTTGAGTCGCACGGTTCACCTGGAATCTCCCGCTGTGGCTGCTTCGGTACAACCTGTGTTGCAGGCAATCCCAGCTGCTGCTCCAGTCTCTGTGCAGGCACCCACCTCGAGTATTACCTGTATAAGAGGTATGTCTGGTTCCGCTTCACTTCCCCAGTGATTTGGGGGCGATTCAGTTCAATGCAGAGGGTTTCTCAACCAGGTTGAGATATACTTTGTGATGCTGCCCCAGGCATTTCCCACGGACAGAAGCAAAGTAGGTTTCATGATATCTTTGCTTTCTAAGAGAGCCTTGGCCTGGGCAAACCCTCTATGGGAGACGCAAAAACCCATGGTCCTGAGTTATCCAGAAATTGTGGCTTCCTTCAAAAGGGTATTTGCTGCCAAGAGCCTCATGTCCATCAGAGTAGGAGAACTGTTGCCGATTACGCCATTGAATTCCGTACTCTGGCAGCAGAGGTTGCTTAGAACAATGAGGCCCTCGTGGCTGCCTTTTCTCATGGTCTCTGGGATAACATCAAGGATGAGATAGCCCGAGATATACCCACTGAGCTGGAGAAGTTGATCACATTTGCCATTCTCAATGACTCCAGACTCGGAGAAAGACTCTCTTTTAAGGAGTGCTTGCGGAAGCCTGTCGGTCTGTGAAGATGAACCCATGCACTTGGGCTTCACGCATCTCTCTGCGGATGAGAGAGCCCTTAGAAGGAGGGAGAGATTGTGCCTTTATTGTGGCCAGGCTGGTCACTTTTTGAAGTCTTGTCCTACCTGTCCAGGGAACACCCGAACCTTGAGGTCCTGTCATGGACAGAACTTAGGTGGCGTTGTTTTGTCTCCAGTTATCTATAAGGATAAGCCCCTGGTTTCGGTTGCCCTTTCTTGGGCTGAGTCGTCCGTCGAGATACAGGCTCTTATCGACCTCGGGACAGCAGGCCTGGTCATTGATGCTGTCTTTGTAGCGATGCACTCGATTCCGCTGCAGCTGCGTGACACTCCACTTGCCATTGAGGCTTTTAACGGGAGACCTCTACAGCCTGCCCATGTGACTCATGAGACTGTTCCATTGTCCATGGCCGTAGGGGTTCTTCACCATGAGATAATCCAATTCCAAGTTATTTCCTCACCTAAGTTTTCGCTGATTATTGGTTATCCTTGGTTACAGAGGCACAGCCCTTCTTTTGATTGGCTCCGTCCTGGTCACCACAATGCAGTAAGAGATGCTTCCAGAAGGTAGCCAAGGTCTTGTGCACCTCTTCACCCTCCTCCCTGCTGGAGGAGTACAGCAATTTTAGCAATGTCTTTAACAAAGGTCAAGCCGGTACTTTGCCTCCACACCGGTCGTATGATTGTGCAATTGACCTTCAACCTAATCACATAATCACACACATAGGTTGGACTTGATGGACTTGTGTCTTTTTTCAACCTCACCTACTATGTAACCTGGTGCCATACCCCCTCGAGCTTTACCCTTTGCCGGTTTGGAGGCTAAGGCCATGGAGGAGTATGTTGCACTTTCTCTAGGTTTCATCCGCAAATCCTCGTCTCCTGCTGATGCTTGAGAAAGGTAACCGACGATACTCTATACCCTGAGGTTCCTAGTTTTTGGTTTTATTATTGCCTTTCTTCCCATCACTTAGTCACCGGTTGCCCTAACCGCTTCAGAAACTCTTTGACTATTGTATGGTGGGTGGGGGTAGACATTTAGATGGGACGGTTCACCTAACATAGGTTGGCTCCCTTAATGGGAGACCCACAACTGTTCTTTTTTTTTTTTTCTTTGTTGTTCTCTTATTATTTTTATAGGCTAGCTGACAGTGACATCCACTCCTTAACCGGTGGTGTAAGTGATTGAATGGGTGTTCTCCATCTCAGTTTAACCTGTTATAGAGCCTATTGGCTCATGTTTGTTTTACACTTTGCACCTATTGTTTTAGTGGCCAGCATTTGTTGTGTTTGCCTCTTTGTCCGCTGGCTTTCCCTGCGTGACACCACTTGAGGGTGGCAGCCCCGGGAGAGCAAGGGACCTCCTTGCACCTATATGTATAAGTCTCATTTTACTTGCATACATTTAGTGCCTTAAGGCGCCTTTCACACGGACGGCTATTCTGCCGCAGTTAAAAGCATGTTTTTTTTTTCTGTGAAATTCAAGACTCCAAGCACTGCGATCAGCTGCATTTGTACAATGCGATTACCTGCGTTTACACGCGGTTGCGTTTAGCTGCGGTAGTCAATGTTTTTGTTTGGTCCTGAATCTACCCATGATGCATTTCGGTCCTCTGCAGTTCAAATCATCTATTTCCTGTCTCTTTGTGTACTGGCTGAGTGTGTGTTGGAGTTTTGCAGTGAGAGGAGTGTTCTGTCTATTGTGCTTTTGAAGATGAATGCATGTACGGGTAGTTTGATGGCAATGCGTATATTGCTGCTGATGAGAATGAAGAGGAGAAGAGTGATCGAGCGGAGGAGATGTCCCCGTCGTTACTGGGTGCACCCTTTAACCTCGCAATGTCTTTCGATCGGCTACTTTGCCCTCATTGAGTAAAGATTCGGAAGGAAGGAAAAATCAAAAGCACCACATCCCAAAGTGTATAATTTTCAAAAAAGGGGACATTGAGGCCTTAGATTGGCCCCAGGGACTTTAAACGGTGCTGGGATCAAATAAGGAAAAGAACATAGAATAGAATAAAATAAATTTTATTTAACAATCTTTTTAAAAAAACAGACATTGGCTAGAGACAACATATAAAGCAAATGAAGTCTTCATCTCTCATACCTCCCCCTCCTCCTTCCACACTTCCCTTTACCCTCTTTCTTCCTTCCCCTTTCCCCCCCCACTCTGATCTTGCTCTCTTTCTCTATCTCTTTTCCTGTTCTCAATTATATAGAAAATAGAGGACGGGCGCAATGGTAGTCAGCACGGAAAGATGTCAGTGGAATACCGGACCCCACGGCTGAACACAATATAATCTTATAAGGTTTATTGTACTGTTATGGAATGACAAGTGGGGGGCTGGTATATTACAATAAGAGATGCAAGAATGTGATTTCATTATACTGTACCTTATATGTTATCTGACGCATTTATTTCTGTATTCCTGCTGGTCCATGTGGGCCATGTTCTCCACTAAATAAATAATTAAAAAATAAATAAATAAATAAATAAAGCAAATGAAGTAATTCATCAATACAGAAGTTAATACCACTCTCTCAACATGTTTCGCTTTCCTAAGCTTCTTCAGGAAATATATTGTGATATTATAGTCAACTATGAAAACAGAGAAAATATACATGTAAACAAATGTCTGCTTATAAATTGCGATCAAGAATATATATTGATTTAGTCATAAGGAAAATATATAAATACAGAAATATATGTGTATAAACATATCATACATCAAAAAAGAGAAAAAAATATATATATATATGCAGCATACATATATCCACATATGTGTATCTAAATAAGAAGTAAGGGGGGGGGAAATAATTGCGCTTCAAAGGTGTATAAAATATGATAAAAAAAAGCTGCGATGTCCTAAATGTGACACAAACACACAATATAAGCAAGAAAAATCGGTGACTCGCGCTAAACAAATTAGTGAATGTGTGGCTAAGAAATGCCCCACCAAAAAAACTAGATACAACAGGTATTAGTGAATACATAAACCATCAGTGCAGTAATATATCACAATTAGTGCAAGCAAATTTCAAAATGAGTCCATGTGTAATAAATATAATAGGAAATGTGAATGGTTGAAGGAATAGTCCATAAAGAAAAAACCCAAAACAGTGAATGGCAATCCCGGGTCTTTCAACCGCATGGAACCTTGGATGTGTGGGACCACCACCAATAGTAAGAGCCTGGCCGCTTACCAGAACCCCATGACCACCCGTTACAGAGGGTCTAGAAGGGCTTTGAGATCCTGCTAGTCCGGAACTCCCAGGGGCGGAGATGGAAACTGGAAAGGACGTCAGGTGCTAGGATGGAGATGGATGGGTCCACAGAAAGGGGCTCAGCCCTCAGCATAGTGTTGTCATCATAGGAAGAAAGAAAGGGAGGGCTCCCATAGTGTAAAATCAAATGGCAATTTATTAAAATAAAAAACGTAAACACTCACATGTAGGCAAGAAAATCAGCATCATCAATAGAAGAACAGTCTGTGGCACCGGCCGGATGACCACAGATAGCCCGTCCTGCTGGATGTACAGCGACAGTGGGAGGTGGCGCGATGATACCGCTCAGCCCTACGCTGCGTTTCGCAAAAAAAAATTGCATCTTCCAGGGGCACGTGCCAAGGTTCCCTGCGGTTGAAAGACCCAGGATTACCATTCACTGTTTTGGGTTTTTTCCTTATGGACTATTCCTTCAACCATTCACATTTATTTCCTATTATATTTATTACACATGGACTCATTTTGAAATTTGCTTGCACTAATTGTGATATATTACTGCACTGATGGTTTATGTATTCACTAATACCTGTTGTATTTAGTTTTTTTGGTGCGGCATTTCTTAGCCACACATTCACTAATTTGTTTAGCGCGAGTCACCGATTTTTCTTCCTCATGTTTGGTGAACTGAGAGCTTTTTTTTTGTTTTTCTTTTCTTTTCCTCACGCTGCTATCTGCAGTTGACACAATAGACTGCGATTACCTGCGGTTATGTGCAGATAGCTGCGCTAAATCGCTCCTGGACGCAGTCAATTCTATTTTTTCTATCCGCACGGTACCCCATGTAATGAAATCGCAGCTAAACGCAGTGTGTGAATGGGCGCATAGGAAAGCATTGTGTGCTTTTAGCTGCGGTAGAAATCTAGAAAATCCGCAGCTAAAAGCACCATTCTATCCGTCCGTGTGAAAGGGGCCTAAATGCTAAGTTAGATACTGTGCTTATTTTACTTGTGACAATCTTACAATATTAGGATGTTGAGTGGTTCCAAAGGACCATTGCTCCCCCATGTGCCGGAACTTGGCTCAGATGCTAGTCTTACCCAACTTCCGGCCCCCTTGTGGGCCTTTGTTCCCACTCAGTGAAGCATTTATGCTTTACCTATTTGCTATGCTCCGAGTACTTCTCGGCCTCGATTCTCACGGTTCACCTCTATACTTTCTCTTTTCACCAATCTCTCTTCTTCCTCTCTCCTCTGCCCCCCTAAAATCCACGGGGCCTCAGGGCGTCGCAATCTTTTAGTTCGTCTTTCTGATGGTATGGCTTTGAATTGGTTATCCCTGAATGTTCAGGGCATGAACTCTCCCTTCAAAAGGGTGAAGGTTTTTAAATACCTCCAAAAACAAAAAGTGGACATTGCATGCCTGCAGGAGACCCACTTCTCCTCCTCTTCTTGCCCCCAAAATTTTCATGCCATATACCCTCAAATCTACCTGACTAAGGGCCCGACTAAGCAAAGAGGCGTACTGATCGCTCTTCGCAAATCAGTTCCTTTCACTTGCAGTAAACAGATAGCAGAACCAAATGGCAGATACCTCCTGTTACAGGGTAGCATTCAGGACACGTAAGTTACCATCTTGACATACTATGCCCAAATGTACATCTAGGGCCCTTCCTGACCCATGTTTGATCCTTGCTGAAAGCCCACCAGAGGGGTACTCTGCTCTTGGCAGGAGACTCCAATGTGACTCTGAACCCCGCATTTGACAAATATCCCTCGGAGTGCAAAGCACATTCTCCGGATGCAAAAAAGTTCTTATGCTCATTACGAAGTCATGACCTGGTGGACATCTGGAGAGAGCTCCATCCCCTGGGCAGGGACTACACTCCTTACTCTCATCCTCATCATTCCCACTCCCGAATCGATCATATGTTTGTGTCCAGGAAACATCTTCCCGTAATCGTCTCCGCCTCTATCTTAGCGGCTCCATGGTCGGACCCCGACCCTATTATGTATTAAAGAATTGAAAGTGGGCAAGAGACCGGGCCCAGATGGCTTCACGGCACTTTTCTATAGGAAAATGGCTGATGTGGTAGCCCCCCACCTGACAAACATGTTTAATTCTGTGAAAAATGGCCACTCCTTTACTTCAACCCTCCTCACCGCCAATATAGTGATGATCCCCAAACCCGACCGGGACCATTCCTTTTAGGCCAATCTCCCTTCTAAACATAGACATGAAAATTTTAACAAAAATTCTGGCCAACCGCTTGAATTCCTTTTTACCTTGTCTGATTAAAAATTACCAGGTGGGCTTTGTTCCGAGAAGACAGGCGGGAGACGCCATCAGACGGCTCCTTCAAATCCAACATATAGTACATAACAGATCTTTGGCGACGATGTTCTTGTCCCTCGATGTGAACAAGGCCTTTGACACCCTGTCTTAGCCTTACCTGATGACGGTACTTCGCCACTACGGCTTTGGCACCTCATTCTTGAGCTGGATCTCAGCATTATATGACTTTCCCCAGGCCAAGGTCAAGTACTACGATTTTGATTCGCCTCTCTTTCCTATCAGGAGGGGGACCAGACAAGGTTGCTCTCCCCACTTCTATCTATCTTAGCACTAGAACCTTTAGCGGAGGCGATGCGATTTCACCTAGACATAACAGGGGTGGATAAAGCGGGTACTTCTCATAAAATATCATTATTTGTGGACGATATCCCGATGTCCCTAACTAACTAATTCCCACATCGCCTTACCTAACCTGTTCCCCCTCCTGGATACCTTTTGCGCTATTTTGAGGACCATGAGTTAACCCTACCAAATTGAAAGCTATGTCTCTTAACCTTCCACCCTTGGAGCTGGCAACCCTAAAAAATGCCTTTTCATTTTAATGGCTCACTTCTCTGCCTTACCTGGGGATTAGGCTCACTCCGACATATGAGGAACTATACCAGGCCAATTTTCCCCCTCTGTTCAGGAAGTTATCCGATATGCTGTCCTCCTGGTCCCATTTCCCGTTATCTTGGTTCGGCAGGATTGTGGCGGTCCGCATGACTTATATCCCAAAACTACTGTATCTTTTTCATGTTTTGCCGGTCCCGGTCCCTACACATATTCTGCGCATTCACCAACATAAAATTCTGAAATTTATCTGGGGTTCCACCAGACCCAGAATCAAGACACAGGTTCTATACGCCCGTAAGATCAATGGTGGCCTCTCGGTTCCCAATCTCCAAGCCTACTATACAGCAGCGAACATTGCCTCATTGTCTCATCCCCATGAACAGCATCAAATGCCGTTATGGGCCACCATAGACTTGGTGGACTCATATCCAATTCTGTTAGCCTCCTTGCCCTGGCTTCCCCTCAAACACTGGCCTGACACTCTTGGGCCTTGCCTGACACATTCCCTCCGCGCGTGGGACTTGATTAAATACTCAGCGGGTCTGATTTCTCCTCATCTTCCATTATTCCGCCTCCTCCTGTGTCCTTTGTTCCCGCCAGACCATGATAACCCACAACAGTTTTCTTGGTGGACTAATAACGGTTTTGTTGATATTCATTCTCTATTCACCCCCACCAAGATAATTACATTTGATGCGCTGCGTTCCTCACACAATATCCCACTTCGGGAACACTACAGCTACCTACAGCTTTGCCACTTTCTGCAACAGCTCATCAAGTCCCGACCTACCCCATGCACCTTTACCCCTTTAGAAAGCCTTTGTAGATCCCGGCCCCAATCTTCGGGCCTAATCTCCTTAGTCTATGCAGCAATCATTTTCTCTCTAAAAAAAAGAAACACAGATTAGACCTTACTACCTCCAGTGGGAGGCCAACCCAGGGAGGCAGCTGGATTCGGAGGACAGGCAGGTCATTACTATCTCTCTTTCCGAATGCTGCAAAAATGTCCTAATTTTGGAGAATGCATATAAAATACTATACAGATGTTAATATACCCTGGCTAGATTGGCTCATTTCATTCCAACTTATTCTCCTCTCTGCTTCCAGGGATGCTCTCAGGCGTGTCCAAGAGCATGCAGATTATGGGTCAGAGTCTATGCCCTTCCCCGCACTCTATTTCACACTAACCTGAAGTGGGACCCTTATGATGCTCTCCTATGCAAACCAATTATAGAACTACTGCTTCCAGAACGCCAGCTGGCACTGCATCTGTTTACTGCAACTAAACTGACCATAGCGAGAGCCTGGAATTTTTTGTTAAACAAATAAAAATAGACCTAAAATTTTGAAAAAAAAAAAAAGTTATTTTCTTTTGTTTGTTATAAAATTTTGTAAATAAGTAAGTTTTCTCCTTAACTGATGGGCACTGATAAGACGGCACCGATGAGGTGGTATCAATGAGGTGGCACTGACGATGGGCACTGGTAGGCGTCACTGATATGCATTGATAGGCGGCATTGATGGGCACTCATGGGTGGCACTGGTGGGCACTGATAGGCGGCACTGCTGGGCACTGATAGATGATATTGATAGGCATCACTGATTGCACTTGCACTGGCAGGCATTTGGGATGGGCACTGATAGGCAGCTGCCTGGGCACTGATAGGCAGCTGCCTGGGCATTGACTGGCATTTCCCTGGTGGTCTAGGGTGGCATACCTGGTAGTCCAGGGTGGTGCCAATCCCTGGTGGTCCTGGGCGGGCATCTGAGGGGGGCTGTGCTGATAAACAGGAGAGCAGCCGATCGGCTGTCCTCTGCTCGCGTCTGTCAGACACAAGTGAGGAAAAGCCGATCAACGGCTCTTCCTGTTTACATCGTGATCAGCCGTGATTGGACACGGCTGATCACGATGTAAAGAGCCTCCGTCAGAGGCTCTTTACCGAGATTGGTGTAGCGGTGTGTGTGATTGACACACTGCACCACCGATCGCCGTGATGCGCGCCTTCAGGGGCGTGCAAGAGCGGTAGTTCTGGAAGGACGTCATATGGCGCCCGCACAGACCGAGAGCTGCGCCGCCTGGCCGTCATTTGACAGCCGGCGGGCGAGGGGCAGTTAATAAAAACCTTTGTACAAGAAATCCCTTCTTTCTGAGATTGGTAGTGGCAACCAAGCGAGTCACCTTCCACCAGATCGTGGATGGGGCTAGCAGGACTGTGATTGTCTTTAGCAGTGGCCATTGACAGTCCTTCTCCATCTGGAAACAGGGAGCGCCCCCCCCCCAGCAGAACTGCAGCCAATCTCTTCCCCATCCCAAAAGCTGACGATCGCAGCTACAGCAAAGTTAGAGGACCAAACAATGTTTCCCATCTTTTACAATGTGTGGGGACACAGTGCCTCCCCCTCAGTGCAGGTCTGGCGTGGGGAACTCTGAAACTGAAATGCATTAGTGTCTCACTGACATCTCCCTGCACTGCTCTGCTGATAGGGAGAAAGTCGAGTGCCGGCAAAAGAGACTTTGTGTGCTGGGGGTTGCCTACTCCTGGCATAGCTCCTTAATCCTGTCAAGTATTTCTCCAACAGGGCTCTTCTTTAGCATAGAACCTCAACACCTTGAGACATTGGCGAAAAAACTGAGGTACTTCCTGTATGAGAGGGGTTATATAGAGGGGGACTTCCTGTTTTTTTAGTGCACCAGTGTCCATTCACCTATAGGTGGCATTTAACCCACATAGTAATTACTATGGCTACTCTGTGTCCCGTGATGTATGATAAAGAAAAAACACCATCTTTCTGTTTTTGCCAGACATGATCAGATCAGATTGGATGGTGGCGGGCATCAGCAGACATGTGTCTGCTGCCATCCGCTGCTCCACAGAGGAGACTGGAGGGTCTGATCAGGTCTGCCTGAAAAACTGACAGGCGCAGCTGATTGGATAGCTGATGTGAAGTAGACCTTCGGCTGTGTTGCTGTGGCATGACAAGGATTGAGTGCAAAACTGAAGATAATAAAATAAAAATAAAAAATACAAAATGAATTATAATGAAAAAAAAAAAAAAAACGTTTCCCTTGTCAGGGAGGGGGTGGTAAATGGAACTGAAACCATTCCAACCAGCTGCCCCACACTCCCTATCCACTCACTATTAAGGTGAAGCCCGCAACACCTTCAATCTCTTACCAGCTGTCAAATTGATGTCGGAGGAGGGCGAGCAGTGGAAGCCCTCAGCACTGTCAGTGACTGCTTGTCGCAGCCCCAGGCACCAGAAAAGGGCAACGGTTCGCCGGCCAATGTTATCATTGTAAGGGCAATGCCCTTAGTCAGCATAGCAGGCGCTGCATCTCGCTCCAGCAGGCCGCAAAGCCACGGCCTCATTTACCGGCCAACACACCCTGTTAGTCCACACACCCGTGCGGGGTGCAGGGGGACATGACACCTGCCACAGTGCAGCCCAGACGCCAGGCCGCTAATTCTAGTTGCCCAAGCAACCTGGCACCTGGGGTGTGTTGAGCCCTGCTTTAACCTTATACATCAAGGAATTCTCCTGTTTGTTCTTGAAATTCCCCTTGCCTGTCCTTAATGTCAGTTAAAGAGGAACTGCAGTCTGTTCACATAATTTGTAATAAAAACATCTTTGCCGTTCTGAAGCTTCCCTCCAACCACTTTGTATATTTATTTTATTTTGTACTTGCCAAATATGTTGCAGAAATCTCCGTCCACTGAGTCTGGCTGATTGCATTTTAACTGTGGGCAGCTGAAGCTGCTGCCTGTTCACTTCCTGGATTTACACAGACACACAGGAGGCACACCTCCAGCTCTGCAGCTCTCATTGGCCCTCTTATGATTCACCCCCCCTCCCTTCCTGGCAAACTCTCACCAGAGGGAGAGAGAGCTGTGCATGATGGCATAAGCCTAGGCCAGTGATGATGAACCTTGGCACCCCCCAGATGTTTTGGAACTACATTTTCCATGATGTTCAAGCACTCTGCAGATGAGCATAATGGGAAATGTAGTTCCAAAACACCTGGAGTGCCAAGGTTCACCATCACTGGCCTAGGCTAATGGCCAGACAAGAAACAGGAAGTGGGCTGTATACGGTATTTATACACAAAAAAACCCTAACTTCTAGATTGAAAGGACTATAGCGGTAACAATGGAGTAAAGAAGTATCTAACAACTAACTAAACAAATGAAAGTGCAGCGCAAACTGTTAAAAGCATTAAATAAAAAGTCCATCTAGTAAGACATATATTAAATTCTTCTTGGCACAAACAGACTGGTCCCCTTTTCCTGCGTCTCAGATGTCATATACAAAATCGTATGGGTACGCTTACCGGAAGGGATGGACCCCTTAATTACAGGGGGTCAGACACGCCTGGATGAATATCTGAGGGGCAGCTGCCTTAGATCTCGTCTGCGGTGGTCGGTCAAACAGTATATCTGAAGTGAAGTCGTAACCTGGCAGCAAAAAGGGTTGTTGGTTCAAATCCCGTGACACCATTCGCCCGTGACACCATCTGCCTGGACTGCAGGCATCCAGACATCTGAGACGCAGGAAAAGGGGACCAGTCTGTTTGTGCCAAGAAGAATTTAATATATGTCTTACTAGATGGACTTTTTATTTAGTGCTTTTATTTAATGCTTTTAACAGTTTGCGCTGCACTTTCATTTGTTTAGTTATTTGCTATTGAGGTTGGTGAATCCTTTAAGTGTCCAGCTTGCATTCATTATTACGTTTAGTTTGCACTGATTGTCCTCTGCTTTAGTAAAGAAGTATCAAAAGTATTTATTTATACAAGTTAAAATTACTGAAGACATGAAAATATACACATATACCACAAACATAAACATCAAGACGATATGATGCTCTTCTTAGTGTTGATTCTCATCAACCCTACTACAGTGGGGGATGAGGGACTTGCTTTAGCTTTGTCGCAGTTGCGTTTCATGGGGCATAGCCCGCCCTTTCTTCAGGAAAAATGTATCGCAGTCAAACACTGAAAAAAGAAATATTATAAATATCAATAAGTATTCTGCCACAATAATGTGTTGCCACATACCTCAATGTTGTATAAAAGAACAAATAAATGGATTCATAATAAATGGCCTTCATATAGTCAGCTGCCACCTTCTGGTGGGCACATGGGATAGTCCGCATACAGCTCTTTAACCACTTCAGCCCCGGAAGAATTGGCTGCCCAATGACCGGCCCATTTTTTGCCATTCGGCACTGTGTCGCTTTAACTGACAATTGCGCGGTCGTGCGACGCTGTACCCAAACAAAATTGATGACCTTTTTTTACCCACAAATAGAGCTTTCTTTTGGTGGTATCTGATCACCTCTGCGGTTTTTACTTTTTGCGCTATAAACAAAAAAGAGTAACAGTTTTGAAAAAAAAGCAATATTTTTTACTTTTTGCTGTAATAAATATCCCTAAAAAATATACAAAAAAACAAATGTTTTCCTCAGTTTAGACCGATACGTATTCTTCATATTTTTGGTTAAAAAAACCCGCAATAAGGGTATATTGATTGATTTGCACAAAAGTTATAATGTCTACAAAATAGGGGATAGATTTATGCCATTTTTATTAATATATATTTTTTTTTCTAGTAATGGTGGCGATCTGCAATTTTTTTATCGGGACTGCGACAATATGGCGGACACATCAGACACTTTTGACACTACATAAGTTCACCTCTCCCCCGCTGCAATCGTCTGGGACACGTTCCAGAAGATTGCCCGGCCAATCACAGCGCGGCTCGCACATGCGCAGTGCGTGCCTGGCTGTGAAGCTACAACCGGGCGCCCACAGTAGTGATGCCGTTCCCGCAGAGAGGAGCGGGCTTCGTTCGCCCGCATCGCTAGACCGTGGGACAGGTGAGTGTCTGATTATTAAAAGTCAGCAGCTACACTTTTTGTAGCTGCTGACTTTTAATTGGGTGTTTAATGAGGAAGTAAACCCTGATGGGCTTTACTTCCTCTTTTGCTCATTGCAAACCCTGCAAATTAAAAGCATAATGGGCTATGTGACACCTGCAAATGAATCCAGTGCTGTCCCCTGTGCAGGCTGCGTCCACCTTTATGCCCCTCTTCCTTCTGGAGCCTCGGATTCCGGCTCTGTGATTGGCCGGAGCCTCAATGACGTCACTCCCACGCATGGGAGCCGCCAGTAGCGGCACAGTCTAACAGAAGCAACGGCACAACGTGCCATTGCTTCAGTGCGCATGTGCCGATGACTTCGGCACATGCAGATACAGGGGGATATCTCCTAAACCGTGCAGGTTTAGGAGATAATTCAGGGTAGCTACAGGTAAGCCTTATTATAGGCTTACCTGTAGCAAAAAATGGTTTGTAAGGGTTTACAACCACTTTAAGCAAAAGCATTATCATATGCAAATATAAGAGCTTTCATTATATGATTCAGGACCTACCCAGCTCCACCAGGGGGCAGCAGCTGGCTATTTACATATTTAAAACAATATACACATGCTGATAACATATTGATGCAGCTGTAGACATAAATGACAAAGACATAACAAATGCACAATAACACCAATGGATCCCTCCTACCCCCCCACACTAAAACAGAAATCCTTACTTATAGGCAGTATAGTATATACATACAGTATATATAGGCAGTATAGTATATACATACAGTATATGTAGGCGGCATATACATCTCTAACCTGTGGGATGACGGCCACACTGAACTACAAGAACAAACCTGTTACCAGAATTGTCAAATAGAAGAAACAGAAGTAAGAACAGAAAAAGAAGGGCATGAGGCCAATAAAAAGAGGGGTACTAAAAGGATATACAGAAGGGGGAGGGGAACTCCACATCCCAGTCATACCTATTCTTTTTTAAATACAAAGAATACAAAAGAAGAAAACCCAATAATTTCTCTCATCCCTGTATAAATTGCACCATAGACACTATTTTAATATAAAGTTTGATTCTTCCAAAATCTTGAATTTGATTCAATCCAAACTATTTTATTGAGTAGTTACATTTTACCATGTATAAGGAGGGTAAATGTTTTATATTTGTTTCATTAGATTTACTTCCTGAATCCATTCTCCCTCCATAGGTATATACACATTTTCAGGGTTAATGTGGAATCACATAGGAAAACACTGAATTCGTATAATTACTAAAACCCAGTGATTTGTAAAATGCTGGTCCCTCTGAATTATGAAAAGTTGTTTTGCCTATTAACCACTTGAAGACCAGGCCTTTTCTGGGACTTTTTTGCTATAAAATGACTTAGAATGACTTTCCCCTGCTGTAGCAAATTGGAGCATGCTCTGCTGGGGTTTTTTTGCCTTCCTCTGGATCAACTGTGGGTATAGTATTGGGTATATTGTTTTTTTTGTTTTTTTATGGTTGGACTGGATGGACTTGTGTCTTTTTTCAACCTGACTAACTATGTAACTATGTAAGAACCCCCAAACATTATATACGGTATATTTTTTTAGCAGACACCCTAGAGAATAAAATGGCGATTGGGCTTGGGGGTTGCTGGTGACCCGGGCCGAACGACCCATGGGGGGAGGGGTTGTTTGCATTGTTTGATGGCCCCCAAACAAACCACTAGCCACCACTGTTGGAGATTCTCTGCATGTTGTAGTGTTTAATGCAGTTTTCCATTTTTTGGCTATTAAATTAATGTGTATTGGTACAATAAATATTCACTCTTCAGGTTGGTGAGTTTGGCTTCTTCGGAAGTAAGTACTGCACGAGATATAATTGTGGGTACAGAAAAACAATGTATTTGATTTATCTGTTAACCTGTTTTGCTGTCCTAATCATGCATGAAGGTAAAAAACCTCTGTGCAGCAGCCCCCCCCTAATACTTACCGGAGCCCCATCGTCTCTCTGGAGACTCTCCCTCCTCGTTGGCTGGGGCCGAGCCATGGCTCTGTGTATGAATGGACATGCAGAGCAGCAGTTCGGGAACGAGCCAACTTCAGTGCCCCAATTGCAAGGGACTTGCTCTGGGGGCAGGAGGGAAGGGCCAGGAGCGCCATCGGGGGGACCCGAGAAGTGGAGGATTGGAGCTGGTCTGTGCAAAACCATTATACAGAGCAAATGAGTATGACATGTTTGTTATTTTTTTTAAAAAGTAAGCCTTTAATATCACTTTAATGTTAGGGTATATGAGGTGTGTCTAAAAAGTTTGGTAAATGATCCAATATCTCAATGGCAACATGGGCCAGGTGCATGCACATGTGTGAGAGATATGGTCACAGTGTAATGGAGCAATGAGTGAACATCAAGTTCTGCTACAAGTTGGGGAAACCATTGATGGAGATGCAAAAAATGTTGGTGCAAGTGTACGGGCAGAACCTATGACCAGAAAATGTGTTTCGCGTCAGGAAGGAAACAACTGAGGATGAGCCACATTGGGGTTGGCCGTTGACAAGCAGAACCCCAGTGTCAGGAAGGCACTAGACATAGTACAGATGAAGCCTCAAGATGTACACTGGTGCGCAGGGACAGTTGTGCAGTTGCCCGTGTTACTTCTGTTATTGACCCAGCTTTCTCTGACCTCACTTGAACGCTGCCTGCCCTGACCTTGGCCTGTCTCTGGATTTGCTCTGCCTCCTGCTCATCTGCCTGATTCTACATTGCTGTATTCGGCTTGTATCCTGACCATTCTCTGCCTGCTGTTTATGCCTGTATCTGACCATCTGTTGTAGACCTGGCTCGTCTGACCTTGTATCCAGTTACCCACCCATCCTGCTCTGCATGCTACCTGGTCCCTACTGGTCCTGAACCTGCTACCTGCCAGCCGCCTGTCAAGCAGCTGCAGCCTGCCCAATCCGGGGATGGCTGTCTCTGCTGCCATCTGCTGTTCCAGCAATCTGACCCGTCTCTGGCAACGTACTTGCAACCCACTGACGCGGCTGACAGACATCATACAGGCACTCGTACCTCGCCGTGCTCTCACTGCCACTGACGCTTCATCAGTGGTCTCAGAGCTGGGGCTGTATGAGAGGCCGCCCTGTACACATCAGGCTTTGTCACAAGGTAAGTGACACCCAGACATGATAGAGCGAGTGCAACAAATGCTAGCACGGAAGTGAAAGATCTGTACCCGGTTTGTGCCACACAAGGTGACAGACAAACAGAAAGCAAAATGGATGGAAACCTCAGGAGATTTCATTACCATGTGTGACCAGGAACCATCCTTCCATCGTCACAGAGGATGAGACCCGGTGCGATCCACGTGCGCCAATTCTTGGCTCAGCACGGTGCACCTGTTCTCGATCATCCACCATACTCCCCTGATCTGGCGCCTGTGGACTGCTTTCTGTTTCCCCACCTAAAGAGCGCCACGAAAGGCGCACGTTATGCGGACAAGGCGGCAATCCAAGAATGTGTGACAGCGGTTTTGCGATAGGTTCCTAAAGAGGCCTTTGATGAGTTGCCAGAGGCTTTATGAATGTTACTAAAAGTGTGTTGTGAAGGATGGCAATTATTTTGAAGGCCAATGAAGGTAATTTGTATTTTCTGTTTTGTTTGATGAATGGTATCAGAAAACAAACTTTCTAAACACACCTCGTATATATGCCAAAAGATCTGACTGGGTAAACTTATGCAGTATTTTATTGCATAAACGGCTGCAGCCACCAGAATTTTGGGTAAAAAAGATTCCTGCCTGTCAGGTGGATGCATTCAGGCGCCTGCGCTGCCGCCTGATTTCCTCCACACACTCCCGGTAACGGTGCTGCCCCCCCCGCAATGCATTTTGGACTCCGCTTACCCATCTGTGGGCCTGGGACTGACATGGCAGGTGGTAGAGGGGAGGGAGTAGAGCGGACATGTCTGCTCCCCTCCCCTTCTTGCTGTGACCTGGAAAAGCAATGTTGTATGACATCACTTCCAGGTCAGCCTCTGTGTCCCCGGCTAGCAGAGCCAGGAGAGGATGTATTGCAATGCATTCAGTGAAGCCCAGAGGAGACCCTGCATGTCTCATTAAAGAGAACCGCTTACCTAAAAATCATCACATAGGGGACTTTTTTTTTATCACATAGGGGACAAAAAGTGAAAGTGGTTCTAAAGGCAGAAGGTTTCTTTTTTTTAATCTATTTTTATTCTATGCAGTACAATAAAAAAAAAAAAAACCTGTGTGCAGCAGCCCCCTTCATACTTACCTGAGCCCCATCTTGATCCCCACGATCTTGCACGAGAGTCTCGGCTGTCCGGGGCTCTCCCTTCTGATTGGCTGAGACACAGCAATTTGGGCTCCATTGGCTCTCCCGCTGCGGTCAAAGTCAGTGAGCCAAGGGGGAGAGAGAGGGGGCAGGGCCCAGCCGCGGCTTCTTTTTTTTAATTGACACACGGAACAGAACAGCTCGGCCCAGGTGCCGCCATAGCAAGCTGCTTGCTGTGGGGGCACTCAACAGGAGGGAGGGGCCAGGAGTGCCAGCGGGGGACCTGAGAAGCAGAGGATCAGGGCTGCTCTGTGCAAAACCGCTGCAAACACATTTTTGTTTTTTTTAACAAACAAAAAAAAAGACTCTGATATCACTAATTTAATATCACTTAAAAAAAAAAAAAAAGTTACACCCAAGCACGTAAACCTCCCCCTAAAAAATGTTGAGGATCCCCACTTATGAATGTATATGCTTGTGTTGGGGGCACCTACACGTGAAACAGTTGATTGCGATGCACGTTACATATCGCCACGCACGCTAGAGAGAGCAATATTTCTAGCACCAGACCTCCTCCGTAACACTAAACTGATGACATATAGAGGGCTTTTGAAGCATCACCTATAGAAAATATAGGGGACTGAAGTTTGTCGCCATTTCATGGGTTCATGCAAATTTAAGGTCTGACATGTTGGGTATCTATTTACTGGGCGCAACCTCGTCTTTTATATTTTACCAAAATGTGGGTAGTTTATTTGCCCTAAAATTCACTTTAGTGTTTTTCTACCTAGATCTTTTCGGTGATATCAAGTGACAACCAGGGCCTGGTTTTTCAACCAGAGTGCCTTTGGATTTCTTCAGGGGTGCCTTGGCAAAAATGCCTAAAAATTGCCCAAAAAGTGTATACAAGGCCAGCAGGTGGATCAAGCACCATTACAACCTTACAGCTGCCAGTGTCCGAACAACCAATTATGTCATCAGATAAGGAGGATGTTGGGTGCCTGCACAGCATCCTTGTTAGACAGATAAAGTGAGCAAATGTCAAGGTAATGGGGGGGGAGAAAGGGCTCATGGCGATATTATGGGTCACTGGGAGCCTGGGTCCTCGGGAGACCCAGAAATTGCTGTGGACCTTGATATACCCTCTGGAGTGTAAATGAGCCTCTGGGTTATTTTTTTCTGTATATCCTGAATTTCTGTTTGAATGCTGGATATCTGGCTGCCTTATCATTATTATACAGGATTTATATAGCGCCAACAGTTTACGCAGCGCTTTACAATATAAAAGAAGACAATACAGTTACAATACAATAAAATACAAGAGGATTAAGAGGGCCCTGCTCAGAAGAGCTTATAACCTTATGAGAAGTGTTGCATTGTATCTGGGTTGTGAACTAGCTAGTTTGAGATATTTATTGGGAATTATATTATTATTACAGCTTATCCCCAGCTTTTTATACGCTGGATTGCTGCTTGCATATTGAATACTTGGTTACCAATGGTAAGTGTTGCCTATATCTGAGATGTGAACTAGCTAGTGTGAGATGGTAATTACTGGGAATTAACAACATTATCATTATTTTATCCTATCTTCAGCTTTACATTATGTACCACCATTGCTGTCTATGGTTATCCGGAACATGTTTTTTAATTGAAGGTCAGTATCATCATCAGGCTGTAATCTTTTTACTTGTGATTACAATTTGTGACCCATGGGGGGTTCTATTTACTTGCTCATAATTGTTGTATCATATTTGTAATTTGGTGATTTCTGTAATACAGCCCTTAGGCTATGTTGAGAGCCTTTAGCCTAACTGCTCCACTCCAGGAGGTTGTTTGGCCCAGTGCAATTCCTTGAATGTTTGTCTCCCATGGCTCAAACAGAAGTGATGGTTATGTGATCCAACACTCTTTTCCCCCTCCCCTCCCTCTTATGTATATGTTGTTCCTTTCTCCATTGGATAGGGTTTTTTTTTTTTTTTTTTTTTTTAAGATGTACGCATATATGAACGTGTGTTCTTGTTAAATTTATTTTGACTATGTATTGATCATATATGTTCATTGATTTTAGGTATTCAGTCAGATGCTGAGAGCCTGAAGAAGCGGCCTTGATCTTGTAACGCGTAGGCAATTTCTCATCACCTCATCTTGTTTTTATATACTACGGACTACTTTGTAACTTTTATGCTACAAAATGTAATTTTAAGCATTTTTGTTGTAATAAAGACATCATTTAAAATAAATAATTTGTCTAGTGCAATTTGGGTTATCAAGGGGTCACCCTTACCTTGACATTTGCTTGCTTTATCTATATATACTTATAGGGTTGATGACCCCCTGATACTTAGTTGGGCTAGTCCCTTCCGTTTTGCCCATTCCATACATCCCTCTATTACTATCCTTGTCAGACCCTCTCCCTCTGTCAGCATTGGGGTCATGTTAGCTGAACGAGGGAGAGAAATTGAGGAAGAAGACAAACATTAGAAGTCAGTACCAGTGTAGACATTGGGTGTTATACGTCTGTGGACGTTGCCGCGTTATGTAAAACTGTATTTCATTTTTTTGCCTCGAGATTATGCATCATTTTAAAGGGTGCTTTGACTGAAAAAAAAAAGATTGAGAAACACTGCTTGAGGGTGTCAGCTTTCAGAAAATCTATAGTTTGTTTTTTTTTTTTTTTTTTTGTAATCTTCAGGCCTAAAATTATTTTTTTTTAAACGTGTGCAAAAAAAATGCCCCTGGCAGCCAAAGTGTTAAATGAAAAGTATAATGTATATTGGCATTACTGTGGGCTTTACCTCATGCACACTGGATGTTTTTATAGCTTTTGTTTTTGGCTTTAGACCTTTTTTTTCTAGTCATTAAACTCCCCATCATGTTATCCTATGTGTCCATGCACACATACGCTGTCATCAGCAGTTTTCGGCAGGGGTATTTTTTTTGGCTTTAAAAAATAAAACCTCAAAACTAGTGGGTTCTGAAAGGAGTTTTTTTTTTTTTTTTCAGCTCTAACGTAAAAAAAAAACATAGATAAACGTTCAATCACCAGCGTTTAACGTTTTTGATCCATTGAAAAAAAAAAAAATGCTAACGCAGAAAAACACTATAAAAACTCACGGCAAAGCTACTGGCATTTTTATAACGTTATTTTAACGTCCAGTGTGCATGAGGCCTCAAAGTAGTTTTAAACCCAAAGGTAGACATTTACATTATTGCAGTTTACCATTTATTAGATGTGATGGCTGCATTAGACTTTTTTTAGGCTCTCTTTCCTTTATAATCATCAGGTGATGCAGCCAGTAAATCCGTTTTTCTAAACAAAATCTCCTGCAGATTATATCAGTTACACGGATGAGACAACCGGTTTGCTGTAGCTGCTTATAAAAGTGTTAGATGGAGTTTGGCTTCAATTTGTTAGTGTATTTTAATGTGCTACAACATCCAACACTCCCCTCCCCCCAGACTGACAATTCTGCTGTGCCCCCCTCTGCTCATTCATCCAGAATGGGGGCACTGTAATACAGGAGGGGGGTTACTGGCCAGATCACCAGGGGAAAAAAAAGAGGAAAAGAAGCCTGAAAAAAGAAAACAAATGCAGCTACCACCTCTAAGAATTGGTAAGCTGCAATATTACATTTTTGGTTTAGGGAATTTTTTTTATTTGACCTTCTAAAATGAAAAAGCTTACTCTTTTTTTATACATTTGCTGATCAACTACTTTGTATTTGCCTCTCCCATCCTTCCTTCCTTAACCACTTGCCGACCGCCGCACGACGATGTACGTCGGCAGAATGGCACGGGCAGGCATAAGGACTTACCTGTACGTCCTTGCCTGCCCGCGGGCGGGGGGTCCGATCAAACCCCCCCCCCGGTGCCTGCGGCGGTCAGATTATCGTCAGGGGCGATCAAAGGTGAGGGGGAGGCCACTCATTCGTGTCTCCCCCCTCGCGATCGCTCCTGGCGAATGAAATGCTTCCTCAGCTTCTGTAATGTAAACAAAAGCGGAGGAAGTGATGTCATCTCTTCTCGAGCCGGTCTTTTTGTTCTGCCGCCGAGGAGAGAAGACATCAATGTGAATTTGCACAACACTACACTTACAGTAGAACACGCAGGCACACTTTTCACCCCCCAGTCACCCCCCTGTACCCCGTCACAGTGACACCAATAGCAGTTTTTTTTTTTTGCATTGGTGTCAGTTTGTGACAGTTATAAGTGTTAGGGCAGTTAAGGTTAGCCCCCTTTAAGTCTAGGGTACCCCCCTAACAAAGGTTAACCCCTTGATCACCCCCCGTCGCCAGTGTCACTAAGGCTCGGTTCACACTGGGGCAACACGACTTCAACCCGACTTCAACACGACTTGTGGATCCGACTTTCAATGAACGGGGATCCGACTTGGATCCCCGCCACGGTGTTTGGTATGAATCTTTAGGGGGAACTCTGTGCCAAATTTTAAATAAAAATCCGGCATGGGTTCCCCCCCAGGGGCATACCAGGCCCTTGGGTCCGGTATGGATCTTGAGGGGAACCCCCCTACGCCGAAAGGACGGCGTGGGGGGTCCCCCCCAATCCATACCAGACCCTTATCCGAGCACGCAGCCCGGCCGGACAGGAATGGGGGTGGGGACGAGCGAGCGCCCCCCCCCTCCTGAACCGTACCAGGCCGCATGCCCTCAACATGGGGGGGTTGGTGCCTTGGGGGAGGGGGGCGCGCTGCGGCCCCCCCACCCCAAAGCACCTTGTCCCCATGTTGATGAGGACAAGGGCCTCTTCCCGACAACCCTGGCCGTTGGTTGTCGGGGTCTGCGGGTGGGGGCTTATCGGAATCCGGGAGCCCCCTTTAATAAGGGGGCCCCCAGATCCCGGCCCCCCACCCTATGAGAATGAGTATGGGGTACATCGTACCCCTACTCATTCACCTAGGGAAAAGTGTCAATTTAAAAATAAAACACTACATAGATTTTTAAAGTATTTTATTAGACAGCTCCGGGGTCTTCTTCCGACTTCGGGGGTCTCTCCGGTTCTTCTCCGCGCTCTCCGGGTCTTCTGCCGGGCTCCTCCGCTCTCTTCTGCCGCTCTTTTGCTAAAGCGGAGGAGCCCGGTCTTCCGTCTTCTGCCCTCTTTTCTTCTGATGTTGACACGACGCTCTCTCCGGCTAGAATGCTCTCTGTACGCTCTGCTTTGACTTATATAGGCGGTGACCCCGCCCCCTTATGCCGTCACAGTCCCTGGGCATGCTGGGACTATGACTGCATAAGGGGGCGTGGTCATTGGGTGATGACCACGCCCCTAAAACGTCACAGTCCCAGCATGCCCAGGGACTGTGACGGCATAAGGGGGCGTGGTCACCACCTATATAAGTCAGAGCGGAGCGCTCAGAGTGCATTCCAGCCCCAGAGAGCGTCGTGTCAACATCAGGAGAAAAGAGGGCAGAAGACGGAAGACCCGGCTCCTCCGCTTTAGCAAAAGAGCGGCAGAAGAGAGCGGAGGAGCCCGGAGAGCGCGGAGAAGAACCGGAGAGACCCCCGAAGAGAAGAAGGCAGCAGACCGGGCTCCTCCGCTATAGCAAAAGAGCGGCAAAAGAGCAGAAAATAGCGGAGCAGCCCGGCAGAAGACCCGGAGAGCGCGGAGAAGACCCCCGAAGACGGAAGAAGACCCCCGGAGCTGTCTAATAAAATACTTTAAAAATCTATGTAGTGTTTTTTTTTTTAAATTGACACTTTTTCCCTAGGTGAATGGGTAGGGGTACGATGTACCCCATACTCATTCACATAGGGTGGGGGGCCGGGATCTGGGGGCCCCCTTATTAAAGGGGGCTCCCGGATTCCGATAAGCCCTCCGCCCGCAGACCCCGACAACCAACGGCCAGGGTTGTCGGGAAGAGGCCCTTGTCCTCATCAACATGGGGACAAGGTGCTTTGGGGTGGGGGGGGCCGCAGCGCGCCCCCCTCCCCCAAGGCACCAACCCCCCCATGTTGAGGGCATGCGGCCTGGTACGGTTCAGGGGGGGGGGGGGGCGCTCGCTCGTCCCCACCCCCATTCCTGTCCGGCCGGGCTGCGTGCTCGGATAAGGGTCTGGTATGGATTGGGGGGGACCCCCCACGCAGTTTTTTCGGCGTAGGGGGTTTCCCTCAAGGTCCATACCAGACCCAAGGGCCTGGTATGCCCCTGGAGGGGGAACCCATGCCGGATTTTTATTTAAAATTTGGCGCGGAGTTCCCCCTCAAGATCATCTGAGCACAAGTCGCATGCCGAAGTCGGATCATGCGAGACGGCGATCCGACTTCAATGATAGTCAATAGGCTGAAGTCGGATCAAAGAAAGGGCTTTGTCTTCAAGTGGTTAGAAGAGTGGGTGATGTGTGACATAAGCTTCTAAATGCTGTGCATAAAAAGCCAGGACAGTTCAAACCCCCCCAAATGACCCCATTTTGGAAAGTAGACACCCCAAGCTATTTGCTGAGAGGCATGTCGAGTCCATGGAATATTTATATTGTGACACAAGTTGCAGGAAAAGGACAATATATTTTTTTTTTTTGCACAAAGTTGTCGCTAAATGATATATTGCTCAAACATGCCAAAATACATTCTGTTGCTTCTCCTGGCACAAAACCCCCCCAAATGACCCCATTTTGGAAAGTAGACACCCCAAGCTATTTGCTAAGAGGTATGGCGAGTATTTTGCAGACCTCACTTTTTGAAAATTGAAAAAAGAAAAAAGAAAAAAACATTTTTTTTTTGACATTTTTTCTACCAAGGACATGTGGCCGAATACATTTTGGCCTAAATGTATGACTAAAATTGAGTTTATTGGATTTTTTTTATAACAAAAAGTTGAAAATATTTTTTTTTTAATTTTCGGTCTTTTTCCGTTCATAGCACAAAAAATTAAAACCGCAGAGGTGATCAAATACCATTAAAAGAAAGCTCTATTTGTGGAAAGAAAAGGAAGCAAATTTCGTTTGGGTACAGCTTTCCATGACCGCGCAATCGGCAGTTAAAGCGACGCAGTGCCAAATTGTAAAAAGTGCTCTGGTCAGGAAGGGGGTAAATCCTTCCGGGGCTGAAGTGGTTAAAAGGAATCCATCAAGAAAGAAATGTGGAGCGGACCTCTTTCTGAGAATGCTCGTTGCCTGGATGACTTGCTACCCCCCTCAACCGTTAAACAAGTTGAGCTGCAAACCTGAAAATTAGTATGTAGATCAGCAAATTCAAAGTACTCAAGTCAGTGGGTTAGCATAACAGCCAGGCAACTAGCAGATTCAGATCTATTCTGAGCCATGAGTCTTTCACGTGGAATTCAGTAAAAAAGGAGTGCAAGGGCACTAAACAGACTTTTTTTTTTAAAGTTAAAACTTGCAACACCAGTGTGTTTAACAAGCACCAATTGCCTAGGATTTACCTTGAATTTCTAGCTATGGGTGGCAGAATTGCCCACCAAACGCAACAGGGGGAATAATCTTTACAGCACCACAGAGGAAAGCATTGCAGCCATGGCATATGTACACCCCTGTCGGTCTACCTTTGCAGCATAAGTGGGAAGGGGGGTGCAGTAAAGGTGGCTCAGCTGCCTATTTTGTTTGCCTAACCCCCCCCCCCCCCACCACCACATGTTCACTAAGCCCAAATCATATCTTGATGGAATTCAAAGCAATGATTCTCTACTAGAGTGATTGTAAATTATAGGTTGTGATTTTTTTTATTTTTAAATAACCATGTTATACTTACCTGCTTTCTGCAGTGATTTTGCACAGATCAGCCCGGTCCTCTTCTTTTTGGGTCCTCCCCCGGCGCTCCCAACAGCTCCTCTATGCTGAGTGCCCCCAATAGCAAGCCTCTTGCTATTGGGGCACACAAGCAGGCTTGTTTCCGAGCCACGCTCCTGTAAATGGACATTATCTATTCACACAGAGTGTGGCTCAGCTGCCCCCCCCCCTCCTCCTCACTGGCTGTGATTGACAGCACTAGGAGCCAATGGCTCCAGCTGTTGTGTGAGCCAATGAGGAGAAAGACCTGGGAGAGTTACTTCTCTCATGCATATCGCTGGATTGAGATGGGGCTCAGGTAAGTATAAGGAGGGGGGGCTAGGGGGAGCTGAACCCAGAAGGTGTTTAACCTTAATGCATAGAATGGGTTAAAGGTAAAAATAAAACCTTCTGCCTTTAGAGCCACTTTAAGGCCAAAACAGTGCAAAGAGCATGGCCAGGGTGACCAGATTATAGGATCTTTGGTGAAATAGGCTAAATGCTCTGACCTTACTGTGTGCTACAGATCTTCTATATGGATAACAATGTTGTCCACTTTCTTATTACATGGAACATGACAGGAGCCTTTTTGGGTAAAATAGTCTTTATTTTCTACCAATATATACATTGCATTAAAAGTCGATGACCTCTTTCAGTAATGCACACACAGTGTACATATCAAGAAAAAAAACCAATTGAAGCAAAGATATGCCTAGAGCTGAACTCCAGCTGACAAAGATTTAATACAATAGTGTGTATACAAGAACCTGTCTTTATATTGGGTTCCTGTAACCTCCTGCAATGAAGGACCCAGAAGGAGAGAGAATAATGTGAGAATAAAGATCCAACACCAGGAACATGATGGAGAATGAAGAAAGGGGAGCGCACTGGGCTAACAATGTGATCCAACTGGTGTGGTAATCCTTCTTCACTGTCCAAGCAGCAGTCTTCGGTACAGGTAAGTGACCCATACTTACAGCTTATCTGCAGTGGAGAAAAAAAAAGTGAGGTCAATGACCTGACTATTCAGTGTCCGGATCAAAAGATGGGCTGATCAGAATTACAAATCTTTTCTCCAAAAAAAGCATTTCACCTAGACTTGTGTGCATGGAGTTCAGCATTACGTTTTACTGGACAGGACAAAAAAACATCAATATGTGAAACATACAACACAAACCATTAAATCGTATACAATAATACAAATATGGAAGACAATAGTTTGTTGAACTAAAGCAAAAATATATTCCTATGCAATTCGGATATTATCAACCAAAGAAATTACCACATCTACCAAGTATAGTATTAACACATTAGGCCAAAAAGAATGGTTCTGTATAAAAATATATTTGTGAATAAAACAAGAGGAATAAAAAAAAAAGTGCATTCTCATGGGGTATTTAAATCCCATTCAATTGCAGCACAAAACAAATCACCTTCCTCATGTAGGAAAACATGGTCAGCATAGCTTCTATTACCCACCACTGCTTAACACATAATGACAGCCTCATATACACAGAAAGTAAAGGAAAAGAAAATTAAGTTTTGACCACAGAAGTCAATTCAATGCTTATTTTTATTACCAAAACTTGCAAACCCGAAAAAAAAAAAGTAATAAGTGGTTGGTTTTAATGGGCAACATATCTTTTTTCAGACCTTACTAGGGTCCTGTATAACTGTTGGCAAACAAATCTTCTCTACATCAGATCCAAGGCTGTAGTCACATAGCGGGAAAATATACAAGCTGGCAAATGTATACAAATGCTCTAGAAACATCACCGTCCAACATTACACAATGCAAAAATAAGGGCAAAAAACAAAACAAAAAAACACAGTAACCTTGGCAAGACCATGGTAGCAAGAAGAAAAAAAAGACGCATGCAGAAAGTGCCATGCACAAAAATTGGATCTAGAATTTTAAAATAAAAAGTGAGCAGGTACCCATCACATTTCCATTGGTAAATTTCCCTGCAGGAAGCCCAATTGTTTCTCAGTGGAGTTTTCTCTTCTCTTGGTCTTTATTTTTCTATAGCACAAATAGATGTCCAGTCAGCAAAACTGTTGTAACACCATTGTCAGGCCATCTCTGAAAAACATTTCAATTAAACATAAAAGAATGGTTTAGTAACGGATTACAATATACAAAGTATATACTGTACAGTACAGGGGACCTGTAAAGATGGCAGGTACTAATACTGACTGCAGACTCCAAAGGTGTCATCCAGAGTCCCACAACCTTAGGACCTGTATTGATGGCATTAGTCTGAGATGGTTCTGAGACTATTCAGAATTTTTTGATAATGGAGGGCAGACCAGTCTAAATGGACCTAAGCAAATTTTACATACCCATAGATTAGCATGAAAATGCAAACTCATTTGAAGCAAACAAAATCCTGTCAATCTAGGCCTTTAACCACTTCAGCCCCGGAGGATTAGACTGCTGAATGACCAGACCACTTTTTACAATTTGGCACTGCGCTGCTTTAACTGGTAATTGCGCGGTCATGCAATGTTGTACCCAAACGAAATTTGCGTCTTTTTTTCCCCACAAATAGAGCTTTCTTTTGATAGTATTTGATTGCCTCTGCGATTTTTATTTTTTGCAATATAAACGGAAAAATACCAAAAATTTTGAAAAAAAAAAAAAAGATATATTCTACTTTTTGTTATAAGAAGAATCCAATAAACTCAATTTTAGTCACACATTTAAGCCAAAATGTATTTGGTAAAAGAAATGTCAATAAGCGTATATTTTTTGGTTTGCGCAAAAGTTATAGCGTCTACAAACTAGGGTACATTTTCTGGAATTTACGCAGCTTTTTAGTTTATGACTACCTCATTTCTTGAGGTGCTAAAATGGCAGGGCAGTACAACCCCCCCCCTTCCCCCAAATGATCCCATTTTGAAAAGTAGACACCCCAAGAAAATTGCTGAGAGGCATATTGAGCCCATTGAATATTTTATTTTTTCTCCCAAGTGATTGAAATTTTTTTACACAAAGTTGTCACTAAATGATATATTGCTCATACATGCCATTGTTATATTTGGAATTACACACCAAAATACATTCTGCTGCTTCTCCTGAGTATGAGGATACCACATGTGTGGGACTTTTTGGGAGCCTAGCCGCATACAGGACCTCAAAAACCAATCACCGCCATCAGGATTTCTAAGGGCATACATTTTTTATTTCAGTCCTCACTACCTATCACGGTTTCGAAGGTCATAAAATGCCAGGATAGCACAACCCACCCAAATGACCCCATTTTTTAAAGTAGACACCCTAAGCTATTTGATGAGAGGCATGTTGAGTCCATGGAATATTTTATATTTTGCCACAAGTTGCGAGAAAAAGACAATTTTTTTTTTTTTTGCACAAAGTTGTCACTAAATGATATATTGCTCAAACATGCCATGGACATATGTGAAATTACACCACAAAATACATTCTCTTTAGGTCAAGTACATAGATACCAAACACGATATGCTTTAAAATTGCGCACAAACGTGCAGCGGCAACAAACTACATACATTTTTAAAAGCCTTTACAGGTTACCACTTTAGATTTACAGAGGAGGTCTACTGCTAAAATTACTGCCCTCAATCTAACTTGCTCACATGCATGGTGCAATTGCTGTTTACATATGACACCAGGCCGACGCTTGCGGAGGGGACAGGGGTGCTTTTTTTTTTTTTTTTTTTTTTTAATTATTTATTTTGCTTTTTTATTTTATTTTTAAACTGTTCCTTTCATTTTTTTTTTTTCATTTCTATTGTTATCTCGGGGAATGTAAATATACCCTGTGATAGCAATAGGTAGTGACAGGCAGTGTTAATTTTGTCGACTAAAACATTTTAGTCGACTAAATGAACATTATTTTAGTCTACTAAAATACGACTAAAACTAAAATGCCATTTTAGTCAAAAGACTAAGACTAAAACTAAATTGAAATTTGACTTCAAAATTAATACTGGTCTGTAGTGCATGTTCATACCTCAATGTAATAATAAACAACATATTAGATTTTTCACTCCAGCAGTATATAATGACTTTGCAAATTGTAGAGAATTGTTAACTAATGCATTGCAATTGAATTACACCCATTAGATTTTAATCGACTAAAATATACTGGAGATTTTAGTTGACTAAATCGTAGGACATTTTAGTCGACTAAATAAGACTAAAATTAAAACAATTGCAGAAGACTAAAATGGGATGAAAACTAAAATTCCATTTTAGTCCTAAGACTAAATTGAAATATGCTGCCAAAATTAAACACTGGTGACAGGTACTCTTTTTTTGAAAAAATTGGGGTCTATTAGACCCTAGATCTCTCCTCTGCCCTCAAAGCATCTGACCACACAAAGATCGGTGTGATAAAATGCTTTCCCAATGGTGCTGTTTATATCCGGTGAAATCTAAGTCATGAAATGCTTGTAGCCGTTCTGGTCTCTGATCAGCTCTATGGTCAGCTGGCGGAACTACCGGCTGTATTCTCAGGTTCCCTGTTGGGACAGTTGAGCCAGAGAAAACCATGGAAGATGGGGGGCGACGTTCCCTCCTACTGCTTGTAAAAGCAGTCTAGAGGCTAATTAGCCGCTAGGATTGCTTTTACATTAAAGTCGACTGCTGGCTGAAAAGAATGATATCAAGATGATACCTAAACCCGCAGGCATTATTCTGGTATAACCACTCAAAGTCCAGCAACATACCAGTACGTTGCTGCTCCTTGTTAGGCATATATTGTAATCTTTTTTCATGCAGCCTGTGGGCTGAACGGAAAAAAAAAAAAAAAAAAAAAAAAAAAAAAAAAAAAAAAAAAAAGATTGATTGGTGGGTATGCCCCCCCATTAGAATACCGCCCTTCATCCACCAACTTCTAATGGATGGGCATACATGCTTCATTTTGTTTTTAACTGTGGTGGTGAAATCACCCCCTACAGCACTGGAGTCGCTGATTTATGTATCGTGGGAGCAAATGCTGTTGCTGTCAAGATAAATAAATCAGTGCTGCAGCTGATTGGCGTACCTGCTTAGCAAATGATGGTTAACAATAAAACAAAGTAGCATTACAGTATAACAGTAAGACATACCATACCTGCAAAGCAAATACAAAAAAAAAAAAAAAGTAAAAAATAAAACATTTTTTTACGCAATCTGTGCCTAAAATATATTTATATATGCCGAAGCATGGGGGAAAATCCGCCCCTAATGTTAGGAGCAAATCGCTCCTCCACCCCTGCCCCCATGCTTCGGCATATATGCTCTGTTTTTAACTGTGGTGGTGAAATCACCTCCTACAGCGCTGGAGTCATAGCTTTATGTATCATGGGAGAAAAACGCTGTCAATCTGCTGTCAAGATAGATAAATATGCGCTGCAGCTGAATAGCGTACCTGAAAACAAAAAATGGTTAACAATAAAACACAGTAAAGTATAAAATTCATACATACCTGAAAAGCAAACATGATAAAACATAACAATAAAAAACATTGCAGTTAAGCATAGAATACAGTAAAAAAGAGCAGAACAAATCGAGAGAGAATAGAGAGATAACAATAAAACGACAACTATTTTTGGTTTTTTAATTTATATTTTTTTTTTGTGTTTATTTTTTTGCCATCTTGGGAGACCCCATGAAAGTGTGTCCTAGTCTGTGCAGTGCTGTACCCTACGCTAATACTCCACTAGTGTATGGTAGCGTTCAAAACATTCACCAATGCAAAGACCAGGATTGTCAGGACAGGAGGGACAACAATAGCGGGTGTCAAACCTATATCCACGCTTGCTACAGACACGACATCTTCTTTGGGGGGCTCGTTGGATAGGGGTACCAGGGAGGACATACGGAAAATGCCTCTCATGCAGCTTACTGCATTTGCATTGGGAAGGTGGAGTGCAGCACCGTCTGGAAACAGAAGGGCTGTGATGATCTCTTCCTGGAATTTAAAGGGGTTGTTAAGGTTCATGTTTTAATGCATCCTAGGGGTAGATTTCCTCTCACTTCCTGTTGTCTCCCTCTGTTTGCAAGTAGGAGTTGTTTGTAAGTCAGATGTTTGAAAGTAGGGGACCGCCTGTATGTACTATACGGCCTGCCCTATATACTCTGCAGAAAATTGGGCCTTAGGTGTTGGTGGTACCAGAACACTGTAAGCCCACACAGTTACTCTTGGTGGGCGCTGGAACGGGCCCTGCTGTGAATTATTATATTAAGAATTGTAATTACATGCCACTGTTAAACAGGAGTAGAAAAATTGGGCCTTTGGTGGTGGTGCCACAACACTCTAAACCCTCACACTTACTCTTGGTGGGTGCAGGAACGGGCCCTGCTGTGAAATATTAGAGCAAATATTGTAATTACATGCCCCTGTTAAACAGGGGCAGAAAAATTGGGCCTTAGGCACTGGTGGTGGTGCCACAACACGGCAACGCCTCACAGATACTCTAGTTGAAAGCAAGAACGAGCCCTGCTGCAAAATATTACAGCAAAAATTATAATTATAAAACAGGGGCAGAAAAATTGGTCCTTAGGCACTGGTGGTGGTGCCCTGAAATAAAAATGTTCTTAGAGCGATCAACATGAACATTGAGGAGAAATAGGATAGTCGCTTAGCATAGGCAGTCTTCAAGGGATCTCACATTCATAGAAAAATTAATTGGTTACATCAGCATCAGGTGCTTGGTAGCTGGTGATCCAAGACTGATTCATTTTTATGAAGGTGAGTCTGTGGACAGGCGCACTCTGTGGTCGGTTACAAAGCCTCCAGCAGCACTGAATGTGCGTTCAGAAAGAACAGGACAGGCCAGTAGCTCAATTGCATATTGCGCAAGCTCTGGCTAGTGATCCATCCTCAAGACCCAATTACCCAGTGGATTTTCAGTTGGAAAGGTCTCAAAGTCTGATCTTGCCCCTAGGTATTCCTGCACCATGTAAATCAGATGCTGGCGATGCTTGCTGGAACCGATCAGACCTTGGGGCTGCGGACTAAAGAATTGTCTGAATGCATCAGTCAGACGGCCACCTTCTCCACTGCTCCTTCTTTGACTGACCGAAGCCTCAGCAACACGTTGTCCAGGAGGACCAGGAAATTGTAACCTCTGAGGCTCTGGAAATGCATTGCACAAACCTTTCTGCAAGGCCTCCCAAAGAGGTTTGATCCTTTGCTCCCTCTGCGAAGGCTGGATAAGTCCGCAACCTTACCCTTGTAACGTGGATCAAGAAGGGTTGCCAGCCAGTAATGATCCCTCTCCTTGATACCACGAATCCGAGGGTCCTTTCGCAGGCTTTGCAGGATCAAGTAGGCCATGCATCAAAGGTTTGCTGAGGCATTCGATCCAGAGTCCTCGGGGTCACTAAGGATGACATGATCCACAGCCACCTCCTCCCAGCCACGAACAAGTCCATGGGTTTCAGGGGACTGAGAACGATCCCTTGAAGACTGCTGCTGATGCTGAGTGCTAGGCTTCGCCTCCATGCTGACACAATCCTCATTCTTCTCTTCCTGTGTGATCGGCAGGCCTGCAGGAATACTGTCTGGATAAAGGGAGCGTTAAGAGGTAAGGAAGTCCTCTTCTTCCTCCCTCTGTTCTGCCTCAAGTGCCCTGTCCATTATTCCACGAAGCGTGTGCTCCAACAGGAAGACAAGAGGGACAGTATCACTGATGCATGCACTGTCAACTGCTCACCATCCTTGTGGCCTCCTCAAATGGTGAAAGGACAGTGCATGCATCCTTGATCAGTAGCCACTGGCGTGGCGAAAAAAAGCCAAGCTCCCCTGACCCTGTCCTGGTGCCATACTCGCACAGGTACTCATTGATGGCCCTCTGCTGCATGTGCAGCCACTGCAGAATTGCCAATGTTGAGTTCCACCCGGTGGGCATGTCACAAATGAGGCGATTTTTGGGCAGGTTGCATTCCTTTTGAAGGTCAGCCAGCCGAGCACTGGTATTATATGACCGGCAGAAATGCCTACAGACTTTCCAGGCCTGCCTCAGGAGATCCTGTAAGCCCAGGTACCTGCCCAAGAACCGCTGCACCACCAAATTAAGGATGTGAGCGAAAAAGTGAACATGGGTCAAGTGTCCCTGTCGGAGGGTGGAGAGGAGGTTGGTGCCATTGTCGCAAACCACCATTCCTGGCTGAAACTGGTGTGGTGTCAACCACCTCGGAGTCTGCCCCTGCAGAGCTGACAGAATCTCTGCCCCAGTGTGGCTCCTGTTCCCTAAGCAGACCAACTCAAGCACCGCAGAGAAAGGGGAGTTATGGTCTGGAGAGACCCCTCTAACACCTCCATCCCTAAATATTGCAAAAGAACAAGGAAAGCTAGCCCATTGGGACTTTGAATGAGGTGAGTGGGATAGGCACACGTACACACAAAATGCAATAAAAATTGATTAATTAATACAGAGGCTGTATAAACAAATGGGAACAACAATAAATGTGCGTTACCCGGCATAGTAGCCTAGTTACAGCATAGGTAAAAAACAAATACAATTACACTGCAATCAGTTTGTACATCCATAAAAAGTAGCAAGATCCACGATGAACATTATAACCAATAAATACATATATATCATTTAACATTTGAAAATACACAAACATAAGTGGCAGCAGTGTATGAACATGGTATGGCCAGCTGCGGGAACCCAGCAGAATGGGCATGCAGGTAGCATCGATGGTGCCCTATGCGCTTCGCGAGTCTGTTCTCGCTCATCCAGGGTTTTGGTGACCAAGCCCAGTTGATTGGTGAGTATGAGGCCTTTATGTTATTGACCTCACTTGCCAACCACCTCTCCCGCCCGACCCATCTAATGAATTACATATATTCACTACTTTAATATTTCTGTTATAGACAAACTCAGTATGCATCTGCCCCTGATGAGCGAGAACAGACTCGCGAAACACATAGGGCACCATCGATGCTACCCGCATGCCCATACCATGTTCATACACTGCTGCCACTTATGTTTGTGAACGTTCAAATGTTAAATGATATATATGTATTTATTGGTTTTAATGTTCATCATGGATCTTGCTACTTTTTATGGATGTACAAACTGATTGCAGTGTAATTGTATTTGTTTTTTCCTATGATGTTAACTAGGCTACTATGCCGGGTAACGCACATTTATTGTTGTTCCCATTTGTTTATATAGCCTCTGTATTAATCAATTTTTATTGCAGTTTGTGTGTATGTGTGCCTATCCCTCTCACCTCAAAGTCCCAATGGGCCAACTCAAGCACCGCATGGCATCTTTTTGCCTGAGTGTTTGCGTAGCCCCTTGAACGCCTACGGAGCACCGCTGGTTCCGAGAAGAAATATGCAGAGGAAGAGGCCATAGAAGAAGAGGGGGTGGAGGAGAGAGGTGTGGCAGAATAACCACTACTAGCATTTTGGAGGCGTGGTGGCGGAACAAGCTCCAACAATACTGCACCCTGTCCTGCATCCTTCCCAGCTGCCAGCAGAGTTACCCAGTGAGCCATGAAAGAAAGGTAACATCCCTGTCCATGCCTGCTGGACCATGAGTCAGCAGTAATATGCACCTTACCGCTGACCACCCTGTCCAACGAGGCCAAGACATTGCCTTTCACATGCCGGTAGAGTGCCGGAATGGCCTTCCGTGAAAAGAAATGGCGTTTGGGAACCTGCCACTGAGGTACCACACATTACACAAATGCACAAAAGGGGGCAGAGTCTACCAGCTGAAAAGGCAGCAGTTGGAGTGCTAGCAATTTAGCCAAGCTAGCATTCAGCCGCTAAGCATCTGGATGGCTGGGACCGAATTTCTTTCTACAGTTTAGCAACTGGGGTAGGGAAATTTGCCTGCTACAATTGGATGTTGGTGTAGCGATAGCAGATTGCCCGCAAATACTTGGCACACCTAATTCTACACCTTCATTCCTCTCAGTGCAGGTTTCTAAGAGGGCTGAAGGTATAGTGGGGTTGGAGAACCCAGCTGATGGGGAGCAAGGAGAGGTCCGCCTTGTTCTTTGATGTGGGTCTTTTAAGTACTGTTGCCAATGGGCTGCATGGGAGGTCGACATATGTCTGGTCAAGCATGTGGTGCCCAAGTGGCTGCTGTTTTGGCCGCGCTTGATACGCTTCAGACATAGGTTGCAAACAGCAACTGTGCAATCTGCTGCACACAAATCAAAAAAGGCTCACACCAAAGATCTTTTTAAAATACGTGGGGAGTCAGCAGCACCCTGCACATGCGGAGCTCTGCGGTGTGATGCAGTCGGGTGGCTGCCCTTAAGCTGGACCCTGGGGGGCATCCTCCCTCATTGGAGATGTGCCTCCTCCTCCTCTCTTCCATCAGGCACCCACATAGAGTCAGTGACCTCATCATCCCCTCCCTCCTCGTCACTGGAGCAAACCTGGCAGTATGCTGCAGCTGGGGGAACATGACTGGCAGTTTCTTGTCCTTCTTGGGCACCCCCTCTCTCTGGGCTCATGTTACTGCCTTCCTCAACCTGGGTACGATCATCCCTAGTTGTAAGCTTGTTCTAGGGTCAATGGTTCACTAATAACAGAAAGATAAGAGAAGTATGATGCCTCCAGAGCGGGCACTTTCAAGACCAAGCTAGAACTAGCTGATCTTATATTTCTACACTACATATTCCATTAAAAAGTGGACCCACAATGTCCATAGTGGGTGACTGGACACTGTACTGTGGGAGGTGGGGTGAGTGCCAGATGTTATATAGTCTGTTTACCAGACTAAAAGAGCAACTCAAGCAGCAAGCGAGCACTGGAGCGAAAAGGTGTAGGGAAAGGGTGAAGCTTCACAAACTCATTTACTAACTTAAAAGGAAGTAATTATAGTTTTCTTCATACAAAACGTGTACTATACATACAGCTGCTAAAAGGTGACACTTCTGACATTCCAGTTCCATTTTTAATTTTTTCAATGTATAGTTATTTTTTTTTTTTTTTAACACTAAATCGTTTTTCTTCTGTTTTTGCCTTACCAAAAGGGGAAGAAAAAAAATATATGACCATTAAATCTTATGGAACTCTTCACACCAGTCAGTTGCATTTTTGCTACACAGAAGCTGCCTTTTTGGTAAGAGGGAAAAAAAAAAAAAAAAAAAAAAAAAAAAAAAACACACCCCACGCACCTTCCCACTAAAATGAATGGAAAACAGCAAAACCGCATCAGAAATGCACCCACAGTTGCGTTTTTTTGAGTCGCATGCACTTTTTCACAGGTGCAAACTGCACCAGACATGCTTCAAAAACGCATTTGCGCTTCTTACCGCGTTTTCACAAAAGAGCAGTGTGGAAAACTCCCAAAATGTTTTTTGCCAATACCAATCACACACATACATTTCATACAATTCTCTGAATAAAATTGCCCACTTGGACTTTTCCACATTTTGTAGTGTTACAGTACAAAATAACATGTACTGAGTAGTGCTAAAGGTTCTTTTAAACATACATCTACATAGTCAATTTCAGTACAACACTAATTGTTTTAAAAAAATGTCCACAAGTTATTTTATGCCGTTATAGGCCCCTCTATACCACCCAGGAAACGGGAGCTCCGCTTCATTCATTATATGTTCCATATTTCAACAACCTGTTTTCAATCATTTTGCAGAGGCAGGTCATAGTGCCTCTATCGCTCTCGGGCTGCCTGTGGCTATAGCTACAGGCAGTGTCTTTAGGCTAGCCTGCAGTCTTTCATGGAAGCATGCATTAACGGGTGCTGTGGGGCTCCTTGAGATCTTGCAATGCAAACATTTTACCCTTACAATGGAAACCAAGACCAGCAAAGAGGGGGCCAAGTGAAAAGGGAGGATCAACAAGCAGAAGCATAAGAACAGAATATGAATCTCATAGTGGGAGGGTTCCAGCAACAGTGGCATTACTGCTAAACCAGAACGCAGTTGGCAGGACTAGGTGTAGCCATGTGCTGATTGACTAGCTAAGAGGAATCAGGAGTAACAAAGGCGACAATGGCCCCTGCAATTTTTCTTTATCCCACTGCTGTGGAAGCAAGCACTGCCTACATGAGAGTTACAACTCTGCTCCAAATTCAGAAGAAGTGCAGCATGGGTGCCACACACCATCAAAGAGGCTGCATTAGGTGAACTTCACTGGCAGGCTGAATAGATGTTGATGAGACTAACGGAACACTAAGAGGTTGATTTACTAAAGGCAAATATACTGTACACTGCAAGTGCAGTTGCTCCAGAGCTTAGTAAACGAGGTAAAGCTTTACTTTGCAAATACCCAATCACATGCATGGAAAAAAAAAAAAAAAAAAAAAAAAAAAAAAAAAAAAAAAAAAAAAACACACAGCATTTTTGCTTTTACATAATTGGAATCAGGAGAGCTTCCCCTCAGATCTAGAGCTTGAAGATTACTTGCGGTGCACAGTATATTTACCTTTAGTAAATCATCCCCTAAGTATAGATGCAAAATGTTGTAGCACATTTTTTATGGGAGGCCATAGTTCTGCTATCTTTTTCTTTTTTTAAAGCTGCAGCACAAAAGATAGTCAAAAGTAAAGAAGTAGAAAACCCTCCACCCCAAGTCAATACTTGGCGGAATTAACTTTGGCTTTTGTTCCATTTTTACTTTTATTAAAAATATAACTTCCTAGGAGTTTTGCACATAAGAGTGTGAGATGAAAACTAACACTTTCATTTCCACATCTTCCCAGCAGATGGTATACGCAACACATAATAACACACTGGGTAGGTTAACCTCTATCACCTTGGTAGCTGCAGGTCATTAGAACGGTTGTTTCGCTATGCTCTATAAAACAGAAGCCTATGCGGATTCTCCTCACTGCGATTGGTTCGCATTGGAGTGATTTGGCATGCGATTTGACATGTCAAATCGGCGGCAATGGCACCATGCGAATCGGTGCGACACAGCATTTGCGGAGCTGCACTGATTCCCAAAAGTAGTTTCTGTACTACTTTTGGCAACTTCGGGGTGCGATTTTCATAGACATCTGTGCAGGAACCCGCAAAGATGTCTCTGAAATCGCCCCCCAAAGTCAGGACTGACATGTGGGAATGAAATTGTGCGAGTTCAACTGAACTTGCACAATTTCATTGCCGCTGTCAGTGTAAACCTGGGCTTAAACAATTTGCCAAGACTGAGTTTTTGATGACAAAAAAAAAGTGTTCCTCAGTTCATTACACTTGGTTGTTTTGCTACTTTCTAAGAAATGGATGTCTCTGCTGGATTCCATTCCAACAAAATCACTCCCATCATCTCTAATCGCCAGTAAAAAGAATAATGCAGACTTCCTGTGTAGAGGTACAGAGAAACAAGGAGTATACAACCCCAAGTTCCAGATATTGGTCAGCTCCCCAAGATATACCAACTTGTACCAGGTTGGCCACAGAATTATAAACAAATTGGAAAGGAAAAATGGGAAGGCAGTCCCACCCTTCCAAGAGTTAGGGGACTAGTAATTTCTGGGGTAAGCTAACTTCCCTGAAAAACTTACACAAATGACCGTGTTTAACATTGCCCTTAGGGGTTGATTTATTAAAAGTGAAGCACTCCAAATCTGGTGCAGCTGTGCATGGTAGCCAATCCGCTTTTAAGTTCAACTTATTCGATTAAACTTTGACAATAAAACCTGGAAGCTGATTGTTTTCTGTGCAGAGCTGCACCAAATTTTGCACTCTCCAGTTTTAGCAAATCAACCCCTTATGTTGATGTTATTCAGACCAACTATTCCCCTAAGGTGCCTATGACTTTACTCCCTCCCCTCGCGCAATGGAGGACAGAGGCACTTGACACACCTGTAAGGCCTCATGCACACTGGCCATTTTTACAGCTGCTGTTTTTGGCTCTCCAGCATGTTATCCTAGGTGTCCATGCACACATAGGCTGTTATCAACTGTTTTTGGCTGTAAAAACCCCCAAAACTAGTGGGTTCCGATAAACGCTCAAAATTGCAGCTCACCAGCGTTTTTAAAGTTTTTGATCCCATAAAAAAAAAAAAAAAAAAACTGAAAAATTACTGGCATTTTTTTAACGTTGTTATAATGTTCAGTGTGCATGAGGCCTAATGCCTGGTTTACACTGATGCAAATTCATAACGAATGCGATGCATCAAACACTTTAAATTCGCATGTCATCCCTAAAGTCATTGTTTTCAATGACGGTCGTTGACATACATGCGTTGCGATTCCTCTACGAGTGCGATAAAAGAAAGGGTCTTGTGCGAGTTTACTGCGTTGCGAATTTAGTCTCCAGAGACATCAATGTAAATCGTTCTTGAACCGCATTGATGGTTCAGATATGTGTGAATTCCACCACACACTACTCTCCACAAAAACCAGGAAGTACACAGAAGGTTAACACCTTTTTTTTTTTTTTTTTATCAATAAAGTGATTTCGCACACAACAAAAAAGTGAAAATGAAATTCCAAATAATACTCCAAATAATGTTCAAGTGCCAAAAAACTCATAAAAAGGAAGTAAAGTGAACAATGATGAAGATCAAAAAATAAAAATAACCTCCAAAATAAAAATCGGTGTAGTGGATCAACCGATATTATAGATAGATAGATAGATAGATAGATAGATAGATAGATAGATAGATAGATAGATAGATAGATAGATATAGATATATATATAGTCAATCAATAAATTGGTCCAATCGTGCTGGGATTGGATACGTTCCAAACATAGGGTGGATGATGTAGACAGCAATAGGTGACATCTGTGTAATAATGTGCTCACAGAGCCCTTACCTCTAGAGGCATAGGTAAATGCCTTAGTGCTCCAAATGGTGGTAGAAGGTGGGGGATGGATGAGTCCTCGGGTCAATAGATGTCAATCGTCGATCTGGGTCAGGGTCATCTCCGGATCCAGGTGTATAATGCAGAGAAAAGAAAAAAGGACAACCTCCAATGGTGTAGTAAAAAAATCCCGTATTTAATGATAAAAACCGCTGTACAGGGCATGTAGGCAAAACAGTACAGCATACAGCGGCATACCGCCGCTATCTAATACAAAACTTCCGGTTCGCAATGTAAACAACCGGGTCGGAGTAAGAGCTACCGGTTGTGTGAGCTGACGTGGATCCTACGCGTTACGTCACAACCCCTCGTGACTTCCTCAGGGAATCTGATTGGCTAAGCAATCAGTCCATTATATAATGAGAGAACAGGAAGTAGTGCAGACGCCATTTTAATGGAGTCCGAGGGATATTTACTATAGAAAGTGACGGCGGCTATACAAAACAATGCGGCAGTTAAAAGGAATATATGAAAAAAGATGAAAATGAAGATACTTTTAATACAATGGTTAAAAACAATGAATAGTGCATGTGTCGTACTCAGGAAAAATAAAAATGAAAATAAACAGCATCCAAGAGCACTAATGTCAATCTGAACAGATAGATGCTCACTATTGACATCTTGTGGAAATCTGTCAAACTGCATGTAGTCTAATGGTCATACCAATGACCAGTCGCTCATAGAATTGAATAATTTGAAGATGAATAGTGTATTAACTGTACATCATCTAAAAATATAAAATCAAGGCCATCGAAAAAAAGAGAGAGACCGATCCAGATCAAAATTAAAAAGGGGGTAAACTTACATAAACAGCGTTCCGGGAAATTGAATAAAAGGTTCACACAAGATCAGAGCAATTCAAATTAAATCAATAATCACTAATAAAACAATTGAAATCGAAGTCTATATTTAACCCATTAGGTGTAAGTGTGTTGATTTTATGGATCCATTGGGACTCTTTTTAGCTAATACTCCTAATTCTGTGGTCTCCCCCTCCAAGGTTTATGGTATCTGTCTATACCCCAAAAGGTAATTTCTGCTGGATTTCTGTTGTGTGCTAGAGCGAAATGCCTTGATACATTGTGTTTTGGGAATGCTTCAGTGGCGGAAGTATAGGGGTCGCTGAGGTCACCATGGCGACTGGGCCCCTTGAGGGCCCCCCTGTTTATCTTGATAGGAGGAGCGGCTAAGATCGATCTTCCCATCGGCAGCCGAACTGTAATCGGCACTGTGCGGGGAGCTTGTCACAGTGATCTAAAGTGAAAGCTCAATGTGTGCTGTGCTCTTTGTCTCCCCCTACAGTGCAGTACCCGGCAGGAAGAGGTAAGGTAAAGCATTGCCGTTTTTGAAAAGGCTTTCTGTATGTGTGTGTGTGTTCTTGTATGTGTATGTGTTTGCATGTGTTTATGTGTGAATTTATATATGTTTGTGTGTGTATATTATGTGTGTGTTTATCTATGTGTATGTGTGTGTTTAGATGCAGTGGCGGCCCATGCATTAAGGGCGCACGGGTGCCGCCCCCTCTTTCCAGCCACCCCTCTATCACCAATAGATAGATAGATTCATGAATCTATCTATGGCCGCCGCTGCCACCCCCTATTCAGGCGCCCAGACCCTTTTTGGGCGCAGGGAACCTGAATTACAGCGGCGAGGGGGGGGGGGGGGGGTTGAAGCACTGGATTAGAGCCATAGGCTCTAATAGGCATCAAAAAAGGTGACCTCACAGGTCACTCAGCTGTGTTAGAAAAACGAATGACTATGCGCTTTCCTAACACTAAACTGCCTCTCCGCCAATCTGGTGCTCGGGTCTGTTACCCGTCACCTGATTGGCTGAAACGACAGGCACCACTATTGGACGCCTATCAGGAGGAGAGGACGGGAGATGAGGACAGCAGGAGACGCATGGAGGACCCCACTCGTCGCAGTCACCCGCTGCCCCACCAAGACAGGGTAAGTGCCGGTGAGCGGTCGGGGGGGGGGGGGTCACACTGGCAGCATTTAATGGGCACACGGGCAGCGTTTGATTTTTTTTTTTTTTTAAAAAATGTTTCGCCCCCTAAAAAATTTTGAGCACCAGCCGCCACTGTTTAGATGTATGTATGCAAATTTTATGTATGCACGTTTAATCCTGACACCCTATATGTGTACAATCAGAACTGATTTTTTTTTCTTGCTCGTTCAAAGTACCAGCAACAAAATACTGTTCCTCTGAAAAGCGATCCATGCTCAGATCACTTTTCAGAGGCATTTGACAGCCGGTAAAGAGGCAATATGTTGCCTCCTGACCACCTGTTTTAACCCCTTAAAGTGATTGAAAAGGTTTTTTTTTTTAAATAACAAACATGTCATACCTTCATTGTGCAGTTAGTTTTGCACAGAGTGGCCCCGAACACCGACTTCTGGGGTCCCTCGGCGGCTCCTCCTCTTATCAGACATCCCCCTAGGAAAAGCGCTGTCCAGGGGTCAGGGGGGCCCTTCATGATTTCTTGCATTGGGGCCCTGAAGGTTTTAGTTAAGCCACTGGAATGCTTTCATGATATTCTGAACATGCTCTTTAAGTCTAACTTTCAGTGCTCTTTTTGTTCTTCCTACATACTGTAGTTTACAAGAACATTGCAAGACATACACTACCCCCTCTGTATGGCAGCTAATAAAATCTTTGATTGGGAATGTGTGTCCAGTGCTGGTTGCCAAAAATTCGGTCTTTTTTCCTTGGAATTTTTTAGAATGCTGACATGCAAAATAATATTTGCATGGAAAGAATCCTTTTCCAATAAAGAAAGAGAAAGTATTGGTGGAGGGGAGGTCCACTACGTTTTTAGATTCATGATAATCAGCATATCGAAGTCTTCAAGAATTTAGACCTAAAAGACCTGGCTGCACTAAAAATTAAGAAAATCAAGGAACCCAATCACATCAAAAAAGGCATACGTTCACTAGTGGCTAGAAAAGATATAGTAATCAGACCAGCTGATAAAGGATGAGGAGTGGTGCTACAAACTATATCCAATTACTTGAATGAAATCGAACGACAATTGCAAGATTCCACTACATACACTAAACTGTTAAAGAATCCCACGACGCAAGTTAAACGTGGACTATAAACGTTCACTCGGGAGTAAAAAATCAATTTTGAATAATAAAGAAGCCTGTTATTTAGTGTATATAATGGACTGATTGCTTAGCCAATTAGATTCCCTGAGGAAGTCACGAGGGGTCGTGACGTGACGTAACGCGTAGGACCCACGTCAGCTCACGCAACCGGAAGCTCTTACTCCGACCCGGTTGTTTACATTGCGAACCGGAAGTTTTGTATTAGGTAGCGGCAGTATGCCGCTGTATGCTGTACTGTTTTGCCTACATGCCCTGTACAGCAATTTTTATCATTAAATACGGGATTTTTTTACTACACCATTGGAGGTTGTCCTTTTTTCTTTTCTCTGCATTATACACCTGGATCCGGAGATGACCCTGACCCAGCTCGACGATTGACATCTATTGACCCGAGGACTCATCGATCCCCACCTTCTACCACCATTTGGAGCACTAAAGCATTTACCTATGCCTCTAGAGGTAAGGGCTCTGTGAGCACATTATTACACAGATGTCACCTATTGCTGTCTACATCATCCACCCTATGTTTGGAACGTATCTAATCCCAGCACGATTGGACCAATTTATTGATTGACTATATATATAATATCGGTTGATCCACTACACCGATTTTTATTTTGGAGGTTATTTTTATTTTTTGATCTTCATCATTGTTCACTTTACTTCCTTTTTATGAGTTTTTTGGCACTTGAACATTATTTGGAGTATTATTTGGATTTTCATTTTCACTTTTTTGTTGTGCACGAAATCACTTTTATTGATATTTTTTGTATTGGTTAATTGGTGTACGCCGTAGATTTTGCAGCACTTCACATAGTACACATTTGTAGTACACACTTTTTTAGCACATATTTTAGTAGCGCAGAGGTTCACTTATATTGTACTTCTTCCTTCTTTCCTTTCTTCGGCGTGGTCACTGTGTGAGGTAAGGAAAGCCGAAGCCTTTCCTGTGAAAGCAGTGCCCAAATTATCAGTGCAGCATATCGGTGCCCAACAGTGCTGTCTTGTCAGTGCCCATTTATGCAGCGCACATCAGTGAAATAGAAAAATTACTTATTTGCAAAATTTTATAATCAAAACCAGAGGATCTTTTCTCAAAACTTTTGGTCTTTTTGTTTGTTTATCAGAAAAAAAAGTCCAGTGCTGACTAGCACCAAAAGAAAGTTCAATCTTTCTTAAAAAAAAAAAAAAAAAAAAGTCATATGGGTACAGAGTTGCATGACCACGCAATTGTCATTTAAAAAGTGTGACAGCGCTTAAAGCTGAAAATTGGCCTGGGCAGGAAAGGGGGTAAAAGTGCCCTATGGGCAAGTGGTTAAAGAGTTTGTTACCCTTAAAAAGAAAAAAATGGATCCTGTTCCCTTAAAGCATGCTAAACAGCACAGTGCTTGTGCTGTGTTATTTGGCCATCTCTATCACCTGAAATACTGGCTAATCCTGCCTGGTTCTGCCCTCCCCTATGTAAACTGACCACGGTTTATTATGGCTGCTGACACCGTGGTCAGTTTACGTGCCTCTGTCATCTGCTGATATCTGCAGCTTTCCTGTGTCTCCCTATGTCCTCCTTCTGTCTGTGCTTTATAAAAAAAACAGATTTCTACCTAACTTCACAGCGCCTCCCAGCCCTCTCCTTCCCGGCTAATGTCAGCAGGAGTTCTCAGCCCCACCCGCTGGAGCTGTCAGACGGGGAGAGGAGAGAGCCGGGAGACAATGTGAAATCGGGTAGAAATCAGTTTTTTTTTTTTTTTGTTAAATAAAACACGGGCATTAGGACACAGGTTGTTATCGAACAATGGCGATGGTATAAACATAACATAGCTTAACAACCACTTTAACCACTTGCCGACCGCCTCACACATATATACGTGAGCAGAGCGGCACGGGCAGGCAAAATCACGTACCTGGTACGTGATTGCCTTCCCGCGGGCGGGGGGTCCGATCGGACCCCCCCCCGGTGCCATCGGCGGTCGGCGTTTGGTTGGAAGCGATGAGAGACGAGGGGGAGACCATCCGATCGTGGCCCCCCCCTCGCGATCGCTCCCAGCCTATGAGAAACATCCCCTGCCTCTGTATAGTACACAGAGGCAGAGGATGTGATGTCATCTCTCCTCGGCTGGCCAGTTTCCGTTCCAGCACCGAGGAGAGATGACATGTAAGTGCGCCAACACTCACACACAACACAGTAGAACATGCCAGGCACACTAAACACCCCCGATCCCCCCCGATTGCCCCCCGATCCCCCCCCAATCACCCCCCCCCGTCACAAACTGACACCAAGCAGGTTTTTTTTTTTTTTTTCCTGATTACTGCATAGTGTCAGTTTGTGACAGTTACTGTGGTAGGACAGTGAGTGTTAGCCCCCTGTAGGTCTAGGGTACCCCCCTAACCCCCCCCTAATAAAGTTTTAACCCCTTGATCACCCCCTGTCGCCAGTGTCGCTAAGCGATCATTTTTCTGATCGCTGTATTAGTGTCGCTGGTGACGCTAGTTAGGAACGTAAATATTTCGGTTCGCTGTCAGCGTTTTATAGCGACAGGGACCCCCATATACTATCTAATAAATGTTTTAACCCCTTGATTGCCCCCTAGTTAACCCTTTCACCACTGATCACCGTATAACTGTTACGGGTGACGCTGGTTAGTTCGTTTATTTTTTATAGTGTCAGGGCACCCGCCGTTTATTACCGAATAAAGGTTTAGCCTCCTGATCACCCGGCGGTGATATGCGTCGCCCCAGGCAGCGTCAGGTTAGCGCCAGTACCGCGAACACCCACGCACGCACCGTACACCTCCCTTAGTGGTATAGTATCTGAACGCATCAATATCTGATCCGATCAGATCTATACTAGCGTCCCCAGCAGTTTAGGGTTCCCAAAAACGCAGTGTTAGCGGGATCAGCCCAGATACCTGCTAGCACCTGCGTTTTGCCCCTCCGCCCAGCCCACCCAAGTGCAGTATCGATCGATCACTGTCACTTACAAAACACTAAACGCATAACTGCAGCGTTCGCAGAGTCAGGCCTGATCCCTGCGATCGCTAACAGTTTTTTTGGTAGCATTTTGGTGAACTGGCAAGCACCAGCCCCAGGCAGCGTCAGATTAGCGCCAGAACCGCTAACACCTACGCACGCACCGTACACCTCCCTTAGTGGTATAGTATCTGATCGGATCAATATGTGATCCGATCAGATCTATACTAGCGTCCCCAGCAGTTTAGGGTTCCCAAAAACGCAGTGTTAGTGGGATCAGCCCAGATACCTGCTAGCACCTGCGTTTTGCCCCTCCGCCCGGCCCAGCCCAGCCCACCCAAGTGCAGTATCGATCGATCACTGTCACTTTTTTTTGTAGCATTTTGGTGAACTGGCAAGCACCAGCGGCCTAGTACACCCCGGTCGTAGTCAAACCAGCACTGCAGTAACACTTGATGACGTGGCGAGTCCCATAAGTGCACTTCAAGCTGGTGAGGTGGCAAGCACAAGTAGTGTCCCGCTGCCACCAAAAAGACAAACACAGGCCCGTCGTGCCCATAATGCCCTTCCTGCTGCATTCGCCAATCCCAATTTGTGAACCCACCACTTCTGCAGCGCCCGTACTTCCCCCATTCACATCCCCAACCAAATGCAGTCGGCTGCATGAGAGGCATTTATATGTCCTCCCGAGTACCCCTACCCAACGAACCCCCCCAAAAAAGATGTGTCTGCAGCAAGCGCGGATATAGACGTGACACCCGCTATTATTGTCCCTCCTGTCCTGATAATCCTGGTCTTTGCATTGGTGAATGTTTTGAACGCTACCATTCACTAGTTGAGTATTAGCGTAGGGTACAGCACTGCACAGACTAGGACACACTTTCACAGGGTCTCCCAAGATGCCATCGCATTTTGAGAGACCCGAACCTGGAACCGGTTACAGTTATAAAAGTTACAGTTACAAAAAAAAAGTGTAAAAAAAAAAACAAACAAAAAAAATAGTTGTCGTTTTATTGTTCTCTCTCTCTCTATTCTCTCTCTATTGTTCTGCTCTTTTTTACTGTATTCTATTCTGCAATGTTTTATTGTTATTATGTTTTATCATGTTTGCTTTTCAGGTATGCAATTTTTTATACTTTACCGTTTACTGTGCTTTATTGTTAGCCATTTTTTTGTCTTCAGGTACGCCATTCACGACTTTGAATGGTTATACCAGAATGATGCCTACAGGTTTAGGTATCATCTTGGTATCATTCTTTTTAGCCAGCGGTCGGCTTTCATGTAAAAGCAATCCTAGCGGCTAATTAGCCTCTAGACTGCTTTTACAAGCAGTGGGAGGGAATGCTCTCGCGCTAAGGCGAACGCAAGCGTCGGTCTGGCGTCAAATGTAAACAGCAATTGCACCATGCATGTGAGGTATCACCGCGAAGGTCAGATCGAGGGCAGTAATTTTAGCAGTAGACCTCCTCTGTAAATCTAAAGTGGTAACCTGTAAAGGCTTTTAAAGGCTTTTAAAAATGTATTAAATTTGTTGCCACTGCACGTTTGTGCGCAATTTTAAAGCATGTCATGTTTGGTATCCATGTACTCGGCCTAAGATCATCTTTTTTATTTCATCAAACATTTGGGCAATATAGTGTGTTTTAGCGCATTAAAATTTTAAAAAGTGTGTTTTTTCCACAAAAAAATGCGTTTGAAAAATCGCTGCGCAATTACTGTGTGAAAAAAAAAAAATGAAACACCCACCATTTTAATCTGTAGGGCATTTGCTTTAAAATAATATATAATGTTTGGGGGTTCAAAGTAATTTTCTTCCAAAAAAAAATAATTTTTTCATGTAATCAAAAAGTGTCAGAAAGGGCTTTGTCTTCAAGTGGTTAGAAGAGTGGGTGATGTGTGACATAAGCTTCTAAATGTTGTGCATAAAATGCCAGGACAGTTCAAACCCCCCCAAATGACCCCATTTTGGAAAGTAGACACCCCAAGCTATTTGCTGAGAGGCATGTCGAGTCCATGGAATATTTTATATTGTGACACAAGTTGCGGGAAAGAGACAAATTTTTTTTTTTTTTTGCACAAAGTTGTCACTAAATGTTATATTGCTCAAACATGCCATGGGAATATGTGAAATTACACCCCAAAATAAATTCTGTTGCTTCTCCTGAGTACGGGGATACCACATGTGTGGGACTTTTTGGGAGCCTAGCCGCGCACGGGACCCTGAAAACCAAGCACTGCCTTCAGGCTTTCTAAGGGTGTAAATTTTTGATTTCACTCTTCACTGCCTATCACAGTTTCGGAGGCCATGGAATGCCCAGGTGGCACAAAACCCCCCCAAATGACCCAATTTTGGAAAGTAGACACCCCAAGCTATTTGCTGAGAGGTATAGTGAGTATTTTGCAGACCTCACTTTTTGTCACAAGGTTTTGAAAATTGAAAAAAGAAAAAAAAAAAAATTTTTTTTCTTGTCTTTCTTCATTTTCAAAAACAAATGAGAGCTGCAAAATACTCACCATGCCTCTCAGCAAATAGCTTGGGGTGTCTCCTTTCCAAAATGGGGTCATTTGGGGGGGGGGGGTTGTGCCATCTGGGCATTTTATGGCCTTCAAAACTGTGATAGGTAGTGAGGAGTGAAATCAAAAATGTATGCCCTTAGAAATCCTGAAGGTGGTGCTTGGTTTTCGGGGCCCCGTACGCGGCTAGGCTCCCAAAAAGTGCCACACATGTGGTATCCCCGTACTCAGGAGAAGCAGCTGAATGTATTTTGGGGTGCAATTCCACATATGCCCATGGCCTGTGTGAGCAATATATCATTTAGTGACAACTTTTTGTAAATTTTTTTTTTTTTTTTGTCATTATTCAATCACTTGGGACAAAAAAAATAAATATTCAATGGGCTCAACATGCCTCTCAGCAATTTCCTTGAGGTGTCTACTTTCCAAAATGGGGTCATTTGGGGGGGGGGTTTGTACTGCCCTGCCATTTTAGCACCTCAAGAAATGACATAGGCAGTCATAAACTAAAAGCTGTGTAAATTACAGAAAATGTACCCTAGTTTGTAGACGCTATAACTTTTGCGCAAACCAATAAATATACGCTTATTGACATTTTTTTTACCAAAGACATGTGGCCGAATACATTTTGGCCTAAATGTATGACTAAAATTTAGTTTATTGGATTTTTTTTATAACAAAAAGTAGAAAATATCATTTTTTTTCAAAATTTTCAGTCTTTTTCCGTTTATAGCGCAAAAAATAAAAACGGCAGAGGTGATCAAATACCATCAAAAGAAAGCTCTATTTGTGGGAAGAAAAGGACGCAAATTTCGTTTGGGTAGAGCATTGCATGACCGCGCAATTAGCAGTTAAAGCGACGCAGTGCCGAATTGTAAAAAGTGCTCTGGTCAGGAAGGGGGTAAATCCTTCCGGGGCTGAAGTGGTTAAAAATGCACTGATTACTGTGTAAATGACACTGGCAGTGAAGGCGTTAACCACTAGGGGCCGGGGAGGGGTTAAGTGTGACCTAGGGAGTGATTACTAACTGTAGGGGGATGGGCTGTGTGGGTGACGTCACTGATCTCTGCTCCGATGACAGGGAGCAGAGATCGAGTGACACTTGTCACTAGGCAGAACGGGGAGATGCTGTTTATAACGGCATCTCCCCGTTCATCCGCTCTGTGAGGCGATCGCGGGTATCCCCGCGGCGATCGAGTCCGCGGGACCCGCGACTCGACTCACGGAGCTCCCGGGCGGCACGCACGCACGGGCACGGCGGGAAATTCAAATGGACGTACAGGTACGCCCATTTGCCCAGCCGTGCCGCTCTGCCGACGTACATCGGCGTGCACCGGTCGGCAAGCGGTTAATCGCACTGATCGCTGTATAAATGGCAATGGTCCCAAAAATGTGTCAAAAATGTCCGACATGTCCGCCATAACGTCGCAGTCACAATAAAAATCGCTGATCGCCGCCATTACTAGTAAAAAAAAAAATTATTAATAAAAATGCCATAAAACTATCCCCTATTTAGTAAACACTATAACGTTTGCGCAAACCAATAAATAAACGCTTATTACGATTTTTTTTACCAAAAATATGTAGAAGAATACGATCGCCTAAACTGAAGAAAAAAAATGTTTTTTTTATATATTTTTGGGGGATATTTATTATAGCAAAATGTAAAAAATAATGCGTTTTTTTCAAAATTGTCGCTCTTATTTTGTTTATAGCGCAAAAAATAAAAATCGCAGAGGCGATCAAATACCACCAAAAGAAAGCTCTTATTGTGGGAAAAAAAGGACGTCAATTTTGTTTGGGAGCCACGTCGCACGACCGCACAATTGTCAGTTAAAGCGACGCAGTGCCGAATCGCAAAAACCGCTCTGGTCAGGAAGAGGGTAAATCCTTCCGGGGCTGAAGCGGTTAAAGTTAACAGCTATACTTAAGACTTAGGCCCCTTTCACACATGCGGACCGTATGTCCGTATTTCATCCATCCGTTTTCGGATGAAATACGGACATACATGCATCCCTATGGGATAGCGGGTGTCAGCGGATGTACATCCGCTAACACCCGATGTTGTCCGGCTCCGCTCTCGTCCGATTCTGCGGACAGAAGAAAATCCTATTTTTCTATCCGTCTGCAGAGCGGATCGGAGGAACACGGACAGACGGTCCGTGTTCCTCCGATCCCCCATAGGGGAGAGCGGAGATCTGACAGGGCGGTCCCTGCACAGTGTGCGGGTCCCGCCCTGTCATCTGCCTGCTCAGCTGGGGAAAGCGGAGCGATCCTCGCTGAGCAGCGGATAAACACGGGGCGGATCAACACGGATCCGTCCCGTGTGAAAGGGGCCTTAAAAAGAATTGGTCATAACATATAGGAGTTGCCACTTAAGTCACTAACCTGGAACAAGGTCACTATCGGGTGCTGAGTTAATGGCTTAACAAAAAAAAAAAAAATAAAGGACCTACACACAACACCCCGCAGTCCTATATCATGAGCCTTAAAAAAATAAGTTGGCAGAGGCAGCTCCCATAGTTCTGTCTTGACATTTTCTTTTCAACAGAAATACTCCCACCAAAAGTTAGGCCGGGTTCCCACTGCTGCGATGCAAGACAATGTTGTGCGGATCACATGCGATGTCTGTGCGATGCAAATTCAGATTGTATGGCTGAATTTGCATCGCATTTGGACCAAAGTCGTGCAGGACACTTTTTTTGGTCCACTCCAGAATAGGATCACATGGGTGTTCACACCCATGCGATCCGATTTCTGTTCAAACTGACAGTTCGCACTGCGATATGCAAACCGATCCGGGGGTGTCGTTAACACCTGCAGCGGTTCTCATAGGGCAGTGTGAACTGCCTGCGAGTTGTATGCGATGCGGGAACCAGCACTGGATTCGCACGGGTTCTTGCATCGCAGCAGTGTGAACCAAGCCTTAAAAAGATTTATTAAATCCTGCGTATGAGGACATAGATTTGAAGCCCTCTTTTATATTGCCTCCATGCTGCAGTATGATGAGTCTTGTACTAAGCTTCAGTTGGGGGAGTTTGGTTTTTCAGTTACATTTATAGATCACCATATGGTTTAGGGAAGGTATCTCTGATAGGAAAAAGAAATCGTTTTTTTTTTTTTTTTCCTTTCTCCTTTTTGCTCTGGAGTCTTCATGCCCCCACCTTATAAGTATAAAACACTCATACAGTTTTTCCCATACATTTTAATAAAGGTTAATTTGGTGCATGGGTAGACACACTTCTGTTTTGAAGTAGAGATTTTCTACTACTCATCTTGCCTACCCTGTGCTTGAAAAAAAATAAAGATCTCTATGCTTACCTTTTTTAAAATCCGGCCCGGTCGTGTGATCCTGCAGTTTCAACCCTATACACAAAACACTCGTCCCTATTAAAATCAGTGCTATGGGTTGGAATTAAAAATGCAATTTTTATTACTGTTATTGCTGACTGTCGCTCCACCCTGGGCAGAAGACCAAATAATGGGTGTTCCTATGGGGAGGTACAGGCAGCACTAAAGTCGCAGTCACCTCTCAAGTCTACAGACCCTCTTGCCATGCTGTGCCTCCTCTGCTCTTTTTGTACAAATAATAGGCTGAGCCTGCAACTAATATATTCCCAAGCCATTTCTCACAGCTGCCAGCTTGTGTTGAGCCAACAGCACATTCCTGCAACTACTACATTTATCAGAGATACAGACTTGTATAGTAGTTGGTGGAGTGTGCCTCCTTTATCCAGTGTTGTTGGATAGCAGTGAGTTGTAAGAAGGGCTTACAACGCTGCTTAGGAACCAATTTTAACAGGGACATATGCTATGTGCATAGGATCCCCTTGGGGGATTTAACAAGTGTTATATAATTCTAGGGAGAGTTCTTTAAAGTGGAATGCAAGCCCAACACTGACTAATCGTAAAAACGCCCCCCCCCCCCCTACTCCTCCCTATCCTGCCCACCCTGTGCAAAAAAGATCTGTATACATACCCATTTTTTAGTCCAGTTACCCGATCTCGCAGCGACGGTGTTACCCATAGTCTAGCTGTGATCCCTCTTCTCCCCTGCAGGCACGATCAATAACACAGGGGACTTGAAACTGGAGGATCACATGACCAGAATGGATTTAAAAAATGTAAGCAGAGAGATTTTTTTTTTCAAACACAGGGCAGGCAAGATGGGTAGAAGAAGATCTCTACTTCAGAATGGTACCAGCTGATTGGAATGGTACCAGCTGATTGGAGAAAAGCCAATGTAGCACCAATATTTAAAAAGGGCCCAAAAAACATCCCTGGGAATTACAGACCAGTTAGCCTAACATCAATAGTATGTAAACTCTTGGAGGGGATGATAAGGGACTATATACAAGATTTTAGTAATAAGAACGATATCATTAGCAGTAATCAGCATGGATTCATGAAGAATCGTTCTTGCCAAACCAATCTATTAACCTTCTATGAGGAGGTGAGTTGCCATCTAGATAAAGGAAGGCTCGTAGACGTGCTGTATCTGGATTTTGCAAAAGCATTTGACACAGTTCCCCGTTTACTGTACAAAATAAGGTCCGTTGGCATGGACCATAGGGTGAGTACATGGATTGAAAACTGGCTACAAGGGCGTGTTCAGAGGGTGGTGATAAATGGGGAGTACTCAGAATGGTCAGGGGTGGGTAGGGGGGTTCCCCAGGGTTCTGTGCTGGGACCAATCCTATTTAATTTGTTTATAAACGACCTGGAGGATGGGATAAACAGTTCAATCTCTGTATTTGCAGATGATACTAAACTAAGCAGGGCAATAACTTCTCCGCAGGATGTAGAAACCTTGCAAAAAGACCTGAACAAATTAATGGGGTGGGCGAATACATGGCAAATGAGGTTCAATGTAGAAAAATGTAAAATAATGCATTTGGGTGGCAAAAATATGAATGCAATCTATACACTGGGGGGAGAACCTCTGGGGGAATCTAGGATAGAAAAGGACCTGGGGGTCCTAGTAGATGATAGGCTCAGCAATGGCATGCAATGCCAAGCTGCTGCTAATAAAGCAAACAGAATATTGGCATGCATTAAAAGGGGGATCAACTCCAGAGATAAAACGATAATTCTCCCGCTCTACAAGACTCTGGTCCGGCCGAACCTGGAGTATGCTATCTAGTTGTGGGCACCAGTCCTCAGGAAGGATGTACTGGAAATGGAGCGAGTACAAAGAAGGGCAACAAAGCTAAAGGGTCTGGAGGATCTTAGTTATGAGGAAAGGTTGCGAGCACTGAACTTATTCTCTCTGGAGAAGAGACGCTTGAGAGGGGATATGATTTCAATTTACAAATACTGTACTGGTGACCTCACAATAGGGATAACATTTTTTCGCAGAAGAGAGTTTAATAAGACTCGTGGCCACTCATTGCAATTAGAAGAAAAGAGGTTTAACCTTAAACTACGTAGAGGGTTCTTTACTGTAAGAGCGGCAAGGATGTGGAATTCCCTTCCACAGGCGATGGTCTCAGCGGGGAGCATTGATAGCTTCAAGAAACTATTAGATAATCACCTGAATGACCGCAACATACAGGGATATGTAATGTAATGCTGACGCATAATCACACACATAGGTTGGACTTGATGGACGTGTGTCTTTTTTCAACCTCACCTACTATGTAACTATGTAGAACAGAAGTGCGTCTACCCCTGCACCAAATTAATCTTTATTAAAATGTATGGAGAAAAAAAGTGTAGGTGTGTTTATACTTATAAGATGGGGCATGAAGACTCCAGAGCAAAAAGGGAGGAAAAATAAATCAAGTTTCTATTGGAGATACCTTCCCCAAACCATATGGTGGTCTATAAATGTAACTGAAAAACCAAACTCCCCCAACTGCAGCTTAGTACAAGACTCATCATACTGCAGTATGGAGGCAATATAAAAGAGGGCTTCAAATCTACGTCCTCATACAGTCAATTTTGGTGGGGGTATCAAAAAACATTCAGTGAATATAGATAATGCCAATATTAACCTCCTCCTGTGCATAAACTATATTCCACTCAAAAAAAAGACTCAAACCAGTAAAAGGTTATCTTAGAGGGATCAAAAAATGGGTTCAGTGACCTCAAGGAAATCTTAACCCCCTGCACACTGTCTCCACCAATGCAACCCCAACTATGTTTCAAGCCACCCTCAGCAATTGTTAAACAGCATCATCTGCCACCTCCCCAATAATAAACCATGTGTGCAAAAAAAAATAAATAAAAAAAGCACTCCCCAAAAAAGAAGGAATACAACCCTACATGTTTTTCTCTAATAAGAGCTTCATCAGGTTTTTTAGCAAAATGATACTCCCACAAAAGCTCATGGCTCAAAAATGCTGATAAACGCAGAATAGCTGCGTCTTTCAGCACTTTTAAATTGTTTTCAACCTTTTTCAGAGTTAGAGCACGCACACTGGATGTTTTTAACAGCTGCATGTTTTGAAAGGAGGCGTTATTCAGCTGTAAAAACGCTCTAACTTTGATAAAAGCTTCAGGCTCCATGCACACTATAAGCTTAAAAAAAAAAAAAAAAGCCAGAAAAATGCTGAACAACAAATGCTGATAATAGCATTTTAGCAGCCTTTAGGAGTATTAGCATTTTATTGGCATTTTTGCAGTAAATGAAGGGGGAAAAAAAAAAAGCAGCTGTTATTAGCATAATTTTCTGCTGGAAAAATGCTCCAAGAAACATTACAAAACTATTTTTTTTCTTCTCTTAGAAGCTGAAGCTCAAAAAACGCTAAAGGCCTATAGTAGTGTGCATGGACACAGAGTACTAAACAGTGTTATCCTAAGAGCCTAAAAAAATGCTAGCGTGCGTGGAGCCTGAAAAATGCCAGAGAAAACCGAAAAACGCAGCTAATTGGCATTTATTAGCATTTTTGAGCCATAGGCTTTTGTGGGAGTATTAGTTTGCTAAATAAAGCTAAAATGCTACAGCTGAAAAATGCTAAAAAACGCTGAAAAAATGAATTCTACAGCTTTCTGCAGCTAATGCTACTGGCGTTTTTATAACGTCCAGTGTGCATGAGGCCTTACAGTTGAAAAACTCATCTCAAAACCCACTAAAGGTAGTTCTGGGTATTTTTTTTTCAGCTCGAAAACTCCCCTGCCAAAAACTGCTGATAACAGGCTGTGTGCAAGGACACATAGGATAACATGCTAAGGAGCGTTTATTGGCACCTGAAGCCAAAAACAGCAGCTGTATAAACGTCCAGTGTGCATGAGGCCTAAAAACAGTGCATAGGTGGGTTTGTTTTTTCTACAGTATATAATAGAAGTACCACATTTTCCTCCATGAAAGTCATTTATTGTATATTTGACAATAAACAGAAAAATCCTTTACAAAAAGGTGTCACCGGTCACATGTGCCCAATGTGCGCCATCTCTGAATCCAGCAATGGGTGGCATATTCAGCACAACCACAAAAGTGCTGACTGCACCGAGTTGTGTAAGAGTGTGTGGGTGAGTATTTAGAGATTAACGTTTCAAACGTCCCGTTCTAGAACACGTATTCCTATATTACAGCTTTACATATCCGGTATCCCAGTCTAACATTTTAACTAGCGATAGGTTAAAATTGTGAAAAGCATTACACTTACCGGCTGTGGCTGCTCTCCAATGCAGACACACACAGCAATAACCCAGCACCAATGATAGACCACCCAGAGAGCTCCAAGCAGGACATGTAATAAATAACTTGTGTATAAACCATGCCAAGTACTAGAACATTGTAAATAAATATCGAATAACTTGTACAAAAGAGTAGAGGAAGAAAACAATCAGGGACCACCCGTGCAGCCGGACCAACCGTAGCTGGTAAATACAGATAGTAACAAAAGGAACACAAATGCAGCCCAGCGCTCAGGGTGTATTAAAAGCAACCTGCAACGGTCGTAAGAATTGAGTAATTTAATAAATCAGTAATAAGTAATTATAAAGTAACAGTAGTAGCTACTGATTGAAAAAATTAAGTTAAAAAGCACTGTTACAGAAAAACCACAGTAACACAGTATTGAGAACCACAACCTCACAATAATAAAAAAGTTAATAGGTATTGCTCTAAGTTTCAACATATGAAGAGCACTTGAAATGGAATACAGTCAGCCTTGGAACAACAGGAGACCATCACAGGAGATCCTTGCCAAAAAAACTACCCCAGCACAAGAAGGTGGGTGAGGTGGTCAGAGCGGAACACAGTGCTCACAGCAGGAGAAAAACACTCACAGCTACCCCGTTCGTTGGGGAGGTTGGCATCATTCAGAACGGCTCGCCGGCTCCAACAGGCTGTGAGATGACCGCAGCATGGATGGTGACAGAGCTCCGCCATGAGGAGAGCAGCCCAGCTGGAGCTCTGTGGCGTTGAGAGATGACGTCAGCACGGGGGAGCCGCTGGGATGTCAGCGGATGGACAGCAAACCGCTGCTCTGCCGGATGGTGTCTCCACAGGGGTAAAAGCTCCTCAGTGAGAATGGTGACACTGCACCGGGATGTGTATTGAAACTAGGAAGCTAGTCAAGGGGGAAATGGTGATGCCAGCAGGCTGATGGAGCTCTCATCTGCCTACACGGCCTGGGGTTCATCAGAAAAATGTAAATGCAATAAATCAATCAAAATAAAAAAATAAAAATGAAAAATGGAGCAACCCGGAAAACTAGATCGGATGTCGCCAGACCAGGAAGGAGTGGTGAAAGTAATGATGCTGAGGAAGAGCCACTGCTGGTTGATGAGGCGGTATCACAAAAAAGATGGATGGATGGATCGATCGATCGAGGCTCACTGTGAAATGGCTCTGGCTGGGGCCACTGTACTGGGGTTGCCTTGACAACGCGTTTCGCACATGAGCGCTTTGTCATATTCAAAAGTGTAGCCAACTCGCAAGATTTAAATAGATAAATGTGAATTAAAGGAGGGGACATGGTGGGAGGGGGAAAAAAAAAAAAAAAAGTTAACCCATTATGGGGGACAGAGGAAAAAAAAAAAAAAACAGGATCTCCGATGTTGACCCCCTGTTGTTCAAAACACCCAATGATGGAAAAAAAATCACAATACTATATATATAGCTCCAGCTGGGCTGCTCTCCTCACGGCGGAGCTCTGTCACCATCCATGCTGCAGTCATCTCACAGCCTGTTGGAGCCGGCGAGCCGTTCTGAATGATGCCAACCTCCCCAACGAACGGGGTAGCTGTGAGTGTTTTTATCCTGCTGTGAGTACTCTGCTTCGCCCTGACCACCTCACCCACCATCTCCTGCTGGGGTAGTTTTTTGGCAAGGATCTCCTGTGATGGTCTCCTGTTGTTCCAAGGCTGACTGTATTCCATTTCAAGTGCTCTTCATATGTTGAAACTTAGAGCAATACCTATTAACTTTTTTATTATTGTGAGATTGTGGTTCTCAATACTGTGTTACTGTGGTTTTTCTGTAACAGTGCTTTTTAACTTAATTTTTACTCAATCAGTAGCTACTACTGTTACTTTATAATTACTTATTACTGATTTATTAAAATTACTCAATTCTTATGACCGTTGCAGGTTGCTTTTAATACACCCTGAGCTCTGGGCTGCATTTGTGTTCCTTTTGCTCTCCAATGCAGCAACTGAAGCAGAAGAGAAATTCAGTCATTTTCTTAAGGGTCAAATGGAAGCCAGCCTCTCTCTAGAGAATAAAAAAAGAAGTGTTTTCTTCCTCCCAACCACTGATGGGGCCACCACAAAAACTCATCCGGAAGACACACTCCGGAAAGTCAATCAATGAAGATGTTTGTCACCCTTCAAAAGGAACGAACAAACAAAAAAAAGATCTAAAAGCTTAAATACAACATCAACAATCTAAGGCTGCTTTCACACTGCTCTGCTGCAAAAATGCAGTAAAAACGCATATGTACTTTCAGTGTTTTGGCTGAATTTCTGGTGCGTTTTCTGGTTGCCTGACATCAACATGCACCTGTGAAATATGGACACGTGACAACCGCGGGTGCATTTTTGATTAGTTTTCAATCACTTTCAGTGGGGAGGTACGTTTTTGGTATCGTTTTAAATAGGGATTGACCGATTTTTTTGGAAGTATCGGTAACAAACATACCCGATATTGCTTCAAGGGATTTTACCCCGGTACTGTTCTTTAGAGCGGAAGGTCGGCTTTATTGTAATAACAACCAATGTGGCTCAGCAGTCACTCAACTGTTATTACAAGCAGCGGGAGGAGGCGCCCCCCCCTCCTGCCACCGCTCACCCGGGTTTTCCCATCCCATCGGAAGGCCCGAGCAACCACCCGGAACGTCCGCCGGCTGGCCGAAGAAAGCCGATGCTTCATTTGGGTCTCGGATCTAGTAACCCGGAAGCAAAGTCATGACGTTTTGAATACTTTCAAGTGCAGTAGAGGGGTTTGGGGGTCTTATAGACCCCCGATCTCTCCATAAAGAGTACCTGTCACTGCCTATTACTGTCACAATGGAGGTTTACACTTCTTGTGACAGCAATAACAGTGATAAAAAAAAAAAAAGGACACTATACATTTTTTTTAAATGTACAGAATATCGGCTATAGGCCTGAAATATCAGTATTGTATCGACACCGAAAAAATTATATCGGTCAATCCCTAGTTCTAAACATGCATCACAAATGCAGCAAGCTGGATTTTTAGGCTGCATTCACACCTGAGCATTTTCAGCTCATAAAATGCTCGTAAAACGCCCAACAAGCAAAATCCCATTCATTTCAATGGCACCTGTTCACATCTGAGCGTTTTGTCACCTGAAGCAAAGCACCTGAAAAACACCCTAAGCTCAAAAAAAAAAACATGAGCTTCTTTGGGGCAGACTACAGGCGTGTTTCTGCCTTTTACATTGGTGACCTTAACAAAATCGCAGTACTTTGAAATGCTCAGGTGTGAATGCAGCCTTAAAAATGCAACTGATGTGAAGAGTTCCATAGGATTTTAAGCAGGGGTGCTCAACCTTTGAAAAGAGAGGTCCACTTAAAGTGGTGGTAAACTCAGATTTTTGACTTGTACCTACAGGAAAGCCTATAAAAAGGCTTACATGTAAGTACGATGAATATCTCCTAAAATTGCACAGTTTAGGAAACATTCACATGGAATTCCACAAGTGACATCACCAGTGCACTCTGAAAGTCCGGCAGACCATAGCCGAGGGCTCCCATGCACATGGAAGGAAGACCGGGGGAAGATGGAAGCCCTGTCAGCGTACCGCTAGAGGGCTTCGTTTTAAGCTAAGTCTCACATAATGTGATGTAATGGAGCCGCTTCACACATGTTCGGGGCGGCCGTGGTCTGTTTTTCAAAAAAAAAAAAAAAGAGTCCTGTGCGATTTTAGGTCCGGTTTGAATATACACCTGAATCGGTGAACAAAACTGCACCGGACTCTTTTTAAAAATGGAACTGCAGCCAGACATGTGTGAATCTAGCCTAGGGCTGTCAGCAGATACAAACTCCGCACCCCTCTGGAAAAAGCCCTATTCCAGCGTTCGCACTGATGCATTTTTACTAGGTATCGACCAATTATTGGTGCGGCAGATATTCACTTTTTTGAAGTACACAATATTGCTTCAAAGGGTTTTACTGGGGTGATGTCTGCAGGTGCATGCATCACCCCGGTACCGTCAGCTTTCTTATAATAACAACCAATGAGGCTCAGCTGTTATTATAAGCAGCAGGAGGGGACGTCGCCCTCCTACCGCCGCTCACCCGGGCCCTCCCATCCCACCGGGCGGCCCGAGCAACCAGCCAGCGCGTCTGCTGGCTTGCCGAAGACTCGAGCAAAGCTGATGCTCCGTTTGGGTCTTGGCTCTAGTAACTCGGACACAATGTCATGACATCACTTCCCGGATTACTGGCATCTTAAAGAGAAAGCGAACCCTGATGGGTTTTACTTCTTTTGCTCCTTGCAAATTAAAAGCATAATGGGCTAGTATGCATCGCATACTAGCCCATTATGTGGCACTTACCCGCAAACGAATCCAGCGCTGTCCCCTGTGCAGGCTGCGTTCATCTTCTCGCCCCTCTTCCTTCCGGGGCCACGGACTCCGGCTCTGTGATTGACATCACTCCCGCACATGAGCGTGGGAGCCGCCAGTAATGGCACAGTCTAACTAAAGCAACGGCATGACATGCCATTGCTTCAGTGCGCATGTGCCAATGACTTTGGCACATGCAGATGTAGGGGGATATCTCCTAAACCGTGCAGGTTTAAGAGATATCCTGGGTAGCTACAGGTAAGCCTTATTATAGATTTACCTGTAGCAAAAAGTGTTTTAAGGGTTTACAACCACTTTAAAGGCGCCAGTTTTAAAAAATAGAAAGTATTCCAAAATGCTGATCTTGGTGTTTTAAATACTTTCAAGTGCAGAGGAGGGGTTTGGAGTCTTTTAGAGATCTCTCCATAAAGAGTACCCGTCACTGACTATTACTGTCACAAGGGATGTTTACATTCCTTGTGACAGCAATAACATTAAAATAAAAATGTAAAATGACAGTGTAAAAATAAAAATGTACAGATTATTGGCACATAATATCGATGGTCTGAGAGGTGGCCGAAAAATCTGTATTGTATCGGCACCAAAAAAAACGATATCGGTCGATCCCTACTTTTTACCATCCTAAAACACAAGAAAAAGGTTTTTCCCTTTATCTTATGGAACTCTTCAAACCAGTTCGGTGTTCAAAAACCACCAGTTCAAAAACGAAGCTCCCCATTGAAATGAATAGAAAACATGGCAAAAACAGATCAAAAAAATGCAACACGTTTGCATTTTTGGTGCCTTTTTTTTTTTTTTTAGTCATTTGCCCATTTCTCGTGGGTGCAGACAACCAAAAAATGCACCAGAAACGCAGCAAAAAACACATGCGTTTTTGCAACGGAGCAGTGTGAATGCCGCCCATATCACCTACCCAAATTCAAAAAATCAAAAAAATGTTTTTGCTCTAGGGTTAGGAAAGAGTCTTGCTGCAAACATCGGGCTTTTTGAGGCATCAATGGGCTTTACGTGCGTATTTCTGTACCTGGGAAAGTCAGCTGCAGTGTACAATAACTAGATATTTGTGAGCACACCAAGGATCATCAATTTTGTCCAAAGGGGTTTTTATTCAAGAAAGATCACATCACAAAATAGTATAGTGCAATGTTACGGAGCCACACAGGGCCCCTTCGTCAGGCTGTGATGTCATCCCTGACACTATACCATTACCACTAATCCACAAGGTCTATAAAACAGATATAAAATCCATATACACAGAGCCCCCTTACTACAGCTGATTGCAGTCACAGCTCACTCTGCACAGCTCTGGGGGGATTTCTAATGACATCAAAGTTTGGTGGAGTTGCTGGGATGGATGCAATCATCTATTGTAATATTACAGGAAGACCCCGCCCCCTAGAAATAGATCCTTCAATAATAACATGAACAGAGCCCGGATCCCCAAACAAGGGAGAGATGTAACGAGCAGCAAATAAATCCCAGCGACCACTGGTGCTCTGTCAATATCTCCAACCCATCAGAAACTCCAACCACATCACTTCTGGTTTATTTAAAACCTTAGTAATCAGAGATTTTGATAAATTGGTGGTTGGACACAACACCGACAACCGAATAGAGTCCCGTGCAGGAAGACTGAGCTGTTTTGACAGCACAGCGACTAACGAGGACAAAGTTGTTGCTGCCTCGGGAGGTGGCCATTTTGTTGGCTACTATTGGAGCAAGAATCCCCGCTCATAATATCCTGCTCCGGACTCTATTTGGTTGCCAGTGTTGTGTCCAACCACCAATTAGTCAAAAACTCCAATTACTGCTGTTTTTAAATTAACCGTAAGTTAAGCGGTTTGAGTTTCTGACGGGTTGGAAAACTTAACAGAACACCGGCACACCCCTTATCTGCAGCCCGTGTTCAGTCAGATTTGGTAATGGAAGTGACGTTTTGTTGCCGCCATCTTGCTACACCCCGCACTCCTCCATAGTAAGGTCGCCACCTTTTCTTCAAGTCAAATCCGAACTTACAGCAAATTTTTTTTATAGTATAAACTATACATATATTTTGCAATTAAATAACATTTCTAATCATATGAAGTGAACAAGAGTCCCCCTTTACATCAAAGTCCACAGAGTTTTTTTTACATCTGAATCTGCAGAGTTCTCTTTTCACATCTGAACTCGCTGAGTTCCCTTATACTGTAAGGGGGACTCTGCAGACTCCGATGTAAGGGAGAACTCTGGGGACTCTGACATAAGGGATTCTCTGGGAACCCTGATTTAAGGGGGAACACTGAGAACTCTGAGGTATGGAGAGGACTCTGATGTACTCACTCAGAGGCAGGAGAGAGAAGGGGGGAAACTTCAGTTACAGACAGGGATGGATGGTGATCTCATTCACCCCTTGGCAGTCAGCACCTCTCATCCAGATGTATCTGAGGCTGCTGGACTTCAAACTTTCCTTTTCTGAGGCACAGCACTGGGGATTGGATTGTGGGCAGAAGCAGGAGGATCAGATTGAGCCCTCTCCTCTCCCGTCTGTGTGTGTGTGTGTGTGTGTGGGGGGGGGAATTGTAAGTGTTGGATTTGGGCAGTGTGAAAGAGAGTGTAACAGACAGTCTTTGCTTAAACAACTGCAGCCAGCAACCCTACTGGGAAGCCATATCAGGTCTGAACTATGTGTCTGGGTTTCAGTCAATCTGAAATTGATGATTCCAAACCCAAACTGTCTGGGTGGTAACCCTACTCCATAGTAAGGATACACTGAGAAGGGGCAAGCGGACATCTTGTTATACCCATCGGAGTTTTGCATTTTACACTTATTTTTAACAGTAAAGTGAGTTGATATAGTGAAATACAGTACTTAAAACTCCATCTGACGGTTTACGTTCTGAATTTTAAAAGCAGCAAACTTCTGTCCAATTAGCAAGCCTGTGAGATTAGCAGGCTTGCTGCTGCTTTTAAAATTCAACATGTAAACATGGAGTTGTAAGTACTGTATTTCACTATATCAACTCAGTTTACTATTAAAAATAAGTGTAAAATGCAAAACTCTGATGGGTGTAACAAGATGTCCGCTTGCCCCCATCTCAGTGTATCCTTACTATGGAGGAGTGCGGGGTGTAGCAAGATGGCAGCGACGAAACATCACTTGCGTTAACAATTCTGACGGGTCGCCAAATCTGACGGAACACCCGCACATCACACTGCAGTGCAGCTTCTGCAGCAAGCTCCATAATCTCCACCCCTGGGGGCGGTACCCAGCCCACCATGTGACCAGCCTACCGCTGTCAGTGTATAGCGATCCGCTGCCAAAGGGGACCAACAACTAGGAGAGAAACAAGCTCCACCCCCGTGGCTGATTGACGCAGACATAAGCTCCGCTCCCCCGTATTTTGTTTGAGTAGGTGTAAGGCCCACCTCCTAGGTCTGATTGGAGCAAGTTCGCCATGCATAGGTAGTTGGCGGAGTCCAGGAGAGGAGTAAAAATTGTGAGATTTGTGGTGGCCAATAATCGGTGCAGTGATCGGGGACAGTGGGAGTGGTCTGATCGCCCAAATATTGAACACATCCGACCACAGTGAACAGGGAGGTGTGTGACAGTTATAACACCTAATAAAAAATGATTATATAATAAATAAATATAATAAAGGGTCAGTTCACCATTACTTAGTTCAGAGGCGCCTCCTTACCTAGGCAAATTCGGCGGTCACCTTAACTATAAATTTCATATATTAAGAGCCAAAGTGCTGGTGTCAGTGCGCCCTCTCTCAGCCATGGTGTCAGTGCGCCCTCTCTCAGCCATGGTGTCAGTGCGCCCTCTCTCAGTCATGGTGTCAGTGCGCCCTCTCTCAGCCATGGTGTCAGTGCGCCCTCTCTCAGCCATGGTGTCAGTGCGCTCTATCCGGTGTTGGTGCGCTCTCCCTCTCCTCAATGGTGTCAGTGTGCTCCCTCTGGTTTTAGTGCGCTCTCTCTGGTGTCAGTGTGCCCTCTCTCAGCCATGGTGTCAGTGCGCTCTCTCTGGTGTCAGTGAGCCCGCTCTCAGCCATGGTGTCAGTGTGCTCTCTGGTGTCAGTGAGCCCGCTCTCAGCCATGGTGTCAGTGCGCTCTCTCTGGTGTCAGTGAGCCTGCTCTCAGCCATGGTGTCAGTGCGCTCTCTGGTGTCAGTGAGCCTGCTCTCAGCCATGGTGTCAGTGCGCTCTCTGGTGTCAGTGAGCCCGCTCTCAGCCATGGTGTCAGTGTGCTCTCTGGTGTCAGTGAGCCTGCTCTCAGCCATGGTGTCAGTGCGCTCTCTCTGGTGTCAGTGAGCCCGCTCTCAGCCATGGTGTCAGTGTGCTCTCTGGTGTCAGTGAGCCTGCTCTCAGCCATGGTGTCAGTGCGCTCTCTCTGGTGTCAGTGAGCCCGCTCTCAGCCATGGTGTCAGTGCGCTCTCTCTGGTGTCAGTGAGCCTGCTCTCAGCCATGGTGTCAGTGCGCTCTCTCTCTCAGCCATGGTGTCGGTGCGCTCTTTCTCTCTCCTCAATGGTATTGTGCTCTCTCTCATTATGCTCTTTCTATCTCGAAGCTGGTGTCAGTGTTCTCTCTCTCAGTGCTGGTGTTGGGGCACGCTTTCTCAGTGTCCTCTATCTCCCTACTGGTGTCAGTGCTCTCCCTCTGTGCTGCACTGACATCAAGCTCCTTGAACTTGGCCTCATAGAAGAGAAGGGATGTGCGAGTTTCATCACTGCGGAGGTTTTGTCAGGAAGCAGTAGGTCCCCATAGGACTCTCCATAGGGGAAGACCTCCTGGCAGGAGAAAGCAGTGGAAAAGCCAAACAGGCAGTTGCAGCGCTTGATGCGGAGTGCCTGGCCCACCATGGCTAAGGATCGGCCCTGGACTGAGCCGGGACCCTCGCACCAGAGGGAGGGTCAGGGGGATAGGCGCTGTCACTGGTGGGTACACTGGCAGAGGACTGAGCTCTCCTCACTATTTAGGACTCCCATAAATGGGAAAAATAATTCAAGCGATAAACTTTAACTGTATAAAGTTCATATATTAAGAGCCCTAAAGTGCTGGTGTCAGTCAGCGCACGCTCTCTCTCTCAGCGCTGGTGTCAGGAATTACAATGTTTATGCCACTGAAGATGAAGAAAGCCTTTGGGAAGCAATACTCTATTACCACCAAGTCCATCAACTAACCATTACACACAATGCAGCACTTTACCTCAGCACCCACCTGCATGAAGTTGCAAAAAAAAAATGATTTGCATTTTCAGTACAGGTGATGCTAAATACAAAAAAAAAAAAAAAAAAAAAAAAAAAAAAAGCAAACTATTAATAGGCATGTCAGTTTTATAGAACATGATTCTCCTTTATGTTGCACATGCCCATTGTCCACTCTTTGACAGCGGCTCTATTTCAGTGTGCATGTTCCATTCCCTACTTGAACAACCCCTCTGCACTCCCAGGGCACCTGACATCTTTACGCCATCAGGGAGACCTGTCTGGACGAGAGTTGGGCTGCGCATGCGCAGATTGTAGAGAGGATACTGTGAGGTGCTGGTACTTGGCTGGGTACGAGGCCGATCACAGTGCTCTATACAGACTGTTTTCTCTAGTCTCATCATTGTAGAGCAGACTTCCCTCGATCACAGTGCAGTATATCTAATATCTCACAAAAGTGAGTACACCCCTCACATTTCTGTAAATATTTTATTAGATCTTTTCATGTGACAACACTGAAGAAATGACACTTTGCTACAATGTAAAGTAGTGAGTGTACAGCTTGTATAACAGTGTACATTTTCTAAACCGCTGGCAACAAAAGTGAGTACACCCCTAAGTGAATATGTCCCTCCCTGGTGTCATGTGACTCATTAGTGTTACAAGGTCTCAGGTGTGAATGGGGAGCAGGTGTGTTAAATTTGGTGAGATTAGAAGGGGAGACTAAGGGGGGATATGATCAACATGTACAAATATATAAGGGGTCCATATAGTGAACTTTGTGTTGAGTTATTCACTTTACGGTCAACACAGAGGACAAGGGGGCACTCTTTACGTCTAGAGGAAAAGAGATTTCATCTCCAAATACGGAAAGGTTTCTTCACAGTGAGAGCTGTGAAAATGTACAATAGACTCCCTCCAGAGGTGGTTCTGGCCAGCTCAGTAGATTGCTTTAAGAAAGGCCTGGATTCTTTCCTAAATGCCCACAATATAACTGTGTACTGACATTTATAGGTAAAGTTGATCCAGGGAAAATCCAAATGCCTCTTGGGGGTCAGGAAGGAATTTTTTTGTCCCCTGCTGTAGCAAATTGGATCATGCTTTGCTGGGGTTTTTCCCCTTCCTCTGGATCAACTGTGGGTGTAGGATTGGGTATATGGGATTGTTTGATGTTTATTTATATGGTTGAACTAGATTGACTTGTATCTTTTTTCAACCTGACTAATTATGTAACTAAATAAATTGTAGCGCTAAAACACACGTGTAAAGTATGAACAGAGTGTCTCTGTAAACATACAAAAAGTGTCCCAGTAATGACGTGTTATAAAAGAAGTGGTCCACAGTGAATGGGTGCAATCAGTGTGATGGTTCTTTCTGCTTCCCAACTGTTAGCTCAGATGTCATCAAACTAACGAATAGATGGGATACGCTTACCGGAACTGTTGGATTCTACTGCCATAAGCATAGAATCAATCGAGCAGTGTGCCACCAAGGGCAGATGTGTGGAGTGGTGAAGGCAAGGTGGAGCCTCTGCAGGGCCAAGATGTCACCTCTGGATCCACAGGAACAAGGCAAGATTGGTTCCAAGATAGAAGCTTTTCAGTAGACTTTTTACCCTGGCTTGACATTCCACAGACTCCACTTCTGTCCATACAGCATAAGCGGTTCTTCAGTCTTCACACTATCAATCTCTTCTCCTGCTCAAACTTTCAACACAAACACAGGCAGACTGTCCACACTTCAGAGCTGAATATACCTGGAATTCTGCATTAAAACTCCCCCTACAGGCCCAGGAGTAGAATCCTCTCACGCTCTAAAAGACTAAGGTGCACACACGGGGAGAGAGGTCCTGCTCCAGCAGCCCTGCAGAGGCTCCACCTTGCCTTCACCACTCCACACATCTGCCCTTGGTGGCACACTGCTCGATTGATTCTATGCTTATGGCAGTAGAATCCAACAGTTCCGGTAAGCGTATCCCATCGATTCGTTAGTTTGATGACATCTGAGCTGACAGTTGGGAAGGAGAAAGAACCGTCACACTGATTGCACCCATTCACTGTGGACCACTTCTTTTATAACACGTCATTACTGGGACACTATTTTTATGTTTACAGAGACACTCTGTTCATACTTTACACGTGTGTTTTAGCGCTACAATTTATTTATTTAGGATTTGTTTGCATTTTTGTCACATGGTTTGTAGCAGCTTTTTTCTTCTTTTTTCTTGTCTTTTTTGGGTAGCGCATTAATCATCCCCCTCTTTTTTATTGTAATTATGTAACTATATGGCATCTCATGGCAAAGAACTCTGAGGATCTGAAAAGAAGAATTGTTGCTCTACATAAAGATGGCCTAGGCTACAGGAAGATTGCCTAGACCAGTGACGGAAAACCCGTTACACGCGTGCCGCTGCCGGCACGCCGAGCCCTCTCTGTGGGCACTCCAGGAAAAATGGAGAAAAGCACACACTTAAACACTGAAATCGCCCACACTGCACCATGAACTACATTTCCCACAGGTCTCTAGGTTAGCGGTGACGCGGCCAGGAGTGACGTGTATGCGCACGCAAATCCAATCACAGAATCTGTCTCGTCCACATCAATCTACATCTCCCACAAATCTCTGGGGCCAGCGGTGACGTGTATGGGGTGGGCGTGCCTGAGAGAACAGGGCTCCCACGCGGCTGGGATCGATTAGGGGTGATGTGCGGACGGGAATGAGCTGCCAGATCAGGAAACACTGGAGACAAGTGAGATGTTTATATGGACAAAAAATAGAAAACTGGGAACCACACTATGGAATACAAATATTACTGAGAGCTCATCCACTCACTATGCAAAGGAAGTGGAGCTCAGTGTCCAAAAAGCTACATACAAGGGAGAAGGACTGTGCCAGAGAGAAGGAACAGTTAAGATGCCACAAAATAGAGCTACAGGGATATAGCAATTAAAAAAAGAAAACAAAAATAATGGAAAAATGACAAAAACGTATTAATTAAAACAGGTCAAATACAAAAAGTTGCTCCTCCACCTACAACCATCTAAAAAGACAAAGTTGTCTAAAACAAAAACATCTAGGTGCCATTATGCATTCACATACCCAAACAATCGTGCAGTATCCATATAACAATGGAATGTATGCCTGGGTATACCCAATACCCAGCAAATGCATCCTTACCAGTGCTCAGCAAATGCATCCCTGCATTCTGAGCGCAACGCACTCCTGATCCCTGCATTCTGAGCGCAACGCACTCCTGATCCCTGCATTCTGAGCGCAACGCACTCCTGATCCCTGCATTCTGAGCGCAACGCACTCCTGATCCCTGCATTCTGAGCGCAACGCACTCCTGATCCCTGCATTCTGAGCGCAACGCACGCCTGATCCCTGCATTCTGAGCGCAACGAACGCCTGATCCCTGCATTCTGAGCGCAACGCACGCCTGATCCCTGCATTCTGAGCGGAACGCATTCCTTTAAAAAAAAAATTAAAAATCTCTGGGCAGAATCGTACGTTTTTGGTCCCTTAGGGCTCATTCAGAGGGATGATCAGTCTCATCCCCTGTACTGAACCGCTGGTAGGTTTAATTCTGTGTTGGCACTTTGAAAAAAATAAGTTGTTTTTTGTCGCTGTTTGGGCACACAGGCTCAAAAAAGGTTCGCCATCACTGGCCTAGACCCTGAAACTGAGCTGCAGCAAGGTGGCCAAGATCATACAGCGGTTTAACAAGACAGGTTCCACGCAGAACAGGCCTCGCCATGGTCGACCAAAGAAGTTGAGTGCACGCTCTTAGCGTCATATCCAGAGGTTATCTTTGGGAAATAGACGTATGAGTGCTGCCAGCATTGCTGCAGAGGTTGAAGGGGTGGGGGATCAGCCTGTCAGTACTCAGACCATATGCCGCACACTGGATCAAACTGGTCTGCATGGCTGTCGTCCCAGAAAGAAGCCTCTTCTAAAGATGATGCATGAGAAAGCCCGCAAACAGTTTGCTGAAGACAAGCAGACTAAGGACCTGGATTACTGGAACCATGTCCTGTGGTCTGATGAGACCAAGATAAACTTATTTTGTTCAGATGGTGTCAAGCGTGTGTGGTGGCAACCAGGTGAGTACAAAGACTAGTGTGTCTTGCCTACAGTCAAGCATGGAGGTGAGAGTGTTATGGTCTGGGGCTGCATGAGTGCTCCTGGCACTGGGGAGCTACAGTTCATTGAGGGAACCATGAATGCCAACATGTACTGTGACATACTGAAGCAGAGCATGATCCCCCTCCTTTTGGAGACTGGGCCGCAGGGCAGTATTCCAACATGATAACGACCCCAAACACATCTTTTAGACAACCACTGCCTTGTTAAGGAAGCTGAGGGTAAAGGTGATGGACTGACCAAGCATGTCTCCAGACCTTAACCCTATTGAGCATCTGTGGGGCATACTCAAAACGGAGGGTGGAGGAGCACAAGGTCTCCAACATCCACCAGCTCTGTGATGTTATCACGAAGGAGTGGCTGAGGACTCCAGTGGCAACCTGTGAAGGTCTGGTGAAATCCAGGCCCAAGAGGGTTAAGGCAGTGCTGGAAAACAATGGTGGTCACACAAAATATTGACACTTTGGGCTCAATTTGGATTTTTTCACTTAGGAGTCTACTCACTTTTGCTGCCATCGGTTTAGACATTAATGGCTGTGTGTTGAGTTATTTTGAAGGGACAAAAAATGTACACTGTTATACAAGCTGTACACTCACTACTTTACATTGTAGCAAAGTGCCATTTCTTCAGTGTTGTCACATGAAATGATATAATAAAATATTTACAAAAATGTGAGGGGTGTACTCACTTTTGTGAGATACTGCATAACAGGAGCACCTAGCCTAGGAGGTCCTAGGAGACTGGGCTAGTGACTTACTCTTGCCTCTACCCTGTAGCTGCTTGCATGCAGTACACTGGTTGAAGGGGAAAAATGCTCAGCTCAGACACAGAGCGATGCCGCACACACTGAATCCCAAAACAGCTATCATGTCTACTATTAACTTTGGCAGCTGGGTGCTAAAAGGAGTATTCCAGCACCCAGCTGCCAGAGGGACATGGCTAAGATTCACCATTGCAACCCCTGTAACCATGCAAGTGTGTATGGGTAAATGGCTGCATGCATGTATAGGTAAATGGATGTTCTTTTTGGGTAAATAACTGTGTATATATACCCTGTGCAAGTATGAGCAATTGACTGAATATGGCTGTGTGAAAGTATGGATAAATGCATGTCTGCATGAACGGGTAAATTACTGTATATACAGTTAGGTCCATATACAGTGGGGACAGAAAGTATTCAGACCCCCTTACATTTTTTACTCTTTGTTATATTGCAGCCATTTGCTAAAATCATTCAAGTTCATTTCTTCCTCATTAATGTACACACAGCACCCCATATTGACAGAAAAACACAGAATTGTTGACATTTTTGCAGATTTATTAAAAAAGAAAAACTGAAATATCACATGGTCCTAAGTATTCAGACCCTTTGCTGTGACACTCATATTTAACTCAAGTGCTGTCCATTTCTTCTGATCATCCTTGAGATGGTTCTACAGCTTCATTTGAGTCCAGCTGTGTTTGATTATACTGATTGGACTTGATTAGGAAAGTCACACACCTGTCTATACAAGACCTTACAGCTCACAGTGCATGTCAGAGCAAATGAGAAAAATTAGGTCAAAAGGAACTGCCTGAAGAGCTCAGAGGCAAGGCACAGATCTGGCCAAGTTTACAAAAAAAATTTCTGCTGCACTTAAGGTTCCCAAGAGCACAGTGGCCTCCATAATCCTTAAATTCAAGACGTTTGGGACAACCAGAACCCTTCCTAGAGCTGGCCGTCCAGCCAAACTGAGCTATCGGGGGAGAAGAGCCTTGGTGAGAGAGGTAAAGAAGAACCCAAAGATCACTGTGGCTGAGCTCCACAGATGCAGTCAGGAGATGGGAGAAAGTTGTAGAAAGTCAACCATCACTGCAGCCCTCCACCAGTCGGGGCTTTAGGGCAGAGTGGCCCGACGGAAGCCTCTCCTCAGTGCAAGACACATGAAAGCCCGCATGGAGTTTGCTAAAAAAAACACCCGAAAGACTCCAAGATGGTGAGAAATAAGATTCTCTGGTCTGACGAGACCAAGATAGAACTTTTTGGCCTTAATTCTAAGTGGTATGTGTGGAGAAAACCAGGCACTGCTTATCACCTGTCCAATACAGTCCCAACAGTGAAGCATGTTAGTGGCAGCATCATGCTGTGGGGGTGTTTTTCAGCTGCAGGGACAGGAGGACTGGTTGCAATCGAGGGAAAGATGAATATCCTGGACGAAAACCTTCTCCAGAGTGCTCAGGACCTCAGACTGGGCCGAAGGTTTACCTTTCAACAAGACAATGACCCTAAGCACACAGCTAAAATAACAAAGGAGTGGCTGCACAACAACTCCGTGACTATTCTTAAATGGCCCAGACAGAGCCCTGACTTAGACCCAATTGAGCATCTCTGGAGAGACCTAAAAATGGCTGTCCAACATTTACCATCCAACCTGACAGAACTGGAGAGGATCTGCAAGGAGGAATGGCAGAGGATCTCCAAATTCAGGTGTGAAAAACTTGTTGCATCTTTCCCAAAAAGACTCATGGCTGTATTAGATCAAAAGGGTGCTTCTACTCAATACTGAGCAAAGGGTCTGAATACTTAGGACCATGTGATATTTCAGTTTTTCTTTTTGAATAAATCTGCAAAAATGTCAATATGGGGTGCTGTGTGTACATTCATGAGGAAAAAAAATGAACTTAAATGATTTTAGCAAATAGCTGCAATATAACAAAGAGTGAAAAATTTAAGGGGGTTTGAATACTTTCCGTCCCCACTGTATATTTGGACACAGGCACAATGAGTTTTTTTCCCTTCAGGTATTTACTAAAACATATTAAAGCTATCATTATATAATGGATATATATGGGCTGAAAGTGTACACTCTCAGATTTAATTTGAGGGTATGTACATTGAAAATTGAGGAAGGGTTTAGGAATTATAACTCTTAAGAATAGCCATTCCCCTTTTCTTAAGGGACCAAAAGTAATTGGACAATTGAATCAAAAGCTGTTTCATGGCCAGGTGTGGGCTTCTCCTTCGTAAAAGGTCTGGAGTTGATTCTAAGGGGGTTATTTACGAAAGGCAAATCCACTTTGCACTTCAAGTGCAAACTACAAGTGCAAAGGGCACTGAAAGTGCACTTGGAAGTACAGTCACTGTAGATCCAAGGGGGACATACAAGGAAAATAATAAACAGCATTTTAGCTTGCACATGATTGGATAATAAAATCAGCAGAGCTTTCCCTCATTTCAGATCTACCCCTCAGATTTACAACGACTGCACTTCCAAGTACACTTTCAGTGCAATTTCAAGTGCACTTTGCACTTGTAGTGCAAAGTGTATTTGCCTTTTGTAAATAACCCCCCCAAGTGTGGTATTTGCATTTGGAATCTATTGCTGTGAACCTACATCATGCGTTCAAAGGAGCTGTCCAGGCAAGTGAAACAGGCTATTAGAAGGCTTCAAAAACAAAACAATTCCATCAGAGAGATAGCAGCAACATTAATAGTGGCCAAATCAACAGTTTAGTACATTCTGAGGGAAGAAGAATGCACTGGTGAGCTCAGCAACATAAAAAGGCCTGGAAGACCATGGAAGACAACAGTGGTGGATGATTGCAGGAAAACATTCACAACATCCAGACAAGTGAAGGACTCTCTCCAGGAGGTGGGCATATCATTGTCAAAGTCTACAATCAAAGAAAAAGCTTAACGGGAACAAATACAGAGGGTTCATTACCAGGTGAACCATTCTTAAGCCTAAAGAATAGAAAAGCCATATTAGACTTAACCAAAAAAAATCTAAAAAAAGCCAGATCAGTTCTGCAAAAGCATTCTTTGGATGGATGAAACTAAAATGAATCTGTACCAGAATGACGGCAAGAAAAAAAGTGTGGAGAAGGCTTGGAACAGCTTATGATCCAAGGCACACAACGTCATCTGTAAAACATGGTGGAGGTAGTGTGATGGCATGGGCATGCATGGCTTCCAGTGGCACTGGGTCAATGGTGTTTATTGATGATGTGACAAGACAGAAGCAGCTGGATGAATTATACAGTGTTTAGAGATATACTGTCAGCCCAGAGTCAGCCAAATGCAGTAAAGTTGATTGGATGGCACTTCACAGTACAGATGGACAATGATAAAAACACACTGCAAAAGAAACCCAGAAGCTTTTCAAGGAAAATAAGTGGAATAAACTCTGCAATGGCCGACTCAATTACCTGATCTCAACCAAATTGAGCATGCATTTCACTTGCTGAAGGCAAAGCTAAAAGGCAGAAAGACCCACAAACAAAGAACAAATGAAGCCCCCACCCCCTGATGCACCACATCCTTAGCCATTTGAAAGGAACCCAATGAGATATCCAGTACGATACCTACTTACACCAGATGGACCCTAATTGTTGGGATGCTTGTTGCTGCTATCTGCCTGGAAGTCATGGACTACCTGCACCCGCTACTTATTGCGCAGGTGAATCTGCATTATGCTCAATTCAGAGCTTACTATGGGAATAACGCTCCTGCAGGATTTACACAGGATTACCATCTAACCTGCATTACCTGCTTGGACTAGGGGATAGCCGTTTTCGATCATCTTCATTCAGTCACCTTGTTGATTGCAATTCTTTGGAGGACTGCCACAACTACAACCATCCAGCTGCCCCTTGAGGAAACAGATCTGTGAGTTCACTCATACACATCACCGATCATATTGGCAGTTCTAACGGAGTACCCGGGTTGTCGGGACCCATTTACTCACTGGCCGGATCGGATGTATGTAATTATCTGTGTGTCCCTGTGACACTGTATAGCACTTTCCATCTGTGGGGTCACCTCCATATGACTTATATCTGTGTGTGACATTGTGCGGCACGACCAGCAGTATTACCAGTGGATGAGGGCATTCCCTGACTATCCAATTATCACTCATGGCTTGATCCCCTGTTTTAGTCATACAACCAGGATCACCAGAACTTTTGTTTTATCCATCCAGGTGGGATTAGGTCTGGTTCATATAGGAATCACCTACACAGAGGTGATCATTATCTATTGAGTTTGGTCCATCTGAGGATTCCCTGACCTGGTATTGGGTTACTGCATTCACCCAATGTGGCTATAAGGTGCAGAGCCTTATACTTAGGCAATCGGGCAATTACCTGGTCTGGAATCATCATTGGGTGTTCATCACAGGTGGTTCATCACAGTCCTTTGGTTCCAGCGCTGGTATGGATATAAGGGGGGTTCTTAGCGGTTCCACACATGTGCTGAGGGGAGATATGGGAAGGGAATAGGCTCACATGGTTTACCGAGTTTTGATGGTTGGGAGGGCTGAAGGGGTTTTGGAGCATTCTTATTGGGGGATATGGCATCTTATGTGAGGGAAAATTGTTATAGAAATGTAATTTGATGGCATTTTTAACAAAACATTTTGAGGAGATAACCCATAGGTGTGCAGATAGAGTATATATATATATATATATATATACACACACACACACACATATATACACACACATACATCTATCCATCCATCTATAGCTTTGCATTTTGTATACACACCCTACCATTATTGATGGATGTACCCTCATATATGTAACTTGTCAGGCTCCCAGTTGGTTTTTGTTTTGTTTTACTTTTTTTTCATAGAACAACTGAAGACAGCTGCCGTTAGAGCTTGGCAAAGCATCAGAAAGGAGGAGACCCAGTCTTTGGTAATGTCCACGGATTCCAGACTTCAGGCACTCATTGCCAAGTAAAGGATTCTCAACAAAATATTAAAAATGAACATTCATGATTAATTTGTCCAATTACATGTGAGCCCCTGAAAATTGTGGGGGGGGGGGGGGACTGTGTATAAAAATGGTTGCAGTTCCTAAAATGTGTACTATTTATGTTCAATGTTCAACCCCTTGAATTAAAGCTGAAGGTCTGCCCTTCAAATTAATTTGGATTGTTTCATTTTAATTTTATTCTGGTGGCATACAGAGCCAAAAGTATGAAAATTGTGCGCGTGTCCAAATCTATATGGACTTAACTGTATGTCTGTGCACAAGTATGGGTAAATGGTTGTGTCACCTCAAACACCTGTTCCACCATTGCACCACCTCCTGAACAGCTGTTACAACACTGCACCCTCATCTTTTCTACCACTGCACTCCCTCCTGTTTAAAACACTGCATCCCCTCCTGAGCACCTGTTCCAACCACTACACCCCTTCTTAAGCACCTGTTCCAACCACTGCACCCCTTCCTAAGCACCTGTTCCAACCACTGCACCCGCACCGGAGCACCTGTTCCAACCACTGCACCCCTCTTGTGCTAACCACTGAACTCGCTCCTGAGCACCTGTTCCACCGCTGCACCCCTCTTGTTCCAACCACTGCACCCCCTCCTAAGCATCTGTTCCAACCACTGCACCCCCTACTGACCACCTGTTCCAACCACTGCATCCCTCTTGTTCCAACCATTGCACCCCCTCCTGAGCGCCTGTTCTACCACTGCACCCCTCTTGTTCCAACCACTGCCCCTCTTCTGAGCATCTGTTCCAACCACTGCACCCCCTCCTGAGCACCTGTTCCACTACTGCACTCCCTCCTTAGCATCTGTTCCATCCACTGCACCCTCTTGTTCCAACCACTGCACCCCCTCCTCTTCCACCACCTCCCCCCTGAACTGCTGTTCTAGCACTGAAAAATACACTAGTTTCTATACCTCCGATTCCTCTTCCACACGCCTGCATGCTTCTTCTCCTGTTGCTTCCAGGTCGGGTGGAGCCAAATGACGTGACTGCTACCCTCAAGATCTGGGATGAGTATTAGAGTAGTAATACTGCACGGCTGCAGCAGCCTGACAGATGATCATGATTTTAAAAAAATGGTGGGCAGACACCCATGAAGACCTGGTGCTCCCAATGCTGTACTGTACTGAGTTGAGTGAGCAGTGTGAGAGCAGTGGTGACAGCTAGCCTGGACACATCCTGTTATATCGGGACACAGCCACTGTGGCCAGGCTGCTGTACACACAGTGTAGCCGGAACTGAGTGATGTGGTCTCTCATTGGCTGGGAGGAGGGAGAGGTGACGGCTAAGCAAGGTCAGTCTTCGGAGCCCAGAGGGGGCTCTTCAATTAGGCGGCCGTGGGGCCCCTGTGACCGCGAGGCCTTCGGCAACCGCCTAGTTTAAGAGCTGCCCATGCTCCTCACCTAAAACAATTTGGTCAATGACTGGTTTTAGCTGCTTTGCACCTTTCTCCTCATGCCCCAACAGGACAGTGGTAACACCTGAGTCTAAATTTTAATTATTTCTGTACTTTTTAGGTGCGATTGCACTCAATGCACTCCAGCCAGCTTCCTTATCTGTTCACCTCTAGTTATAACTTTGCTGTCAAATTAACACATCTGATAACACTGATAAGGTTATCATTACCTGCTTAGTGGACATAAGCTGGCTGTTTATAGAACCCAGTAACCCAAGCTGAAATTAACAGGCAAGCAAAGGAGTTGGAAGACTTAAGCTAGCCATAGATGGATTGAAATTTGGCCGGATCAGCAAGGACTGGATATTCCAGTGAAGTTGATTTAAATTATTGACTTCTTTCAAACTGGCTTGTTGGAAAACATCCCTTTGATCAGTGTATTTTGACAAGGGAGGAGTCCCCACTGTCAGAATATAATAACACAGTGGGGCAGATTCCTCCATCCACTTCACTTGTATGGATGGGAGAATCTGTTCAGTTTTTTTCAAACAGCCGCGATAAAAAAAAAAAAAACACGAAAAATGATGTATGACTAGTCTTGCTTGTTTGTTAGGCTGTAAAAGTCTTTCAAATAGATGGAGAGTCTGAAAGGAAACTGCTTCTTACTCTCTAGAAACCCATGTATGGTGCACTCTGACAAAAGTATCCTGGGTGGCAATTTAAAAATATTGGATTTTATATGATTAGTAAAAAAATAAAAAATAAAAAAATAAATGCAAATCCTTATTTCAAACATTTTAAAAAGCCCTTATATTTTCCTATTTGCCAATGCTTGGTCTTTATCACTTGGTAATTTTCAGACAGTATATGTGGGTTTCGTTCAGAAATTACCGTATTTATCGCCGTATAACACGCACCCCAAGTTTAGGAGGGAATTTTAAAGGAAAAGAAACTTACATTAAATGCCCATCAATGCAGCCTTATCAGTGTCCATCTGCATGCTTGTCCAGTGTCATTTGCAGCCTTGTCAGTGTCATTTGCAGCCTTGCAGCCTTGTCAGTGTCCATCTGCAGCCAAACTGCAGTGACATGTCAGTGTCACTGCAGTTTGAAAATGGCGCTGCTGAGTACACAGAGCCGGTCCTGTATCTCGGCGGCTCTCGGCCGCTTTCGGCTCCTCTCGTAGTCCCGCCCGGGTTGGGTGTGACTGTGAGCGGAGCAGAGTGCCGCCCATATACATAGATAGCCTCGGCTAGTTCCGATTACAGTCACGCCCAGTCCCTGTGTCCATCATAGGGCGGGACTGGGCATGACTGTAAGCGGAGGTAGCCGAACCTAGCCGAGTACACTTGGCTATCTATGTATATCAGCGGCCGTCGCTCACTCCGCTCAGTCAGCGGGGGATCGGCAGGGATTGGTGTATAAACACGCACCCGCGATTTCCCCCTGATTTTAAGGGGAAAAATGTGCGTGTTATATGCCGATAAATACAGTACATTCATTTTAAAACTGAATGTTAAAAGCAAGTGAAATTTTTAAACGACATTCTTTTATTCAGTGAATGTACAAAAATTTTTGGTAGGAATATTTTCATCCGAAATTCGATACGTGTATGGCCAGCATAAGGCTCTATGCAGTTTGCTTTTGATCAGTTTCTGCAGTGGTTTTTGCTGCGTGTTTTGCACACACAATTTGCGTTTAGCATTTCTATGCTTTTTTTGGCCAATTTGTTGTTGGGCAGATTAAAAAAAAACACAAATTGCAGCAAAACCACACTACATGCTTTTCTGCAGTTTCTCCATTGAAGTCTATTGAACCAAAAAAAAGCACCATTTGGCGTTGAAAAAAGTCCTGACCCTTTCCAAATACTCAGGGTGGAAGGGAGATAAATATATATTTTATATTAAATGAGGAACTAAAAGCTAAGACTTCTTTTCATCAATATGATCATTTTAAATATAATGCACAATACTGGTAAAAGTTTACTTTAAACGTAATTGTAATGCCCTCTATTACCTCCAGTCTATCAGCCTCCAGGCAATCTTCTGGGACACATCACAGGTCTCAGAAGATTGCCCGGCCAATCACAGTGCGCATGAAGCCACAGCCGTGCGCCCACAGTAAGAATGCCGGTACCGTGAAGAGGAGGGGGGAGAGGGGCGGGGCTTTGTACGCACGCATCACTGGACCGCGGGACAGGTGAGTGTCTGATTATTAAGAGTTAGTGGCTACATTTTTTGAGGCTGCTGACTTTTAATTATTTTTTTTTCGGCGGAACTCCACTTTAATGGATTCTATGCATTAAGCTCCCCAGAGCCCCCCCCTTTAACTTAACTGAACCCGATCTTTCCAGCGTCGAGAATGAGCACAGCAGCTCCAGCCACTGTCTTGGGTCCTCATTGGATAAATTGATAGCAGCAGGAGCCATTAGGGGCAAGGCCGAGTCCTGCTGTCTATGTCAATGGACGCAGCAGCAGGACTCTGGAGCATGCCCCCATGGAATGTGGCTCTCTGTGGGGGCAATCGACGCAGGGAGGAGCCAGGAGTGCCACTGGGGGACCCCAGAAGAGGAGGATCGGGACCGCTCTGTGCAAAACCCTTGCACAGAGGTAGTAAGTACAATATGTTTGTTATTTTAAAGAAAAAGCCCTGGAAGGATTTGCACCCTTAATGACCAGGCCATTTTTGGCGATACGGCACTATGCTGCTTCAAAGTGGTGTTCCGGACGAAATTGTACTTTTTAAATAAAAATACCCCTATAATACACAAGCTTAATGTATTCTAGTAAAGTTAGTCTGTAAACTAAGGTCTATTTTGTTAGTTTATAGCAGTAGTTTGTTATTTTAAACACTTACAGCAGGCCATGGCCATCTTAAGTATGGGCATCTGAAGCCAGACTGTATTTCTTCCTGGATCTCATCCTTGCAGATCTCGCATATGCTCAGTGCAGCACAAGCAGTATAATAGGTTTCAGGTCAGGTTTCCATAGCAACGGCAGTTTCAGAGGAAGTTGCCGCCCCTTCCCAGAAGGCATTGCAAACAGGAAATGATGCGATGGGCCACGGCCAGGCAGCAGGAAGTGAAAAATGAATACAGCAGATATGCAGTAGGTGCTAAGAAAAAAAATAGAAAAATATCCAATTTGTTTACAGTGCACAGTTTAGTGAGGGATGCTGAAGAGTTGTAAAAGCTCGAAACCCAAAAAAAAAAATGTCCTTTAATAGAGCTTTCTTTTGGTGCAATTTGATCACCTCTGCGGTTTTTAATTTTTGCGCTATAAACAAAAAAAAGAGTAATCAAAAAAGTGCAGCGCTGGACTAAGTGATATATACAAATAATAAAAAAGTTGTTGAACAATACAGCAAACACCTGAATGAAAAAAGTGTAGATAGCACTCATAAACATCAAAATAACAGTGCATTAAGTGAATCTAAGTGAACATCACAAAAAATTTCAAAGAAATTAAGAGTCCCAAAAAAATGTGTAGATATTCCATACAGGGTCAGGAATCAATCTTCACCATTCTGTGTTGCTCACCACGTGATAGTAAATTGGAGGCTTACCAGAAAGCCTGTGACCGCCCTTACTCAGGGGGGGTCCAAACAGGCTTAGCAGATGGAGAAAGACCACCTTGGGGATACTTCAGAGGACACCACCGGATAAACACCACAACCTCCTTCCTAGGCAGCAAGCTGGCTACCGCTGGGAGTGATTTCCAAAATCCTGTTCCGGGACCTCCTCACATAGGGCTATTGGTAATGGCTTCCTAGGCTCCAACTCAAAAATTGGTATGATACCAAAAAAGAGGGGAAAAAAAAAAAAAAAAAAAAAGAAGAGACTCCGCTGGTGTAGAAATCTTCAGTTTGTTTAATTAAAGCGGAGGTCCACCTATCTATCTTTTTTTTTTTTTTTTGAGTTCATTCACAAACTTTTCTTCTCAGCATTACATACTCACATATTGTGTGTAATATGTCCGCCTGTGTCAGATTTCGTCGGAAAGAATAACTTATATTATTCACTGCAGGCGGTTTCCATCTTCATTGTGGGCATTTGAAGCCCACAAGCATTTATTTCCTGGATGTGGTGAATGCTCTGCTCCCATTCACCGCTCGTTCCTGCACATGCTCAGTGGCATCCTGGGAAGCCTGAGACTAGCTCCCAGGAGTCTGGGAGAGGCTAGAAACACGCCTACTCCCACGGGAGGAGAACCAGGAAGTGCAAAGAAGAATAGAAAAATAAAAAGGTAATTACTGCGATTTAAATTTTTTTAAACGGCATGTCAGCATCTAGGCAAGGAAGAGAATACATACAGATATTGTTCAAAATTTGGGTGGAACCCCGCTTTAAATAGCAAATAAATACAATCAAGATGCGGATCCTTCATAAAAATAGCAGATAGATAAAAAACGACAGTTAAAAGCGCGCATGCGCAGTGCGTATAGTGTTGTGACTCTACGGCCGTTTCATCACAACTGACGTAATCAGGGGTACACACCGACGCACACGCAACGCATGCGCATTATAAACTTTAGCAGCGTAACAGAGAGCGCCGTGATTGGCTAATCTAAAGAGGAACAAAAATTTTTTTTTGGTCTAAAAATATCTGGCATCAACCACTTAAAAGAGGGAGGAACCCCTCGATTAATTGTGGAGATAGGCTTCCTTATATTTCCTCTAATTAAATTAGATACAAGTACATGGGGAAATATATTAAATGCCCTCTAGTGGATCTTGAGAGATATTACCCAAGAGATCACATGAATAGAACAAGAGTTTATAACCAAGAGTGCGTGGGAAAATACACCTAATGCCATCTAGTGGTTCCTGTTGAGTATTACCCAAAAAAGAACAAATCAATAGTTTAGAAATTTCTAACCAAGAGGACATGATATTGCAAAATTAATAATAATCTTTCCAAAATCACTTAAAATATAAGTAAACAAATTATTAAACACCCAGTGTTGTGAAGTAGCATATGAACAGCATAAATGCATAAAATACTGAGAATAAATAGAAAGGATAGGTAAAACCCAGTCACAAAAGAAGATCAATATAGAATCGTAGAACAAAAATCACCCCTTTCTACAGCGGTGTTAAATAACTGGGTAACATGGATTAATTATTTATGTATAAAACATAATCTGATCATCAATCTAAATAGGCACACCAGAAAACATCAGGAAAAAAAGCAAAACAGCAAAGATGTATTGGGGGGAACATTAACCATTGTTAATAAAACAATTAATGTCCCACTCTATGTTCAAACCGTTAGGGGCATGGCAGCCAAGCTTATAAATCCAGTTAGTTTCTGATCTGGAGATAGTTCGCTTCCCATTACTGCCACTCCAGTGTGGAACATATTTTTCTATACCTATGAAAACGGTACCTTTAGGGTCTCTTTTGTGTACTAAATCATAGTGTCTAGAGACTTTCTATTTATTCTCAGTATTTTATGCATTTATGCCAGTGGTTCTCAACCTGGGGGTCGGGACCCCTTCAGGGGTCAAATGACGATTTGCTAGGGGTCACCAAATCCTGGGCTGTTCCTGAAGCCTGCACCGCTCTCCCAGCTATTTTGAGGCTGCCCAGCAGGGCTGTCCCTGGAGCCCTCAGCCGCCCACTCAGCCTCTTCGCAGCCACCCATTCAGTTCACTGCATTGCTGGGGGCAGAGACTAGAGGTCAGCTGACTGGTGAGGAATGTGAAGTGGGAAGGGCTGCAGGAGACCCCATCTCCTGATTTCGGCATAGGTGTCACTGCTGCGAGACACCACAAAGTAGGAGACACAGTGAAGCCAGGGATACAGTGAGTAACACTACCTGTGATTATAGTAGTCATTAAAAGTCCCCACTACAGTTCTCAGATCAGCAGATGACCTAAGTTGCCTGATCAGAACTCCCCCCAGCACTGCCACTCATTCTCCCCCCCCCCCCCCCCACTAAGGAGTAAGAGAAGGAATAAAAATAGAGAATACATGGAAGGGAGAGGAAAAGAGGGGGAGGAACAAAGAAAAAGGGAGAGAAAGAATAAAGTGAAAGAACAAGGAAGACAAGAGAGAGGAATGGGGGAATAAAAACAAGAAATTAGGATAGAGGAAAATTAAAAGGGAAAGAAAGGATAACAAAAGAGAAGGAGTGGTAAATCCTAAAATATACCATAAGGAGTTTTAATACTGTACGAGTAGAAGGGACTCGGGGAGCGCTAAATGTCCGTGGGTTTAGGGGCGCAAATTACTTGTCTTGCCTTGGGTGCTGACAACCCACGCTATGAAAATAATTTTACTGTTAGGGGTCACCACAGCTTGGGAAATTTTATCAAGGGGTCACGGCACTAGAAAGGTTGAGAACCACTGATTTATGCTGTTCATATGCTACTTCACAACACTGGGTGTTTAATAATTTGGTTACTTATATTTTAAGTGATTTTGGAAAGATTATTATTAATTTTGCAATATCATGTCCTCTTGGTTAGAAATTTCTAAACTATTGATTTGTTCTTTTTTGGGTAATACTCAACAGGAACCACTAGATGGCATTAGGTGTATTTTCCCCTGCACTCTTGGTTATAAACTCTTGTTCTATTCATGTGGTCTCTTGGGTAATATCTCTCAAGATCCACCAGAGGGCATTTAATATATTTCCCCATGTACTTGTATCTGTTTTAAATTAGAGGAAATATAAGGAAGCCTATCTCCACAATTAATCTAGGGGTTCCTCCCTCTTTTAAGTGGTTGATGCCAGATATTTTTAGACCAATAAAAAATGTTGTTCCTGTTTAGATTAGCCAATCGCAGCGCTCTGTTACGCTGCTAAAGTTTATAATGCGCATGTGTTTGCGTTGGTGTGTACCCCTGATGACGTCAGTTGTGACGAAATGGCCATAGGGTCACAACACTATACGCACTGCGCATGCGCGCTTTTAATTTAAACAGCGGCACTGTCGTTTTTTTATCTATCTGCTATTTTTATGAAGGATCCGCATCTTGTTTGTATTTATTTGCTATTTAATTAAACAAACTGAAGATTTCTACACCAGCGGAGTCTCTTCTTTTGTTTTTTTTCCCCCTCTTTTTTGGTATCATACCAATTTTTGAGTTGGAGCCTAGGAAGCCATTACCAATAGTCCTATGTGAGGAGGTCCCAGAACAGGATTTTGGAAATCACTCCCAGCGGTAGCCAGCTTGCTGCCTAGGAAGGAGGTTGTGGTGTTTATCCGGTGGTGTCCTCTGAAGTATCCCCAAGGTGGTCTTTCTCCATCTACTAAGCCTGTTTGGACCCCCCTGAGTAAGGGCGGTCACAGGCTTTCTGGTAAGCCTCCAATTTACTATCAGGTGGTGGGCAACACAGAATGGTGAAGATTGATTCCTGACCCTGTATGGAATATCTACACATTTTTTTGGGACTCTTCTTTGAAATTTTTTGTGATTGTTTTTCTACACAAAATTACTTGTGTTCACTTAGATTCACTTAATGCACTGTTATTTTGATGTTTATGAATGCTATCTACACTTTTTTCATTAAGGTGTTTGCTGTATTGTTCAACAACTTTTTTATTATTTGTATATATCACTTAGTCCAGCGCTGCACTTTTTTGATTGCCTACATGTTATGATGCCCTTATATCGGGGTTATGATGTATAGCTGCAGGACAGTTTTTTCATATTTGTATTTACATTAGTCATTTTGATTTTTTCACGCACCAAGCGCAATTCTTTTCTGATTTTCTATTTTAAACAAAAAAGAGTGACAATTTTGAAAAGAATAAAAAAATATTTTTTTACCTTCTGCTATAATAAATATCCCCCCAAAAAACTAAAAATTCCTTCATCAGTTTAGGCCAATATGTATTATTGCAATTTTTTTTAAGAAGTGTATATTGATTGGTTTGCGCAAAAGTATTAGCGTCTACAAAAAATAGGGGTGAGATTTATGGCATTTTTTTTTTTTACTAGGAATGGCGGCGATCTGCGATTTTTAGCGGAACTGCGACATTGCGGCGGACAGTTTGGACACTTTTTGGGACCATTGACATTTATACAGCGATCAGTGCTATAAAAATGCACCAATTACTGTGTAAATGTCACTGACAGGGAAGGGGTTAACACTAGGGGGCGAACAATGGGTTAAATGTGTTCCCTCATGTGTGTTTCTAACTGTGGGGGGGTGGGACTGACTGGAGGAGGAGACAGATCGCTGTTCCTAATTACTAGGAACAGCAGATCTGTATCTCCTCCCCTGTCAGAACAGGGATTTGTGTGTTTACATACACAGATCCCCCTTCTGTCTCTTGTGCCCGTGATCATGGGTTACTGGCAGACATTGTGGCTGCCGGGCACACGCCCCTGCTATGCTCTTAAAGGAGTTAACGTACAGGTACGGCGATTCGTGAGAACGAGTCACCTGCCGCTGTGCAATGACGGTGGCTGGTCGGCAAGTGGTTAAAGTGATTTTTTAAACAACAAACCTATACTTACCTGCTCTATGTAATGGTTTTGCACAGAGCAGCCCCGATTCTCCTTCCGGGGTCCCCCACTGACGCTTCTGGCTCTTCCTGTCTTTAAAGTGCCCCAATAGCAAGCTGCAAAGTATAGTATAGAGTACCCCTATACCAAGGTAAAAAAAAAACTTCTGCCTTTAGAACCAATCACTTCCTACCCAGGACTACATGTCCCATGAGGCATTGCTCCTCACACTTTTACAAGTTCTCAGGCACTTTGACATATATGGATGGTGTACTGAGCTGTATGTGTGCTGCACTGTGTCTTCTGACATGTATGGACTTTGTACGATTACGTTGTACGATAGAGTAGTTGTCGATTAATAGATTTGTTGTTTCTACCCTACACTATAAAGTCTGATTTTACAATCTTTGCTACCATCTGCTATGTAGCGCAAGGGCCAGTCTAATTTCATATCAAAACGATGTAATATGGAGTCAAATGTAAACAATACAGAGGCATTTGTACAATCAGCTATGTAGTGCAAGGGCCTGTCTGATTTCATACAAATGGAACAGATTGTTTACACCGGGCGACATATTATATCGTTTTGGTAAGTCTAAAGACAATCGTACAATCAGATTGTATAGTTTATGGCCAGCTTTAATGTGACACTAAAAGATATCCGATATCCTTATTTTCTGAAAAAAAATATCCATACACATCCACTATTTTACGGGCCTGTCATTTATTTTTCATTAGTTTCTTCTGTATTTCCTTCTGTATTTTTCTGCCTTCTAATGTCCTCTATGAGCTCTCGAACCTCTGCTTCCCCCCCTCACTTCTGTTTGTTCATAATGAACAGAGACCGTTAGTTGTGGTCATACGCTATATTGCCAAAAGTATTAGGACACCCCTCCAAATTATTGGATTCAGGTGCTCCAATCACCTCCATGGCCACAGGTGTAAAATCAAGCACCTAGGCATGCAGACTGCTTCTGCAAACACTTGTAAAAGAATGGGTCGCCTTCAGGAGCTCAGTGAAACCAGGCGTGGTACCGCTATAGGTTGCCACCTGTGCAATAAATTAATCCAGGAAATTTTCAACGATTAACCACTTCAGCCCCGGAAGGATTTACCCCCTTCCTGACCAGAGCACTTTTTACAATTCAGCACTGCGTCGCTTTAACTGCTAATTGCGCGGTCATTCTATGCTCTACCCAAACGAAATTTGCGTCCTTTTCTTCCCACAAATAGAGCTTTCTTTTGATGGTATTTGATCACCTCTGCCGTTTTTATTTTTTGCGCTATAAACGGAAAAAGACTGAAAATTTTAAAAAAAAATGATATTTTCTACTTTTTGTTATAAAAAAAATCCAATAAACTAAATTTTAGTCATACATTTAGGCCAAAATTTATTCGGCCACATGTCTTTGGTAAAAAAAATGTCAATAAGCGTATATTTATTGGTTTGCGCAAAAGTTATAGCGTCTACAAACTAGGGTACATTTTCTGGAATTTACACAGCTTTTAGTTTATGACTACCTATGTCATTTCTTGAGGTGCTAAAATGGCAGGGCAGTACAAACCCCCCCAAAAGACCCCATTTTGGAAAGTAGACACCCCAAGGAAATTGCTGAGAGGCATGTTGAGCCCATTGAATATTTATTTTTTTTGTCCCAAGTGATTGAATAATGACAAAAAAAAAAAATTTACAAAAAGTTGTCACTAAATGATATATTGCTCACATAGGCCATGGGCTATGTGGAATTGCACCCCAAAATACATTCAGCTGCTTCTCCTGAGTACGGGGATACCACATGTGTGGCACTTTTTGGGAGCCTAGCCGCGTACGGGGTCCCGAAAACCCAGCACCACCTTTAGGATTTCTAAGGGCATACATTTTTGATTTCACTCCTCACTACCTATCACAGTTTTGAAGGCCATAAAATGCCAAGATGGCACAACCCCCCCCCCAAATGACCCCATTTTGGAAAGTAGACACCCCAAGCTATTTGCTGAGAGGCATGGTGAGTATTTTGCAGCTCTCATTTGTTTTTGAAAATGAAGAAAGACCAGAAAAAAAAATTTTTTTTTTCTTTTTTCAATTTTCAAAACCTTGTGACAAAAAGTGAGGTCTGCAAAATACTCACTATACCTCTCAGCAAATAGCTTGGGGTGTCTACTTTCCAAAATTGGGTCATTTGGGGGGGGGGGTTTGTGCCACCTGGGCATTCCATGGCCTCCGAAACTGTGATAGGCAGTGAAGAGTGAAATCAAAAATTTACGGCCTTAGAAAGCCTGAAGGCAGTGCTTGGTTTTCGGGGTCCCGTGCGCGGCTAGGCTCCCAAAAAGTTCCACACATGTGGTATCCCCGTACTCAGGTGAAGCAGCAGAATGTATTTTGGGGTGTAATTTCACAAATCCCCATGGCATGTTTGAGCAATATAACATTTAGTGACAACTTTGTGCAAAAAAAAAAAAAAAAAAATTTGTCTCTTTCCCGCAACTTGTGTCACAATATAAAATATTCCATGGACTCGACATGCCTCTCAGCAAATAGCTTGGGGTGTCTACTTTCCAAAATGGGGTCATTTGGGGGGGTTTGAACTGTCCTGGCATTTTATGCACAACATTTAGAAGCTTACGTCACACATCACCCACTCTTCTAACCACTTGAAGACAAAGCCCTTTCTGACACTTTTTGTTTACATGAAAAAATTATTTTTTTTTGCAAGAAAATTACTTTGAACCCCCAAACATTATATATTATTTTAAAGCAAATGCCCTACAGATTAAAATGGTGGGTGTTTCATTTTTTTTTTTCACACAGTAATTGCGCAGCGATTTTTCAAACGCATTTTTTGTGGAAAAAACACACTTTTTAAAATTTTAATGCACTAAAACACACTATATTGCCCAAATGTTTGATGAAATAAAAAAGATGATCTTAGGCCGAGTACATGGATACCAAACATGACATGCTTTAAAATTGCGCACAAACGTGCAGTGGCAACAAAATTAATACATTTTTAAAAGCCTTTAAAAGCCTTTACAGGTTACCACTTTAGATTTACAGAGGAGGTCTACTGCTAAAATTACTGCTCTCGATCTGACCTTCGCGGTGATACCTCACATGCATGGTGCAATTGCTGTTTACATTTGACGCCAGACCGACGCTTGCGTTCGCCTTAGCGCGAAAGCAGGGGGGACAGAGGTGCTTTTTTTTTCTTTTTTTTTTTTCTTTATTATTTTTTTGCTTTTTTATCTTTTTAAACTGTTCCTTTCATTTTTTTTTAAATCATTTTTATTGTTATCTCAGGGAATGTAAATATCCCCTATGATAGCAATAGGTAGTGACAGGTACTCTTTTTTGAAAAAATTGGGGTCTATTAGACCCTAGATTTCTCCTCTGCCCTCAAAGCATCTGACCACACCAAGATCGGTGTGATAAAATGCTTTCCCAATTTCCCAATGGCGCTGTTTACATCCGGCGAAATCTAAGTCATAAAATGCTCGTAGCTTCCGGTTTCTTAGGCCATAGAGATGTTTGGAGCCACTCTGGTCTCTGATCAGCTCTATGGTCAGCTGGCTGAATTCTCAGGTTCCCTGTTGAGACAGGAGAGCCAGAGAAAAACACGTAAGACGGTGGGGGGGGGCATTCCCTCCCACTGCTTGTAAAAGCAGTCTAGAGGCTAATTAGCCGCTAGGATTGCTTTTACATGAAAGCCGACCGCTGGCTAAAAAGAATGATACCAAGATGATACCTAAACCTGCAGGCATCATTCTGGTATAACCACTCAAAGTCGTGAATGGCGTACCTGAAGACAAAAAAATGGTTAACAATAAAGCACAGTAAACGGTAAAGTATAAAAAATTGCATACCTGAAAAGCAAACATGATAAAACATAGCAGAATAGAATACAGTAAAAAAGAGCAGAACAATAAAGAGAGAATAGAGAGAGAGAGAGAGAATAAAACGACAACTATTTTTTTTTATTTTTGTTTGTGTTTTTTTTTTTTTTTTTACACTTTTTTCTTGTAACTGTAACTTTTATAACTGTAACCGGTTCCAGGTTCGGGTCTCTCAAAATGCGATGGCATCTTGGGAGACCCTGTGAAAGTGTGTCCTAGTCTGTGCAATGCTGTACCCTACGCTAATACTCAACTAGTGAATGGTAGCGTTCAAAAAATTCACCAATGCAAAGACCAGGATTGTCAGGACAGGAGGGACAATAATAGCGGGTGTCACGTCTATATCCGCGCTTGCTGCAGACACATCTTTTTTGGGGGGGTTCGTTGGGTAGGGGTACTCGGGAGGACATATAAATGCCTCTCATGCAGCCGACTGCATTTGGTTGGGGATGTGAATGGGGGAAGTACAGGCGCTGCAGAAGCGGTGGGTTCACAAATTGGGATTGGCGAATGCAGCAGGAAGGGCATTATGGGCACGACAGGCCTGTGTTTGTCTTTTTGGTGGCAGCGGGACACTACTTGTGCTTGCCACCTCACCAGCTTGAACTGCACTTATGGGACTCGCCATGTCACCAAGTGTTACTGCAGTGCTGGTATGACTACGACCGGGGTGTACTAGGCCGCTGGCGCTTGCCAGTTCACCAAAACGCTACAAAAAAAAGTGACAGTGATCGATCGATACTGCACTTGGGTGGGCTGGGCTGGGCGGAGGGGCAAAACGCAGGTGCTAGCAGGTATCTGGGCTGATCCCACTAACACTGCGTTTTTGGGAACCCTAAACTGCTGGGGACGCTAGTATAGATCTGATCGGATCAGATATTGATCCGATCAGATACTATACCACTAAGGGAGGTGTACGGTGCGTGCGTGGGTGTTAGCGGTACTGGCGCTAATCTGACGCTGCCTGGGGCTGGTGCTTGCCAGTTCACCAAAATGCTACCAAAAAAACTGTTAGCGATCGCAGGGATCAGGCCTGACTCTGCGAACGCTGCAGTTATGCATTTAGTGTTTTGTAAGTGACAGTGATCGATACTGCACTTGGGTGGGCTGGGCGGAGGGGCAAAACGCAGGTGCTAGCAGGTATCTGGGCTGATCCCGCTAACACTGCGTTTTTGGGAACCCTAAACTGCTGGGGACGCTAGTATAGATCTGATCGGATCAGATATTGATGCGTTCAGATACTATACCACTAAGGGAGGTGTACGGTGCGTGCGTGGGTGTTCGCGTTACTGGCGCTAATCTGACGCTGCCTGGGGCGACGCATATCACCGCCGGGCGATCAGGGGGCTAAACCTTTATTCGGTAATAAACGGCGGGTGCCCTGACACTATAAAAAATAAACGAACTAACCAGCGTCACCCGTAACAGTTATACGGTGATCAGTGGTGAAAGGGTTAACTAGGGGGCAATCAAGGGGTTAAAACATTTATTAGGTAGTATATGGGGGTCCCTGTCGCTATAAAACGCTGACAGCGAACCTAAATATTTACGTTCCTAACTAGCGTCACCAGCGACACTAATACAGCGATCAGAAAAATGATCGCTTAGCGACACTGGCGACAGGGGGTGATCAAGGGGTTAAAACTTTAATAGGGGGGGTTAGGGGGTACCCTAGACCTACAGGGGGCTAACACTCACTGTCCTACCACAGTAACTGTCACAAACTGACACTATGCAGTAATCAGGAAAAAAACAAAAAAAACAAAAAAAACCTGCTTGGTGTCAGTTTGTGATTGGGGGGGGTGATTGGGGGGGGATCGGGGGTGTTTAGTGTGCCTGGCATGTTCTACTGTGTTGTGTGTGAGTGTTGGCGCACTTACATGTCATCTCTCCTCGGTGCTGGAACGGAAACTGGCCAGCCGAGGAGAGATGACATCACATCCTCTGCCTCTGTGTACTATACAGAGGCAGGGGATGTTTCTCATTGGCTGGGAGCGATCGCGAGGGGGGGGCCACGATCGGATGGTCTCCCCCTCGTCTCTCATCACTTCCAACCAAACGCCGACCGCCGATGGCACCGGGGGGGGGGGTCCGATTGGACCCCCCGCCCGCGGGAAGGCAATCACGTACCAGGTACATGATTTTGCCTGCCTGTGCCGCTCTGCTCACGTATATATGCGTGAGGCGGTCGGCAAGTGGTTAACTGTTAGTGGTATTATAATAAAGTGGAAGCAACAACAACTCAGCCATGAAGTGGTATGCCACGTAAAATGACGGATCGGGGTCCACGCATGCTGAAGCGCACAGTGCTCTGAGGTCACCTACTGTCTGCAGAGTCAAATAGCTACAGAGCTCCAAACTTCGTGTGGCCTTTAGATTAGCACAACAACAGCGTGTAGAGAGCTTCATGGAATTGGTTTCCATGGCTGAGCAGCTGCATCCAAGTGCAATGCAAAGCGTTGGATATAGTGGTGTAAAGCACGCCGCCAATGGACTCTAGAGCAGTGGAGGTGTGTTCTCTGGAGTGACCAATCATGCTTCTCTGTCTGGCAAGCCAATGGATGTGTCTGGGTTTGGCGGTTGCCAGGAGACCAGCACTTGGCTGACTGCATTGTGCCAAGTGTAAAGTTTGGTGGAGGGGGGATTATGGTGTGGGGTTGTTTTTCAGGGTTTGGGCCCCTTAGTTCCAGTGAAGGAAACTCTTAAGGCGTCAGCATACCAAGACATTTTGGACACTTTCATGCTCCCAACTTTGTGGGAACAGTTTGGGGATGGCCTCTTTGTGTTCCAACATGACAGTGCACAAAGCAAGGTCCATAAAGACATGGATGAGCGAGTTTGTTGTGGAGGAACTTGACTGGCCTGCACAGAGTCCTAACCTCAACCCGATAGAACACCTTTGGGATGAATTAGAGTAGAGACTGCGCGCCAGGCGTTCTCATCCAACATCAGTTCCTGACCTCACAAATGCGCTTATGGAAGAATGGCCAAATATTCACATAAACACTCCTCAACCTTGTGGACAGCATTCCCAGAAGAGTTGAAGCTGTCATTGCTGCAAAGGCTGGGCCAACTCAATAAGCCTGGGATGCCATTAAAGTTCATGTGCGTGTAAAGGCAAACATCCCAATACTCTGGGCAATACAGTGTATGTACAGCTCTGTGCACACTACACATCCCACATTCCCATCTCAGGAGAGAGCAAGAGAGGGGGGTCTACATTTCTACACACACTGAGAATTTGAAGGAAACTGAAAGCAATCAATGGGACTTTTTGAGTCAAGAACCCAAACTCGAATAGAATTTTTATTTTTTAACCACTTAAGGACCGGAAGATTTGCCCTCTTAAAGAAGAGTTCCACCCAAAAATGGAACTTCTGCTTTAAGTGTTGGTCACCCCCTGACATGCCACATTTGGCATGTCCTTTACTTGGGGGGAGGAACGGGTACCCTGTTTTTACAGGCACCCAGCTCCCACTTCCTCCCTGGTGCCGCAGCGCTGAAAAGGAAGATCACCTCTCCCCCCTCCCTCCCTGCAATCTTCTGGGACACGTCACAGGTCGCAGAAGATTGCCCGGCCAATCACAGTGCGCGCACAGCCGGGCACCCACAGCTAGAATGCCGGCGCCGCAGAGAGGAGGAGGAGAGGAGTGAGGCTTCATGCGCACGCATTGCTGGACTGTGGGTCAGGCGAGTGTCTGATTATTAAAAGTCAGCAGCTACACTTTTTGTAGCTGCTGACTTTTAAATGGGTGGAACTCCATAAAATTAGGAACATAACAAATCTTTCCGTTCTGCACATGTCTACTGGTGACTCTCATTGGTAAATACTGTAAATATATTTCTTTAAATAACTGCATTGGTAATCTCTCTTTGCCATTTGGTCTTCTGGTTTATAACTATGGATGTTTTATATTTACCCACTTCAGCCCTGGAAGGATTTACCCCCTTCCTGACCAGGTCATTTTTTGCGATACGGCACTGTGTCACTTTAACTGACAGTCGTGCAACGCTGTACCCAAACAAAATGAACGTCCTTTTTTTCCCCACAAATAGAGCTTTCTTTCGGTGGTATTTGATCACCTCTGCGGTTTTGATTTTTGCGCTATAAACATAAAAAGAGCGTCAATTTTGAAAAAAAACAAAACAAAAAAAACACATTAACTTTTCGCTATAATAAATATCCCAAAAAAATAAATGTCTTCATCAGTTTAGGCCAATATGTATTTTTCTACATATTATTGGTAAAAAAAAAAAAAATATTCGCAATAAGCGTACATTGATTGGTTTGCACAAAATTAATAGAGTCTTCAAAATAGGGGATAGATTTATGCCATTTTTATCATTTTTTTTTTACTAGTAAAGTCGGTGATCAGCGATTTTTAGTGGGACTGCGACATTGCAGCGGAAAGATCGGACACTTTAGACACTTTTTTATGAACAATTACTGTATAAATGCAGGCTGGTGCAAGGATTTTTGACACTCTAGGCAAACCTAATTTTGCCGCCCTCCCTTGGCTCCACCCCTGACCCCACCCCTTCTGCCCTACCTATGTATACCTCACCTTTAGAATGAAGCCCCCATCAAATGCAGCCTACCAGCGCCCGTCAACGCAGCCTACCAGCGCCCGTCAATGATTGTTTGCTTGCTTCCATTCATTCGGGATTTGGGACACAAACCTCCGCCGCTAAGCCTCTAACACTATGTGCGACCATGGTGCTTCTCCTCTCTCCCACTGCTTCCTGCATCACCAATCATATACAAAAATCCTAAGCAAGTCTGATTCTGATTGTGTGAATTGAGATGTCTCCTAAGGCCAACACTTTCTTTTACATTAGGATGTATGTTGGGAATTGCTCTCCTGTATAGCAAACATGTGTTCTCACATCACCAACAAAAGTGACTGGAAAAGACTGGAATTTCTGTGGTGCATTACAGGATCACCTGGAGAAAAACTGCACTACAGGACAGGTATGCTGTGCTCTCTGTATGTATTTCGTTTTTACTGAAGTGTACTTATGGGAAAAAAAAAAAAAAATCCATACTTACCTCCAGGTTCCTGCACACCAGATCTGTTCTCGTCTAGTGAGCCCTGATCTGTGGTTGTTGGCTCTTGGCCAATCCTGTTCTGAGCTTTACTACCGGCTAGTGTGGCTGCCCATCACAGAAACTGGCCACTAGTAAGTCGCTGGTGGGCAAGGAAACCCTTAAAGAGGAAGTAATCGCCCATGCATGAACTTTCGATAAATCTATAATAAGGCTTACCTATGGGTACACTAAATATCTCCTAAACGTGTAACCTGCACAGGAGATATTTACTGTACATGCAGCCGGTGACTTCACAAGCGGAAATGCTTTGAAGGAACGGCATACCAGTGTCTTTCCTTCAGAGTCCTGTGCCATAAACGGCGGCTCCAGCACACGTGCGCAGGAGTGTTATCATGGCTCCAGCCACTCATACAGCCAGCGTCCGAACCCGTAAGGAAGACCAGGTGAAGATGGAAGTGCCTTCAGCGTGACAGCGCGCCGCTGGTAGGCTTCGTTTTCAGGGAAGTTTCACAAAAAAATAAAATGAAAAAGTATACCTTTCAGGTTAACAAAAACAAAAACCCAGCGGTTTACTACCATTAAGGGCCAGTTCACACCAGATGCAGTTCTGTGCGCTTTTTTTCTGCACTAAAAATGCATGCACAGTGTTTTCCATATATTCCAATGGCTCTAGTTCACACCAATGCAGTTCAGTTTCTGGTCTATTTATGCACCGGAAACTGACTGCATGGTGTGAACTAGAGCCATTGGAATACATGGAAAACACTGTGCATGCATTTTGTACAGAAAAAAAGCGCATGGAACTGCATCTGGTGTGAACTGGCCCTAAATGGAACCATTACCACAACACACAATTCCTGGTGACTGCAGCTCTATGTCGGCATCCCTAAACAGCATCAAAGTGGTTCTAAAGGCAAAAGGTGTTTATCTTAAAGTGATTGTAAAGTCTTGGTTTTTTTTTCTATAAAAATAACAAACATGTTATACTTACCTCCTCTATTGCACTGGATTTGCACAGAGCAGCCCGGATCCTCTTCTTCTTGGGTGCCTCTTCACTGCTTCTGGCCTCTCCCTCCTGTTCAGTGCCCCCACAGCAAGCAGCTTGCTATGGGAGCACCTGAGCCAAGTCACAGCTCTGTGTATCCATTCAGACATGGAGCCCAAACCTGGCCCCACCCCCACCCTCCCCTGTTTGGTTAGCTAACTTTGACAGCAGCGGGGGGGCAATGGCACCGCTGCTGTGTATCAGCCAATCGGGAAAGAGAATTTCAGATGGCCAAAACACTTGGGGACATTGCTGGAAAGAAAGGGGCCTCAGGTAAGTGTTAGTGGGGGCTGAGGGGGGCTGCTGCACACAGAAAGCTTAGAATGCATCAAGGTAAAAAACCTTCTGACTTTACAACCCCTTTAATGAAATCTCTGCATTAAGACAGAAGAGTATTGTTAAGTCAGATCCCCTCTCCCCACTAAATACTTACCTGATCCCGATCTCAATCCAGTCCTGTACCCGTCTGCAGCAGCACTGCTCTTCTCTCCCTTCTTCTCACAGGGAGCTCAGCAGCAGCAGGATCCACTGTATAAATGTGCAAAGCTCCACACTAAAGACAATGAAACTAGGAGCTTTCAGCTCTGAAACCCGCGCAATCTCTTGTGGTATCCCTCAAGGTTTACCCTTGTCACCAGTGCTCTTCAACATCTACATCCGCCCACTCCTCAAAATCATCAGAAAATCGGACCTCTGCTTCCACCCATATGCTGATGAAACCCAACTCTACCTTCGCATCACCGGAGAAAAAGACCATCATCAACTAGAAAAATGCCTCACTTTGATAGACGACTGCATGACCACTAGCTCTCCTAAACTCAACGGATCAAAAACAGCTTCTTCTCCTACATGCAAACCAAAACTTCAAAACTAAGACCCCATGGACACCGCCCACCATCTTTGGACAGACCATCTCTCCAAGCACCAAAGCCAAGAGTCTCGGAGTCATTTTTGACTCAGAAATGTCAATGGATGCACAAATAAGATCAGTAGTCAGCGGATCTCACCATCTCCTCCGCTTGCTACGTAGACTCATCCCCTTCGTCCCAGAAGAGGACAAACCAGCAGTGGTTGGAACAATCCAATATGAGCTTGCGCGCTTGCAACTCATCCAAAACACGGCGGCAAGACTGTTAACAGGAAAAAAACCCTGGGAATCCATCTCCCCTTCCCTGAGGAGCCTACATTGGCTAACCGTAAAGAACCTAATCACTTTCAAGACCCTCTGCCTCACCCACAAATGTATACAAGTAAACACTCCTCAATACCTATGCGAGAAAATAAAGCACTACACACCCAATCACAGTCTTCGATCTTCTAACCAAAACCTACTCCTTATTCCAAAAACCTGCTACAAAAACAAAGGAGAACGAAGATTCGCAGTCCAAGTGAAAGTAAAATGTAGCGCATAAATTGTGCAAAAAGTCTTCAACCAAGAAAACAATTGAAAAAACAAATATCCACGAATGGTAAACAAAACAATAATAAAACCTATAAGTCTCTCAATAGAGGTGGATAAAATCCAGTGAGTAAATAGAAAACAAATACACATGGAATGTCCCACTGGAAATGGTAAGTGGATGCGAGACGGCAAATGTTCTAACACGGGTAAATAATCAGATCATCTCCAAGCTGTATCTCACAACTGCATGTGACTTTAGTAAAGATGGAGTGTAAGAAACTCTTACCAGATACATTGGACTCCCTTGTCAGCGACAGGGAGTCACTCGAGCGGGTTGCCTCTCAGGGCCTGTAAACGGACATCACAGCTCTGCGAACCTTCTGGGTCAAACTCTGTGTGGATCTCCTGGGGCCGCCAGGTGGGTCCCCCCAAAGGATGGCCAAGATGCGAATCAGAGGGAACCGTGCGTCACGTGAAGACTGGTTTGATCTCTCAGTGGATATGTGGAGAAAAAATGAACAGGCTCCACATAGTGTAGATGAGCAAAGTGGGATTTTTATTGCTAAAAAAGCCAGGTAACAATAAAATGTGATCACAGGGTATAAAAACAAAAGATGGGCAACAAGAAGGATGCTGAAAGCGACCGACGCGTTTCGATCAATGGATCGTCTACTGGGGCATAGGACCAAGGACCACGGTTATGGAACGCTCTACCTACTCACATTCGCATGGAAGAAAACCATCAGGCCTTCAGGAAGAAACCCAAGACCTACCTCTTCTAAAAAGCTGGACAACACAGGACAGATCTAGCGCCTTGAGGTGATTCAGTTCGCATTTGCAGCGCTATACAAATCATTAATTCAAAGAGCTTTTCAAATTTGAAGTCATTGTAAAGTCTTGTTTAAAAAAAAAAAAAAAAATTAAAAAAACAAAAAAAACAAACACAAAACATGTTATACTTACCTGCTCTTTGCAAAAATCTAGTCTTCTCGGGTCCCTCTTCGGTGCTCCTGACCCCTCCCTCCTGTTGCGCAGCTTGCTATGGGGGCACCCGAGCCGAGTCACAGGGAGCCATTCAGACATGAAGCCGTGACCTGGCTCCGCCTCCTCTCTCTCCCCCAGTTGGCTGACTGACCGACTGATTGACAGAAGCAGGAGCTAATCGTGCTGTGCTTCAGGCTTAGCCAATGAGGAGAGTCCCCACCAGCTGAGACACTTCTGCTACATCGCTGGATAAAAGTGGACACAGGTTTTTTTTTATCTTAATGCATTTAAAAAAAAATCTGCATTTACAATCCCTTTAAACAGTTTCTCCCGCTGCTGCAACTGGCTAATGCTGCTGTCAATCAAACCTCTGAGCAAAGAGTGGGGGTGGAGCCAAACCTGCGCTGTGTGTGTGCATGTGTGTCAATGGATGCACATAGCTCGACTCCGAAAAGCAAGCCTCCAAGTGTGCCAGCATAGCAAGCAGCTTCTTATGGGGGCACATTCAGAGGAGGAGGAGCATTGAGTGCCGGTGTGGACCCCAGAAGAGCAGGTTCTTTACATAAAGCGGATCTTCACTTAAACTAAGTCTCATATTGCCCCTCCTCCCCCTCCCTCTCACAAAGCAGCACTTCTGCATTACCTCTTCTAGGCGAGAATTAGGTTTATGCTGCCCCGCCCCCTCCCTGATTCCGCAGAGGAGCCTCCAGGTTCAGATCCATCCAGGACAGCTATTGTGGAAGGCTCAAAACGTTGCCATGTTTGTGCATGTACAGGAAATATCCTGCATAGATATGCTGCCAAAGGGCTCTTCCAGAACCCAAAAACCAGGCAGGGTCCTTCTCCTCCATCCAGGTTTTCACTAGGCACTGGTGATGTAGCCAGGTCCTCACAGTTGTCCCCTGAGAAGGTGATGTCCCCAGTGCCCTCCAGGGAGATCTTGAATGATGTCACACGTGTCATAGGAGATCTGATGAGATTTGTATTTCTTCAATAACAAACTGTCAGATCCCGTATGACATGTGTGAGATCAGGAGCAGACGTCACTGGTAGGCTGCACAATCAGGGGGAGAACAGACCATGGAGATGCCGGTAACTATTACAAGTTTATTGATTTTAAAGGGTTAGTTCACGTTTCAAAAAGGAAAAAAAAGCTGAACAGACTCACACTGCCCCCCCCCCCCCCATTACATTTAGCTCCTTCAATGATAATCTTCCACTGCCCACACTAGTCAATGCAGCGGTCCAGGCATTTAAAAAACGCACTGATGTGTACCTTCTTTTATCTGGGATGTTGTTCCAGAACAAAGAGGGCCCAGAGAGATGCTCATTGGTCAGTGTGGTCACATACCGGGGCTGACCAATGACTGCTCACCATAGACAAGCTTTATGATGTTGCTGCACTGGTTGGCATGGGTGGCACAGGATGGTTATGGAAGGAGCCAAGTTCAGCGTTTTGCGGGGGTGGGGAGGGGGTTCTTAGTGCACCCTTTCTTCTTTTTGCGAAAAGGTGAACGTAAGCTGGCCACACACTAATAGAATTTTGGTCAAAACATTTCATTTTAAGAACGTTTGTTCAAATTTCTAAATGTTATTGGAGTGAAATCGATGTCAATTTTTTTCTTCAACAAATTTCTAGCAGTGAATGTGGTTTTCATTCAGGAAAGTTTGTTTGTTCCAAAACTGAATATTGAAAACAAGTGAAATGTTGAAGTCGTTTGGAATTACATTTGCCGAATTACCGAGTGATTAGATGAATTTTCATACAAATGTTTAATAGAAAATCTATTTGTGTATGGCCGGATTAACCACTTCCCACCCAAGGACGTCATCTGACATGCTTAGGTTGAAGTAGTGATATCTGAATGATGCTTGCAGCTACGTCATGATGTCACTTTCCGCACTGACAGATGTAAACACTGCCAGTTTTTTGTCCTGGATCAATGGTTTTTGTTTATCTCATGTTTTCCAGGGTAGAGGAGAGATTTGGGGTCTGACAAGTCCATAAAGAGGACCTGTCATGCTTTATTCCTATTACAAGGGATGTTTATATTTCTTGTAATAGAAATTATATGTGTGTGTGTATATTATATATGTGTATTATATATATAGCATTTGAACCAAATATGTAAGGTATCACCGCAAACAGAGTGAGAGCAATAATTCTAGCACAATACCTCCTCTGTAACTCTAAACTGGTAAACAGCCTACGAAGATGTTTAAGTATCCAGGTTAGGCGCTATTCCACAAGTGTGCATAATTTTAAAGCTGACATGTTAGGTATCCATTTACTCGCACCAACCTCATCTTTCACATTATATAAAAATTTAGGTAAATAGTGTTTTGTTTTTTCCTAAAAAATTGCGTTTAAAAATTGATACGCAAATGCCATGTGATAACAAATTTCAACAATCGCCATTTTATTTGCCAGGGTCTGTGCTAAAAAAAATATAATGTTTGGGGTTTCTAAATAATTTCTTAGTAAAAAAATAATGATTTTTACATGTAGGAGAAAAATGCCAGAATTGGCTCGGTATGGAAGTGGTTAACCCTCGATTGATAATTTATGATCAGATCTTCCAATTATTGATCCAAATCCAACGACCTCAAATAACTAGAGATCAACTGGAAAGAAATCATTTTCTGAAGTGTGTATGACCACCATTAAGGCTCTGTGTACACAGGACTGAGGAGGTTATGCCGGATCTTCCTGACACCAGTATGGTGTATATAGTGCATGTGTATCCTCCGTATAGATGTGTAGACGTCCTCATCAGTATCATATTCCTCCACCTCCCAGGATTTTCCATGAAAACCTTCAAACTATATTCTATTCTAAACTAATATTCTGATCGATAATCTTGGTGACCTTTCTTGCACTTTTTTCAGGGGGGTTAGTGATTTGTGTGTGTAGACGTGTATATGAGTATTCAGGAAGACACATGGAATATACGGATGGCTTTCTGAGGAATGTGATTCGAGTGGTTCATTAGCCGCTGAATTGCTTTCAGAAGCAATGGGAGGGGAAGTTCCTCCCTCCTGCTGGTGTTTCTCAGGCTTACCGGTTCTACCGATGCGTCCAAGAAACAATCCAATGGTCAGCCAGCTGGTCACAGAGATGAAGAGACCAGATTGTCTCTGATCGCCTTCATGGCCTTGGAGGACTGAAGCGACGTCATGGACATAGCTTCCGGTCTAGGACTAAACAAAATATCTCTATATTTTTTTTTTAAAGCAAAAGCTCAAACACTTTTGCTTTTAAAAAAGGTAAAAAGGTGAGATTTGGGGTCTTTATGGATCTCTCCATAAAGAGGACCGAGCAATAATTCTAGTGCTAGACGTCCTCTAACTCTAAACAGGTAAGCTGTATAGATTTTTAAAGCATCGCCTATGGAGATTTTAAGTTTTGTAGTTTGTCGCCATTGCATAAGCATGCGCAATTCAAAAGCGTGATATGTTAGGTATCTATTTACTCGGCGTGACATCATCTTTCATAAAAAAACCAAGGTAAAATCTTGTGAGCAACTAGAATGCTACAAGTAAAAAGTGAGATCTAGCTGCTAGCATTTAAACACATCCCCATACTTATGTCTACATCCATAAAGTTAAAATAAACGTGTCGCGTAATTATATGTACCTAAATAAATATTATACTGATTTCACAAATTATAAACACAATCCAATCGATAAAAAATGCTTCCAACTCCTAATCGGATTATATTGTGATCTACAATCCAAATTTCACAGTTTATCATCCCACTATTTAATTAGAATTGTGCCAATACCTAAATAAAAAAAAAGCATACAATATAATAAAATTAAAATAAGAGTAAAACAAAATTATAAAATATTTATAACAATAGTTCATGAATGTGCAATCCTGTCCCTGGTGGTGCATCAATAGTGCCGTGCTTGCATGCTTCTAAGTATACATATGCTTCTCATAAAACGTTTGGGTGCTTCACACATATGATTATATAATACACTCGTGTCCCCCCATCAGATGTGCGCTCAACTGATGATATGTGACCTTACAATTAAGCTCGGTCATGTATCGCTTTTGGTCCTTCCAGGACTAGAGCAGCAGATGTCAGCTCTCCTTTCCCGCTGCTATGTCTCCTCAACTCATACAGCATTTCCAGACCATATAAATAAGGAAAAAAACGCCAATAGTGCTAATATCATAAAAATATATAAATGTCTTTATTTCTTCCAAAAGTAGCTACTCACATTAGTTGGGTGCTCCAGGGCACTTCCTTATTACAGCATTAAAAACTCAATATATCCGTGACACTGCATCTGCCTGCGATCGGTATGTTTGGAATCCAAGCGTCGTGCCGTCCTGTTGCCCCTCTCTAGGGGGCACTATTTACACCACAATTACACCCCATTGTGGCCCTGCCCCATTAACCTGCTTGGGCTGTGATGGGGGGGGGGTCAGTTCTGCTGTGACCTGTGTACAGCCCCCACCAACTGCAGCTTCTCCTCCAGGTTGGGGGGCGGTAATGATGCAGTTTCATTGCCATCCGTGGGAATGAGGCCATGGAGACAGCCAATCACAGATCACCATCAGACAGGGTCAGAGGTCAGGATTGGGGAAGATGGGGACACCTTCCGCCATACACAGATCCCCCAATATCACACAATACAGCCCCTCCCCCATATCACACAATACAGCCCCTCCCCATATCACACAATACAGCCCCTCCCCCATAAACACACAATACAGCCCCCCATCATATCATACAATACAGACAGTTCTACAAGCAGTAATCAGCTGGAGGGGCGGAGCGCTGAGCTGTATCTCAAGAAGGAGCTTAACCAGTTAACCCCGTAAGTGCCGGGCGTCAGAGGCACAGAGGATGTGATTTCATGGGGGAAACCGAACAAACATCTCACACTAAATAGTCTGGGGGATCAGAAGATGTGCGTAGAGGGTGTCAGTCTGGGGTAGATGGGGGTGGGGGTATCAGTCCTGGGTAGATGGGGTGGGGGGGTATTAATCTGGGGTAGTTGAGGGTGGAGGGGGTATCAGTCTTGGGTAGATGGGGATGGGGGGGTATCCGTCTAGGGTAGTTGGGGGGGGTATCAGCCTGGGGTAACTGGGAGGTATCAGTCTGGGGTAGATTGGGGTGGAGGGGGGGGTCAGTTTGAGATGGGTGGGGTTGTCTGGGGTAGATGGGGGTCCATGGTTGTAGGGGTAGATGAGGGTGGGGGGTAAATCAGTCTGGAGTAGATAAGGGTCGGGGTCAGTCTGGGATAAAAAGGAGGTAGTCAGTCTAGGTAGATGGGGGTGGGGGAGTATCAGTCTGGGGTAACTGGGGGGGTATCAGATTGGGGTAGGGGGTCAGTCTGAGATGGGTGGGTCAGTCTGGGGTAGATGGGGATATCAGTGGTTGGGGGGAGGGGTGTCAGTGATGGGGGGAGGGGGTGTCAGCGATGGGGGGAGGGGGTGTCAGCAGTTGAGGGGAGGTGTTGTCAGTGGTTGGGGGCAGGGGTATCAGTGATGGGGGGAGGGGTTTCCTCACGGCTCTTTTTATATAACAATAAAAGTATTTTACGATCTGTGTGATTATCTCTTTATCTCGTGTTAGTGGTGATTTCTAATGATTTCGGAAGGTGGATCCTCCAGTAAGAGTCCATTCACTCCGTATTGATGAAATAACATGCATCTTCCAGCGATGTTACCACAATGCACATCGATACCCCATAAGTTGGTGGATGTGATGGGGGAGGGGGGCATTCTTGGACCCCAATGTACCTTCCAGCAGACATACTTGGGGTATAATGTATGACAATGCAGTAAAGTGTCTAGTGGTGTTTGCCAAGTAATAGTACATGGAACGTTCTGCCACCTCCCTACCCACACAGCGCACTCAGGTCCTCGCTTCTTTCCTTCGTCCCTTAAGTAGACCATACAGTATACAATGTGGTTGTACAATCTTCATCAGATTGTGGTGTATGGACTTGCCTGATCTGATACAATTGAATGGGTGGTTTAAATCTGTCCTCCTATTACATAGTTCTGGTAAATATAATGAAGATTGTACAATCACATTGTATAGTGTATGGCCAGCTTTGCACAGAAACATCAGTCACCATGGATACGTATGTGCGCTGTGTGGGCATTAAAGCCCGCCCTCATTGCGGCCACACATGTGCATTACGTGGTCAGCAAGAGGTTAACATTGCGGTGCTGTTTTGTAAATAAATTCTGACTTCTTCAGATGTTATGACTTTTCTTCCTCTCTCTGTCTTGCTAATGACAGCTCCAGAAAACTCACAACTGTACTCTCAGCTTTGCTCCCTACCCACACATGCACAGTCCATTCTCATGGAAAGATAAGCTGGAAGAGAAAGCAGACTGTGCATGCGTGGGTAGAGCATGAAGCTGAGTGTGCATTTGTGAGTTCTTGGGGCGCACAACAAAAGCTGGGTACATTCTGCCATCTGCAGGACAGAGAGGAGAGGACAGTCCCCTTCCAGCGCAGGGAGCACTCCACCACACCATCACCTATCACCTACCAGGTCCAGTTCCAATGTCACTGTACCACGGTCTGGCCGCACACAGCCACTGCAGAACACAGAGTTCTCTACATGCTGCCAGACATAGGAAGAAGGATTCTCAACCAAGTACCTATCCGCTACAGCATATGTCAGAGCCTTATACATGTGTAGCAGGAATGTGCTTATGTACAACACTACGGCATATGTCACAGCCATATACATGTACAATAGCACATTGCTGTTATGCAACGGTATGGCATGTGTCACAGCCATATACATGTATAGTAGGAATATGCCATTGTACAGCGCTATGACATATGTCAGAGCCATATCCATGAGTAGCAGGAATGTGTCATAGTACAATGGTACAGCATATGTCAGAGCCATATACTGTACATGTATAACAGGAATGTGCAATTGTACAGCGCTATGACATATGTCTGAGCCATATCCGTGAGTAGCAGGAATGTGTGACTGTACAATGCTATGGCATATGTCAGAGCCATATCCATGTATAGCAGCAATGAGCCATGGTACGGCATATGTCAGAGCCATATACTGTACATGTATAGCAGGAACGAGCCATTATACAATGCTACAGCATATGTCAGAGCCAAATACATTTATAGTAGCAATGTGTCATTGTACAACGCTACAGAATATGTCGGAGGCAAGTCTAAAATATAGCTGATGATTGCCTACATCCCTTAAATACATGTATATGGAACAAGGACTCTCCTAAATGGGACTTTACATGGCAACAGATAATATTCCCCAAATTAATTGCAATTAGGAGTATATTGTTTGTAAAAATCTTTTAAAGTACTTTATTAACCACTTGCCGACCAGCCACAGTATATACTGTATACTGTGGCAGGCCGGCTCTCCTGCGCAAACTGATGTACCCGTACATCGGTCCATGCATGTTAAACTGCAGGTATGCGCGCCCGCTGCACGCCGCGGGAGAACGCCGGCGGCTTATGCGGACTCGATGTCCGCCGGCGCCCCGCAATCGCGGTACACAGAGGCAGAACAGGGATCTGCCTATGTAAATAAGGCGGATCCCCATTCAGTCAGAGGACATCATGGAGATCTGCTGTTCCCAGTGATCAGGAACAGCGATCTCTGTGATGTTCCAGTAAGCCCATACCCCATACAGTTAGAACACAGTTAACCCCTTGATCGCCCCCTTGTGTTAACCCTTTACCTGCCAGTGTCGGTTATACATTGATCTGAATTTTTATAGCACTGATCAATGTAATAATGTCACTGGTCCCCAAAAAGTGTCACTTGGGGTCAGATTTGTCCGCCACAATGTTTGCTTATAGCGCAAAAAATAAAAAACGCAGAGGTGATCAAATACCACCAAAAGAAATCTCTATTTTTGGGAAAAAAGGACATCAATTTTGTTTGGGTACAGCATCGCACGACCGCACAATTGTCAGTTAAACTGACGCAGTGCCGTATCGCAAAAAATGGCTTGGTCATTAAAGGGGGTAAAACATTCTGGGGCTGAAGTGGTTAATGTCACAACAATGGTTTTAAAAAAACACATACAACACAACACATGGTAGAGATGGCTATTCATATATACACTTCCAACTTGAAAGCATCAGAGTGCCTAATGCAATGCACATCCAATGCGTTTTAAAAATAACTTTCATAGTCTTCTTCAGGGATGTATTTGGAAGCAAGAAGCAATATTCTATAATAAAAACATAACAAATTGTTCAAGAAATTGCTAAAAGCTTTTTTTGTGTGTATTAACTGTATATATGGCTGGTACCTGTTTGGAGGTTGAAGAAATAGCCATAGTAAAAACAAAGGAAATTATAGGTAATGTCCTCCAGTTACCAGTAGGGGGCACAGGGGGCCGGGGCACTCAGCCTGAACCCCACTGGGGTCGGTTAGAATCAGAAGAGTGAAAAAAAGTGCTGTTTGGACATAAAGATTCCAAAATCACTAGTGAGCCTTTCTACCTTAAAACATGTATAATGACTGAATAGAAATATAGGTAAATAAATATGTCTAACCTTGGAGGGATTAATATTGTAGTAGCAGATGTGTTAAAGTGGTTGTAAACCAACAAAAAAAAAAAAAAAAAAAAAAAAAAAACTGCAAGACAAAAGGCATAGCATACTAGCTCATTATGAAATACTAACCTTAGATCGAAGCCCCCACAGCGGTCCCAGTACACAGCTCCGGCCGGCGACATTTCCCCCGGAGTAACTTCCAGGTATCGCGGCTCCGATAAAAGTGGATTGTAAGGGTTTACAACCACTTTAATATAAATGCTGCATCTTATAAAGTATATGTGGTATATGTAGTTCACAGCGAGGCATCTGAGTCTTTTTAAGGGAGAGAATTCTTAGGCCTCATGTACACTGCTGCTGGTAAACGAACGTTTAGGAGCATTTGGGCATTTTCAGCTTCTCTTGAACTCTCCCCTATGTTATCTTATCAGTACATGTACACAGAGTCGTTTACAGTAGTTTCTAGGCAGTGAGTTTAGAAGAATTTTTTTTTTAACGCAAAAAAAGGGTTAAGACGGGTGTTCAGAGGCATTTCAAACACCAAATGCCTGTAACAGCTTGTAAATGCTGCTGAATGCGGTAACTCGCGTTTAGCAGCATTTCATTTACAGACGTTTTTCATTTTAACAAAAAAAAACATTTTTTTTGCAAACGCTTCTAGACGCAAACACGGCTAAATGGACTTTTTAGATGTCTGTTTCTAGCTATCAAGTTAAGTAGGTTCAGGAGAACGTGTACATGAAGCCTAAATCTGCAGTGAGATGAAATCTAATCAATCACTGCAGAGTAAAATAAATAGATTCCTTATTATTGACGGAATTAGAGACAAATATAAAATGCAATTATATATATATATATATATATATATATATATATATATATATATATATATATATATATATATATATATATATACATACACACACATACATACATACACACACACACACACACACACACACACACACACACACACACACACACATATACATACACACACACACTGCCAGGATGTCTTAGACACGGACATATACTTTCAGCAAGGAGAGGCTTATCTAGTTTTCACAGGCAGCTATAGCATGCCACTGCTCTGCTGGTTGGAAGGCAAATGGACAGAGGAAAAAAAAAAAAAAAAAAAAAAGAAAGAAAAAAATAATCTTGATTTTGCAAACAAAAAACTCACAATGCCTCTTACTAAATACCTTGGAATGCCTACTTTCCAAAAAGGGGTCATTTGGGGGTATTTGTACTTTCCTGGCTTGTTAGGGTCTCAAGAAATGAGATAGGCCGTCAGTACTTCAGGTGTGATCAATTTTCAGAGATTGGCACCATAGCTTGCGGACTCTAACTTTCACAAAGACCAAATAATATACACCAATTTGGGTTATTTTTACCAAAGATATGTAGCAGTATAAATGTTGGCCAAAATGTATGAATAAAAATTACTAATTTTCAAAATTTTATAAAGAAATGAAGAAAAATGCATTTATTTACTTTTTTTTTTTTACAGAATTTTCAGGTTTTTTTTTGCGCTATAAAAGAAACAGCGGTGATTAAATACCACCAAAAGAAAGCTCTATTTGTGTGAAAAAAAAAAAGGACAAAAATTTCATATGGGTACAGTGTTACATGACTGAGTAATTGTCATTCAAAATGTGAGAGCACCAAAAGCTGAAAATTGGTCTGATTAGGAAGGGGGTTTAACCAACTGTTTAATACGTCCAGGGACGCCCTTCCAGACGCCAATTGCCGGGAGGGCGTCCCTGGACGTATTCCTGTTTACTTATATGAGGCACGCTCCCGCAGGCGCACATCGGGGAAATTCTGTGCTGGCCATGTCAGCCAGTCACAGATCGCTGTAAATGGCCAATCACAGCGGCCGTTTACAGCGCGATCGGAGCTTCCAATGAGAGATGATCTCATATGTAAACATATGAGATCATCTCTCATCGCCGACTCTCCCTCCTCACACAGAGACAGCGTGTGAAGAGGGAGAGCTAACGGCTGCAGCGTGAGTGTCAGGGGGGGAAAAAAAAAAAAAAAAAAAACAGAAAATATAAAGTGCCCAGAGTACCTGTCAGTGCCACTTGTCCTCACTGCCACCTGTCCCCACTGCCACCTGTCCCCACTGCCACCTGTCCCCACTGCCACCTGTCCCCACTGCCACCTGTCCCCACTGCCACCTGTCCACAGTGCCACATGCCATCTGTTATCAGTGTCATGTGTGCCACGTTTCAGTGCCATCCTGTCATCAGTGCCACGTATCAGTGCCATCTGTCATTGTCCTGGTGCTCCAGGCCTTCGAAATGTAATAGGTAGTCAACAAGTTAGATGTGTAATTTTTGCTCCTAGAACACGTGATGGTGCTCCCTGCATGTTGGGCCTCTCTATGTGGCTAGGCTGTGAAAAAGTACCACACATGTCGTATCGTAATACTCAGGAGGAATAGCAGAATGTATTTTGGGGTGTCATTTGTGGTATACACATACCATGTGAGAGAAATAACTTATTACAATGACAATTTTGTGGGAAAGAAACAAAATCTTCATTTTGCAAAGAATTGTGGGGAAAAAAATTACATCAAAAACCTCACCATGCATTTTGCTAGGGGTGCAACAGATCGCCACCGACCCGTGATCCGTACGGTTCAACCTGTTCGGATAGGCACACATGCGCTCAGCGGAGCGCGCCACTGCCTCGGCCTTAGGAAAGGCCGTGGCTTCGGCCTAGCTCCGAAACGGCGGCCATCTTGGTACACCCGGCGGCCGTTTAGCACATGATCGCTCCGTCAAATGACATGACCCTGGTTCCTCTCTCCCCTTTGTGTACTGATCTGTACAGTGGAGGGGAGAAATCGGATGGCAGCAGTGCCAATACTCTGCCATACCCTGCAAATATATTATTACAGTGGGGGAGACTGTGGATCTTATTACAGTGGGGGAGACTGTGGATCTTATTACAGTGGGGGAGACTGTGGATCTTATTACAGTGGGGGAGACTGTGGATCTTATTACAGTGGGGGAGACTGTGGATCTTATTACAGTGGGGGAGACTGTGGATCTTATTACAGTGGGGGAGACTGTGGATCTTATTACAGTGGGGGAGACTGTGGATCTTATTACAGTGGGGGAAACTTTTTTTGTTGATCCGAAAATGATCCGAACTGTGACTCCTGATCCGAGGAACGATCCGAACTGAGTTTTTTGATCTGTTGCACCCCTACATCTTACTAAATACCTTGGAATGTCTACTTTCAAAAAAGGGGTCATTTGGGGGGTATTTGTACTTTCCTGACTTGTTCGGGTCACAAGAAATGAGATAGGTGTGCAATATACATATATTGTTATTACACAGAATCTATTTGCAGTGTCGATACTCAATTTTATTATTTTGTACTATATTTATTGTTTTCATTTTTATTTGCACAGTGGTCTGATGTACTTATTAATGTACTCTTATTAAGCTTTGCTTGGATTTAGTCACTTTTTGGATTATTTGATGATAACCCCGTTTTTTTTGGATGTATGAGGCTCATTAGTGATTTAGAAATAGGGAAACCTACACCCAATTTTTGTTGTAGCAATGGTTTATTATAACCTTTGGTACACAATATGATGGGAGATTAATTGTTTTTGACACAATCATCATTTGGATTCTCTTTTAGAATCTCCATTTACGTGGTTGTTTTACATTATCATAATAACTATTTCACACCATCTATATTGTATTTTTGCACACCTTTTTTTGGATTTAGTGCCACATTACCTATTATTTTGTCAGATTTTTGTTGGGGTGATGGCTTTATCATTTTATTATATATATTTTAATATTTTAGTTTGTGGTTTGCGCACCAGTTCTCACTATTACTAAGAAATGAGATAGGCCACCAGTACATCAGGTGTGATCAATTTTTTTATGATTTGAACCACAGCTTGTAGACTCTCTAACTTTCACACACACTAAATAATATCAACCAATTTGGATTATTTTTACCAAAGATATGTAGCAGTATAAATTGTGGCCAAAATTTATGAAGAAAAATAATTTGCAAAATTTTATCACAGAAACTAAGAAAAATGCGTTTTTTTTTTTTCTAAATTTTCGGTCTTTTTTCATTTATAGCGCAAAAAATAAAAAAACTCAGAGGTAATCAAATATCACCAAAAGAAAGCTCTATTTGTATGAAAAAAAAAGGACAAAAAGATCATTTGGTTACAGTATTACATGACTGAGTAATTGTCATTCAAAGTGTGAGAGCACTGAAAGCTGAAAATTGGTCTGGGCAGGAGGGGGGTTTAAGTGCCCAGTAGGAAAGTGGTTAAACCCTCAGAAGCTCACTAAGGCAGGGTCCATGTTAATTGAAAAACAATTAACATATGCACAATGGCACATATATGTAAAATTTGTAAGTGTTGTGTACTGGATCCAGCCGATGTTGCAAATAAAAATAAATAAAGTAGAATATGTCAGTTAATGTAGAATGATTTGTGATTGTACAACACTACAGAATATGTCAGAGAAGGTGAATGGCACCTGGAAGAGAATTTGAACTAATTTGCATAATAACCATCATATTTGCTGTCCAGTAATGTTGCAGGTATTTTGCCAATTTGCATAATAACTGTCACATCTGCTGTACAGTAATGTTGCAGGGATTTGGCTAATTTGCATAATAACTGTCACATCTGCTGTCCAGTAATGTTGCAGGGATTTTGCTCATTTGCATAATAACTGCCACCCAGGGCAGAGCCAGTTGCCGCGGCAACACATGTTCAGTGATGATGTCATAGTGAGACCTACCTGATAAACAGCTGCTCACAGATGCCACTCTGACACTTCTAACTAGAAGCTTGCAGAGTACAGACGTGTTTTCAGTTGCTCCATTTCAGAGTTGGTGAATTATTCATTCTGTTATATAGATTATATAATATATATTAGAGGAAGGACATCGCAATCTAGGAGGAATAGAGCGGTTTGTTTATATTTATATTTTTTAAAAAATAAAAAACAAAATGGTGAGACAGATCCGTAAGAGGAAGGAGCCTTTTGCTCCAATCTCCCAGAGGCAACTTAGGGAATCTAAGGAGGAGGAGGAAGAAGTCAGCAGAGTTGAGAACGTCTGCTGTTCAACATCTAATAATTCAGATATGAGCACCAGAAAGAGGCGCAGAGAGAAAGTATCTGATAGCACTAGAGAGGAAGGACAGGGCTCTGTGGAGGGGAATGGTGCAACCCCAAGGAAGCAGAGCAAATATGACAGCCCTGCAGAGACAGGACAGAGCTCTGCACAACAGAGAGGAAAGAAGAGGAAATATACTGAAGAGCCTGAATGTGAGAGTCCTGTGGTGAAGAAGAGGACAGTACAGAGCTCTTCAGAGGATGACAATACTACAAGGAAGCAGAGCAAATATGACAGCCCTGCAGAGACAGGACAGAGCTCTGCACAGCAGAGAGGAAAGAAGAGGAAATATACTGAAGAGCCTGAATGTGAGAGTCCTGTGACCAAGAAGAGGAAAGTACAGAGCTCTTCAGAGGAGGATGACGATACTACAAGGAAGCAGAGCAAATATGACAGCGCTGCAGAGACAGGACAGAGCTCTGCACAGCAGAGAGGAAAGAAGAGGAAATTTCCTGCAGAGACTGAATGTGAGAGTCCTGTGGTAAAGAAGAAGACATTACAGAGCTCTTCAGAGGAGAATGGTGAGACACCGAGCAGAAATTACACTGCAGAACAGAGAGGCAAGAAGAGGAAATCTACTGAAGAGACTGAATGTGAGAGTCCTGTGACGAAAAAAGGAAGAACAGACAAAGCAGGTAAGTGTTATAACGATGGATTATTATATAGTACATGGGGAAGGGGGGAGGGGAAGGCATTTCTCCACTAACTTCAACATTAGTTAAAATGAACTCAAACAGCAGAGATTTGCTTTGTTATCGGGAAGATTTTGAAGCGTTAAAGTGGAACTCTAGCCAAAATGAAAAATGATATAGGCTGTCAGTAGATCACAGTCTTTGCTTTCCTGAGTTCCACTTTTTACATAGTTTATCACCTGGTGATCTGGCCAGCAAGTTTGTGGTTCAGCTTTTTTTTTTTTTTAACAGACCAAGCTGTCCAGCACAGGATGTCAGTTGAAAGGGTCATAAGGAGCTAGCAGGAAGGGGTAAAGGGAACCTGTAAAAACAATACAGGGGCTCCAATTGCTGACCTGTTCTTAATGGCTCATGCTCCAGGCCTGACATCATAATCCTGGCTTTCTATCAGGTCAGAAATGGAGAGTTTTTATTTATTTCTAATCCTGGCATGAAGATTGGTGAAATGGCAGTCAGATCCCAAGTATACCAGGGAGGGGCGCTGTTTGAATAGGATCTGGTTTACCTTGTGGCAGAGGAATTGGCTATCGATTTGACATTTGTTTAACTGATTTAGGATACTTTCACAGTGAGGCGCTTTACAAGCGATATAGCGCTAAAAATAGCGCCTGTAAAGCGCCTCTCCTGTTACTCCACTGTGAAAGCCCACTGGAGCGGTGCGCTGGCAGGACGCTAAAAAAGTCCTGTAAGCAGAATCTTTGAGGCGCTTTAGGAGCGGTGTTTATACTGCTCCTAAAGCGCCCTTGCCTATAGAAATCAATGGGCAGCACCAGCGAAGTGGCACTTTTAAACCTTTTTCGGCCGCTAGTGAGGGTTAAAGGCACCCCACTAGTGGCCAAAAAGTGCTGGTAAAACTACGGTAAATCACTGCTAAAAATAGCAGCACTTTACCGCCAATACCCGCCTGCCCCAGTGTGAAAGTGCCCTACATGCAAAACCGAATGATCAGTTCTAGCTGGAGTAAGACGTTTTTGTTTGCTGTACTCTGTTTTAGCAGTTCTTTCTGTTTTGGAGCCTTCAATTCCTGTAACATGATTGGTGACGGGGTAATAAATGTAATTTCTTTCTTTCTCTAGGAGTTAGCGGAACGACATTGACTCACAGCAAAAAAAGAAAAGAACGTGAAACGGCCTCCCTGGGTCCAGACGACTTCATCTTCCATAAGATACTTGGAGAAGGAGGCTTTGGGAAGGTAAGTGATCGAAGATAACTACTAAGGAAACTATAAACACTGGGGGGGGACACAATATGACCCTCCGCACAGAAGACTGTACACCATGTGCAGCATAAACATGTACACTCAGCTAAGTCTGCGGGGAGAAGGATTGGAATGAAGTCCTCAGCAAGACTATCTGTACACCCTTGCCCCCCACCACTGCAAGGGTTAAATGATCATTTTAAGTCAACACTGAAAAATAAAAAACACATAGATCTCCACACACCTACATGAGTTGAACTACAATAATTTTATTGCCTATAAAAAGCGATATACATAGAAAAAAGCACCATACTAGGGGAGGGAATAGGTCTGCAGACTGTGGGATCTGTTTATCCCCTCCCATTTGTGAGGGTTTTTTTCTAAACATTATTTACACACTCATGTAGGTGTGTGGAGATCTATTTGTTTTTTATTTTTCTGTGTTGACTAATTCTAATTTTTGATCACACCCTCCGAAATTCATTCGGTGAGTGCTACGATTTCAAATAGGCGGGATTCCCATTTTGCTCTCTCTGCATGTTAAATGCTCATTTTGCCTAGGGGGAGGTGAATACGGCAAGATCCTTAACTTATTAATCCAGACATCTCAAGTCTCCCGCGAGCCGCGGGAACCTCCCGCATTTGGTTGCGGGCTCCCAGACACCCGCGAATGTAGGGCGATCTCCTGGCTGCACCTGTCACTCAGCCACAGACAGACAGAGCAGCCCGAGTGGCCGAATGGAGTACGGCCGCTCTGTCTGTGACTGAATCAGGGGCGGGCTGGGCCGGGGTGCAGGAACGTTAGTGCTGTGAGCGGACATCTGTCCTGTCACAGTGCTGTTCCCTGCTTCTGAGCTGACAGTCTGTGTCCCTTTAGAGCAAAGCCGAATGGAAGAGGGTGGATCCGCTCTGCCTCCTCCAGCCCCCCTTTCTCACTGTCCCCGCCCACACTCTGGGCAGCCAGTGTGCTGTGTCTGAATAGGACATGTGGATGGGAACATTTAAAATAAGCGGACATTGTATACTGTTAGGGATGCTCTGGATGCTGATGACTGAGCCTTGTGCTGGGTCCTTCCTTCCAAGTAGATGAGCTGTGACCGGCCTCCCCCCCCCCCCCCCTTCCTGCTCGCTCCCAATCCCCCCCTGCAGGTGAGGAGGTTTCTTTCAGTACCTGGTCCTGCGTTCTATGATGTGGGCTCACACTGGTGTGCTGCAGTGAGTGTTGGTGATCTCACTGTCTTCCTGCATGTTACCCCCCCAGTCAAATGCAGCCTCACCATGCCATGAATTGCAGCCTCACTGTGCCCATGAATTGCAGCCACACTATACCCATCAAATGCAGCCACTGTGACCCCCGGTGGCATTTAACCAGCACCCCCCCTTGCCCGCTCACTGTCTGAGTGGCACTTACCCCATCTCGGTGGCGTGTCAGGCAGCGGATGACAGCGGTGAGCTGTGGGATGGGCAGCGGGTCAGGGAGCAGCTCCTGTGTTCTCCATGCTTTTCCTCCTGCTAGATGTCCAATAGGAGCGCCTGACCTTTCAGCAAATCAGGTGATGGGTATCAGACCCGCGCTTCCTGATTGCCGGAGAGGCGGTTCAGTGTTAGAAAAGCAAATATTCATTTGCTTTTCTAACACACCTGGGTGGTCTCCAAGCACAATGCTCTGCGCGAAGCGTCACCTCCCTGAAAGGAGTTTGAAACTTCCCTGAAATGGATTTTTGCAGGTCGGGATGTCTGTTAGTCACGTCAATGGCAGCCAGCACTCTCCTCCGCTTCCCATGGCCCTCAACATCCTTCCATATAATGCAGGACTCCTGGATCTGCACTATATGGGATGAGATCAGAGAGCTACAACCGGCTAGGCAATGAAGGGAAGACACTTCGGAGGGAGTGGTCATGCAGTGCGGGGGAGGCCTGCGGGAGTAAGGAATACAGTAAATACAGTACATTACCTTATTCATTATCCCCAAGGTACAATGAGCAACTAACCCTTGTAGCGCAGAGGGTGACCCCACTGCAAGGGAACATTGTAATGGGGAGTGTCACACTGTGCCTGGCAGTGCAGCAACCAGTCAGAATCCACCTCGTCTGACTTCTGCAGAGTGAATTCTGATGCTTATAAATCAGCCTCCTGTGGTGAATAAGGCTGACAAAGTTTTTGTGTACAGAACACATATGGCAGTCGGTTATATTTCATCAAATGGCAAAACCAACAGGACAGAAGTAATTTAAGATATTTAGGCATAGAACATGAGGATTGTATAATAATGATATTCAGCTAGAGTGCATGGAAAAGATGTATTAACTGTCTCTCTCCTACAGGTGGTGCTGGCGACACACCGTGACAGCGGACTACTGGTGGCTGTGAAAATGGCCCACAAGAGGCAGCCAATTAGGGAGAACCCAGACAGGGTGCTAAATGAGCGCATAGCCATGGAGAAGGCTGGGGGCAGTATTTTCTGTGCCCATGCTTATGCCACATTCCAGACGGAGGTAAGTCTAATGTTGGAAAAGTTAAAAAGTCAGAATTATCAAATGAACAGCATATATAAAATATAACATACAGGAGCACAAACATAGCTTGAATCCAGGATGAGATTAATCAGGTGTAGGAGAAGACACTAGAAACATGTTACCAAAAAATGTACATTGCTTATAAGTTTAGTATATGTGTCCTTTCTCCATGGAACACTTCAGTATTTACAGCAACTGCCGGAAAGTGAGATGCTATACATGAGATAGATAGATAGATAGATAGATAGAGAGATAGAGAGATAGAGAGATAGAGAGATAGATAGAGAGATAGATAGAGAGATAGAGAGATAGAGAGATAGAGAGATAGAGAGATAGAGAGATAGAGAGATAGAGAGATAGAGAGATAGATAGATAGATAGATCTTCAGTAGTTTGTTTTGGTAGAAAATTGTAACATGTTAGTTACTTTCATTTGGACCTTTTAACTGAAATTCATTCACTGACCTGTCTGTATTCTTTCTCCAGAATTACTTATTCTATGTTATGGACTATATGAGAGGAGGAGATCTGCCTGACGCATTGGAGGCAAGTGGCATAATTGAGCCCACTGACACAATGGACCTCCCCACACTCAAACTCGTGGCAGCGGAGCTCGTGTGTGGTCTGGAGTACCTGCATTCCAGAGGCATCGTTCACAGGTAAATATAACATTCTTCAATCATTTTACAATTTACCCCAACCCCCGATGAATGAATGGTTCAGTTTCTGTTCCATTCATTCCCTATTCATGGGTTATTACAATTCTTCTCCTTTCTCTGATGTAAGCAGAAGGGATTGGCAATGTGGTCATCACAGCGATCGCAAGGTACTGAGCTGTTCAGATCAGCTCTGCACACTGTGTCTGTGTACTGAGCTGTACAAGCATGGCTCACTACACAGTGGTTAGAGGGCGCAACAGCGGCCCAAAGGCGTTGTTTATAAACTGCCCAGTAGTGGTCTGTACGTGGTTAAAGTGGGATTCCGTAAAAAAAAAAAAAAAACAACTGTAAAAGTCAGCAGCTACAAACACTGTAGCTGCAGACTTTAAATAAGTACTTACCTGTCCTGGGTGCCCGCGATGTCGGCCGCCCGAGGCCGACCCGTCCCTCGGCTCTCGGGTCCCGGCACCGCCATCCTAGGTAAGGGAAATAGGCAGTGGAGCCTTGAGGCTTCACTGCCAGTTTCCTACTATGCACGCGCGAGCGGCGCTCTGTGAATGGCCCCGTGGTGTTCTTGGAACACACACAGTTCCCAGAAGACAACGGGGCTGCTCACCGAGGAGCAGAACACGCCGCAGAATAGGAAGAGGCAGATTAGGAAGACTGCCTAGCATCAAGGGTTTAGGCAAGTTTAAACTTTTTTTTTCAAATTTTTTTTTCTTTTTTTTAGGATTTTTCGTGAAATTTTTTTTTTCAGGGTGGTCCTCCACTTTAATGATAGCACAGCTCATTTAGTGCAATCAGTTCATGAAAGATACGACTGTTTCCTGAATTGTAACAAGCTGTGCATGGACTGTGCTAGAAAAGGGAGCTTTGGTATTGTCGATCCCTCTGTGGATCAGTAATATTGGGGTATATGGGGGATAATTGCCTGAAATGCAGAAATGACACTTATTTTCTCTCCACAGGGACATAAAGAACGATAACATTCTTGTAGACAGCACCGGTCATGTAAAGATCGCGGACTTCGGCTTGGCAGTATTAAACGTGTTTGGATACAACATGGTGACAGAATACTTTGGACGTATGTTTAATGCGGCTCCAGAAGTAAGTTAAAAAACATTTTTTCTACTTTTCTAATATGCTCATACACATAGCAATTATATATCATATTAGTCCTAAAGAAACCTGTATAAATCTGTCAATAAAGGACCAGATTGGGCCTGTCCAGAATTAAAGAGAACCTGTGTATGAAGTGCAACTATGAACCAGATTAGGCCTAGATGATAGAAAACCAATATACACAGTATAATTATTGACCAGAATAAAAATAGAACCTGTCAGCTTGGCCTTTACCAGTCTCAGCTGAGGGTCGCATCTGGCACTAAAGAAAGGCACCGACTCCCAGCAGCAGTGCTAGTTCCATGGCTGGCATGTCCGTATGTGTGGCCTGCCCTGGAACTAGCACCACTTTTGGAAGTTGAATAATCAGAGCTTTCAGCACTGATAGGAAGTTGGGACAAGTTTAATCCACAGGGATAGGTTCTCTCTAACGTGCCAATAACCGGGCAAGAAATAACCGCTTTAACTGGACTATAGAAAGCTCACATTTGATTGTGTTCTGGGATTGGAAGTTTCGCTCGGGAGTCATCCAGCCCTGGGGGTCCTGTCCAGTTACCATCCAGCCCTGGGGGTCCTGTCCAGTTACCATCCAGCCCTGGGGGTCCAGTCCAGTTACCATCCAGCCCTGGGGGGCCCTGTCCAGTTACCATCCAGCCCTGGGGGACCCTGTCCAGTTACCATCCAGCCCTGGGGGACCCATATCTTTGCTCAGGATTAGTTATAATCCATATAATATGTATCACTGATATCATTATTAATATAAATATGACAGGATAAAAATTACTCTTGCCAACTTGGCAAGGGTCAGAGAATTGTACTTATAGCTCTGTGTGCACAGACAGTGAATCTGGACAGTGTGTAATGGCTTGTTTATGTCGGCTCCACATAGAAGTTGGATGATTCTAAATAACCTAAATTATACATTTTAATGAAAACTTCTGGGTGGAACCTTGTTCTAAATGATGCTGCTTTCCAGTCTGATTTGTCATTCTAATCCTACTCTCTCTCTGATTTTTTCACAGATGTTGTTCAAAGTTCCGTATGATGGAGCCGTGGATTACTTTGCATTGGGGATCTTACTATTTGACCTGGCATTTAATCGATTTGCCTTTCCAGAGAGTTTGACTGGGGTACGAGGTATAAAGTATGGTGTGCCACGCTACCCAAAGGGCGCTGACCCCGACGTCAAGGACCTTCTGGAAAAGGTACGTAGTGACAGTCCAAGCGGGACAGGGAAAGTAGACATATAGGCTCAGCCAAGGAGCCAGTGTGCTTTATAAATACGATTTGAACTTAACTAGCTTTGGGACTCTGAACAAAAGTGAAGCCCCATTCAATCTAATGATCGTTAAAAAAAAAAAAAAGAAAAAAAAAGTGTCATGTGACGGCACTCTCATCCTATGATCATGCATTCTTTGCAGCATTATGCAGAGAACACACCGTAGACTCCACATTGCGCTCAATTTATTAATAGAATGTACATTACCAGCGCCATGTGGAGTATTTCCTGCGATGTGCGGAGAGTGAAGGCCACAGGACTGTATAAATAGACTTCTTAGCAATGTTATGCCATAGCTGTCATCTTATGTTTTTCTATTTTTCCTCCACAGCTCCTGTGTAAAGATCCATGCAGACGCAATGATTTCATTGCCGACATACAAGATCACCCATTTTTCAACGGCATAAACTGGAAGGAAGTGGAAGCGGGGGAGGCACGCCCTCCTTTTTTCGTACAACGGAAGGTAAGTAAAAAAAATCTGAGCAGTTTGTATACGGTCCACCAACCTGTCACTGTACACAGCTGTGACCAATCATGACACTTTTAGCGGGGGTGTTTATAGAGGAGACAATGACATTTGTGAGACAGAGTATCATTGTGCTTCTAGAGGAATTCCAAGCTAAACCCTAACTAATCTTAAAAATGTCCCCTCCCCCAACATCTATTGATTAACCTATGTAAAAAAAGATGTATATACTTGCCTATCAGACTGCTCCAATCTGGTCAGGTGATCTGACTTCCTTGTGTCAGCCAGAAAAAGCAGCTGCAAGGAAGAGGAGACAGTGTTGGTGTCTTGCTGAAAAAGTTCCCCCGGCGGATAAGGACCCCCTGTACTGCGCATGCACTGCTCTTGCGCAGTACGAACGGCCTGCGCAGTACAGGGGAGTCCTTATCCGCCGGGGGGGGGGGAACTTTCTCGGCAGAACACCGGCAGTGGCTGGAATGCCTAGGAGTGGTGACATCACCCATAGACTCATATGGCCCAACAGTTTTTATTGCTCCCTGCTCTCCCTTGCAGCTGCTACTGGCTGACACAGTGAAGCAGGATCACCTAAAAATAGGCAAATAGGCAAATATAAATATATATATATATCTTTCTATCACAGGTAATTCAGTATAAGTGTTAGGAGAGGAGAATCCGAATATTCAGACTTCATTTATTCTAATTGTGCAGCATTTTCATTTGCCATCTTAGCTTTACCTTGAATCTGATTCACCAGTTTGAGAGTCTCAGGGAAGGACTTACATTTCACGGCCACAGGGTTCTTTTATTTGATGCAGTTATGCACTCAAGAACTGGGAGACACTGGGGTTGATTTACTAAAGGCAAATATACTGTGTACTGCAAGCGCAGTTGCTCTAGTTCTAAGGGAAAGCTCTGCTGATTTCTAGTATCCAATCATGTGCAACCAAAAAACACTGTTTGTTTTATTTTTGTTGCATGCAATCAAGTGTTCTTTGCAAAGTTTACCTCATTTACTAAGCTCTGGAGCAAGTGCATTTGCAGTGCACAGTATATTTGCCTTATTGCCTGACTCAATCTGGAGACTTAGGAGAAGTGAGATTAGGGGACACATATAAACTATTCAGAAGTGAGTTTGCACAACTCTAATAGTGACAATCCTCATCTTTCCTTATGCACAGTGATGACTGGTATCTGACATTTCCTTTCTATGGACTTGAATGGCCCACACATGGGCAGATGGTCCCCAAAGGTCATAGAGGCATTTCTTCTAATAAGTGGTGGATCTCATGGCTCTCTCTTTCTTTTTTAGGGCTTCAGAAACTTCACAAGAGAGAGGATAAAACCGGAAGACCTGATGAACAACATTGATTGTGACGGAGACCCTATTGAACCTTCAATTTCAGCTGAGGAACAGCAGCTGTATAATGGCTTTTCCTTTGTCAGTGACACATGGAAAGCCATCCAGAAGCTGAAATGAAGCCAAACACACCAGGTTGTTGGGATCCGGGTAGAGGTGAGGGGGTTGTGCTAGGAAGGTTATTTTAGGGAGGGGGGTGCAAGGAGATAGGATTAGGGAGGGTTTGTGCTGTGGAGGTGATTTAGGAAGGTTTGTGCTAGGAGGGGGGCCTAGCGCTCTTTCTAAATCATCTATAACCATGTGCCAGAATGGGAATTTGAGTAGAGGTGGGTTGGTTGTGCTAGGAGGAGGTATTAGGGGGGTTGTGCTAGGAGGGTTATTTTGGGGGGAGGTGAAAGGAGGAGGAATAGGGTGGGCTGTGCTAGGAGATGGGATTAGGGAGGGTTTGTGCTATGGAGGTGATTTAGGAAGGTTTGTGCTAGGAGGGGGGCCTAGCGCTCTTTCTAAATCATCTATAACCATGTGCCAGAATGGGAATTTGAGTAGAGGTGGGTTGGTTGTGCTAGGAGGAGGTATTAGGGGGGTTGTGCTAGGAGGGTTATTTTGGGGGGAGGTGAAAGGAGGAGGAATAGGGTGGGCTGTGCTAGGAGATGGGATTAGGGAGGGTTTGTGCTATGGAGGTGATTTAGGAAGGTTTGTGCTAGGAGGGGGGCCTAGCGCTCTTTCTAAATCATCTATAACCATGTGCCAGAATGGGAATTTGAGTAGAGGTGGGTTGGTTGTGCTAGGAGGAGGTATTAGGGGGGTTGTGCTAGGAGGGTTATTTTGGGGGGAGGTGAAAGGAGGAGGAATAGGGTGGGCTGTGCTAGGAGATGGGATTAGGGAGGGTTTGTGCTATGGAGGTGATTTAGGAAGGTTTGTGCTAGGAGGGGGGCCTAGCGCTCTTTCTAAATCATCTATAACCATGTGCCAGAATGGGAATTTGAGTAGAGGTGGGTTGGTTGTGCTAGGAGGAGGTATTAGGGGGGTTGTGCTAGGAGGGTTATTTTGGGGGGAGGTGAAAGGAGGAGGAATAGGGTGGGCTGTGCTAGGAGATGGGATTAGGGAGGGTTTGTGCTATGGAGGTGATTTAGGAAGGTTTGTGCTAGGAGGGGGACCTAGCGCTCTTTCTAAATCATCTATAACCATGTGCCAGAATGGGAATTTGAGTAGAGGTGGGTTGGTTGTGCTAGGAGGAGGTATTAGGGGGGTTGTGCTAGGAGGGTTATTTTGGGGGAGATAAAAGGAGGAGGAATAGGGTGGGCTGTGCTAGGAGATAGGATTAGGGAGGGTTTGTGCTAGGGAGGTGATTTGGGAAGGTTTGTGCTAGGTGGGGGGCCTAGCACCCTTCCCAAACCATCTACAGCCATGTGCTAGAAGGGAAATTTGGGTAGAGGTGGGTGGGTTGTACTAGGAGGAGGGATAAGGTGGTCTGTGCTAGGAGACAGGATTAGGGAGGGTTTGTGCTAGGAAGGTGATTTGGAAGGGTTTATGCTAGGTGGGGGGCCTAGCACCCTTTTCAAACCATCTACAGCCATGTGCTAGATGGGAAATTTGGGTAGAGGTGGGTGGGTTGTGCTAGGAGGAGGTATTAGGGGATTTGTTGTAGAAGTGAGGATTAGGGGAGCTGTTCCAGGAGAAGTAATTAAGGTTATTAATGGGGGTTGGGGGGGGTGCTAGGAGGAGGGATAGGTTGGGCTGTGTTAGGAGACAAGATTAGGGAGGGTTTGTGCTAGGAAGGTTCATATGAACTTGGTGTTGAGTTATTCACTTTACGGTCAACACAGAGGACAAGGGGGCACTCTTTACGTCTAGAGAAAAAGAGATCTCATCTCCAAACACGGAAAGGTCTCTTCACAGTAAGAGCTGTGAAAATGTGGAATAGACTCCCTCCAGAGGTGGTTCTGGCCAGCTCAGAAGATTGCTTTAAGAAAGGCCTGGATACTTTCCCAAATGTACATAATATAACTGGGTACTAACATTTATAGGTAAAGTTGATCCAGGGAAATTCCGATTGCACTTTGGGGGATCAGGAAGGAATTTTTTCCCCTGCTGTAGCAATTTGGAGCATGCTCTGCTGGGGTTTTTCGCCTTCCTCTGGATCAACTGTGGGTATAGAATTGGGTAAATGGGATTGTACAATATTTTTTATTTTTATGGTTGAACTAGATGGACTTGTGTCTTTTTTCAACCTGACTAACTATGTAAAAGTGTGACAGCACTAAAAGCTGAAAATTGGCCTGGGCAGGAAGGAGGTAAAAGCGTCCAGTCGGCAAGTGGTTAAAGTGGATGTTAATCCAATTGCCTCCAATTAATCAGGCACACAGTACATGGTTCCCTAAGCATTGCAGCATCTTATTTTTTTGTGTGTAAATACCTTTTAACTAGCCTTTTTTAGCTCTGCCACTTGTCCTGTTTCATCTTTATATCCAAGCTGAGGGAGCTGAGTAGGAGGGACACAGATTCCTTCTGATGTATGCAAGATACGTCAGAAGAGGAATCTCTTATCTTCCTCCCTGTGGCCATCAATGCAGTGTGTACAAGTGTGTGGTGTGTAGTGATAGGGTAGTCAGTGTGTTGGACCAGCTATATGGGAAGACTGTAGGCTGGTACTTTTTTTTAGGTGTGTGTTGGACTGGCTATAAGGGGAGGTCGGAGGCCAGTATTTTTTTTAGGCGTGTGTTGGACTGGTTATAAGGGGAGGTCGGAGGCTTGAGGGGCGTGGCTGGGAATGTAGGAGATCATCTTTCTCAATCCAGACAACGGTGTTGGCAGGTAGAGGGAGGGGGAGCTGAAAACAGGCAGAGGAAAGGGGAGACCTGCGGATGATGCAGAAACGCATTTAGACTGCGGTATCTTGGCTCAGCAGCCATGATAATTGTGGTCTGTTCTCAGGGGGGAAGACAGGAGCTGTCAGGATCAAACAGGTATTGTAAGATATACAGAGAAGTAATGCAAAAAAGCAAAAGTATCATGCTGCAGCTGGCACATTAAAGAGACAGGAGCAGCATATTTTTTGGGGGGGGTTAAACACTTTAACAAGGCAAGAAGAGTTTGATTTAACCACTTGCCAACTGTAGGATGTCCACAGCAGGCAGTATGAAAATTTTCAGCCAAGGATTTCCTTTAATGCAGAAGTAATTTATGTGGCTAAATACCCCCTTCCCACCACCTTTCCCGGGCTCTGCCGTCCGATCACGTAGCCTCGGAGCAATGCTGCACAGAACAGAGAGAGGAACTGACACTGTTCCTCCCTCTCTGTGATACCGGAAACAGGAAGCAATTAGTATGTCTTTACTTCCGGTTCCACCTCTGTTTTCCTGGCTGTCAGCAGCCGATAAGACCGATTTGTGTCTGATCAGCTGTATTGGAGGCCAGAGGAGAAATCTGTGGGTCTAATGGACCCTAGATCTCTCCATAAAGAGGACCTGTCACAAGGAATGTTGTTCATCCCTTGTAATAGAGCCCTTGCCCTTCCATGTGCTCCTTGCTGTGAAGGCAGTTATAGGTGGGGGCAGGGGCCCATTTGAAAGCAGGGTGACACTGTAGGTACAACTATAGAAGTATCTCAACGTCCCACTATTAAATTGATACAATTATTGTTGCCTTACTAATTTTCTTACCTCATTATCAATTGTACGCATTTTCTTGTCGTGAGTCATGCTACCACCACGAGAGACTCTTCCTTGTCTTCTTTCCTTTTCAATTTACTTACCCCTGTTCTCCATTTTAAGCTGACCTACTGGCCTGCATCGTCTTAACACTTAATCCTTTTTCTTTTCTACTTCCTTTTCTCCATTTTCTCTATTTTTCATTATATGACCCACAAATGGGATTCTCATATTCCTCAACTAAATACATACAACGAAGAGATTAAAACGCATCACCTTTACTGATAGTTTGATCCTTACTGCTTTTCTCTTAGACCTACTGCAATCGAGTATTGTAATATGAGTACCACGCCCACTTCATACCCCATATTAGGGATGAGCTTCTGCCATGTTCGACTCGAACATCGCCTGTTCAATTGTTCGTCGAATTGCAAACGTTATGGGCCGTTCGCGCCAAATTCGAGTGGCGCGTCATGGCCCATAATTCACTGCGGAATCGCTATGCATTACTGGCTGATGATTGGCCAAGCATGCACTATAACCCGAATGCTTGGCCAATCACCGCGCTGTCTGTACAGAGAGCCGTAATTGGCCAATTATGGCTCAGGGGGTTTAGTACATGCCCCACACTATATAAGGCCGCCTACGTGGCAGTGTGTTGCGGCGGTGGAGAGAGATAGAGACAGTGTCATTTGGATTTAAAGTTAGTGTAGGCAGGCGAGTCAGTCAGTTAGCTGCACTTACAGTGTATTGTGTATATATATATATATATATATATATATATATATATATATATATATATATATATATATATATATATATATATATATATATATATATATATATATATATATATATATATATATATATACATACATACACATACATACACATACATCTCAAGCGTATCTCGCGTGGCCAAAACATCACCCGCTTGGGCACCACATGCGTGACCAGACGTATGTCGACCTGCCATGCAGTTCATTGGCAAGCGTATCTAAAAGACCCACACCAAAGAACAAAGCGGACCTCTGCTTGCTCCTCATCAGCTGGGATCTCCAACCCCACTATACCTTCAGTCCTCTCTGAAACCTGCACTGAGAGGAATGAAGGTGTAGAATTAGGTGCGTCACAGCCAAGTACTTGCGGGCAATCTGCTATTGGTACACCGAAGTCAGATTGTACCAGGCAAATTTCCCTGCCCCAGCTGCTGCACCACCGAAAGAAGTTCGCTCACAGCCATCCACATGCCCAGCAGTTGAATGCTAGCTAGGCTAAATTGCTAGCACGTCAACTGCTACCTTTTCAGTTGGTAAACTCTGCCCCCTTCCGTGAGTTTGTGGAATGTGCGGTTCCTCAGTGGCAGGTTCCCAAACGCCACTTTCTCACGGAAGGCGATTTCGGCTCTCTACCAGCATGTGGAAGGCAATGTCTTGGCCTCGCTGGACAGGGCAGTCAGCGGTAAGGTGCATATTATCACTGACTCATGGTCCAGCAGACATGGACAGGTACGTTACCCATCTTTCAACGCGCACTGGGTGACTCATTGGGCAGCTGGGAAGGATGCAGGACAGGGTGCAGTAGTGTTGGAGGTTGTTCCGCCACCACGCCTCCAAAATTCTAATAGTGGTGATTCTGCCACACCTCTCTCCTCCACCCCCTCCTCTTCTTCCTCCATGGCCTCTTCCTGTGCTGATTTGTCCTCGGAACCAGTGGTGCTCCGTAGGCGTTGAAAGGGCTACGCAAGCACACAGGCAAAAAGATGCCATGCGGTGCTTGAGCTGGTGTGCTTGGGGGACAGGAGCTACACTGGGGCAGAAATTCTGTCAGCTCTGCAGGGGCGGGTTCAGAGGTGGTTGACGCCACACCAGCTTAAGCCAGGAATGGTGGTTTGGGACAACGGCACCAACCTCCTCTCCGCCCTCTGACAGGGATAACTGACCCATGTGCCCTGTTTGGCTCACGTCCTTAACTTGGTGGTGTAGCGGTTCTTGGGCAGGTACCTGGGCTTGCAGGATGTCCTGAGGCAGGCCAGGAAAGTCTGTGTGCATTTCCGTTGGTCATATAATGCCAGTGCTCGGCTGGCTGACCTCCAAAAAGAATTTAACCTGCCCAAGAACCGCCTAATCTGTGACATGCCCACCAGGTGGAACTCAACGTTGGCCATGCTGCAGCGGCTGCACACGCAGCAGAGGGCCATCAATAAGTATCTATGCGACTATGGCACCAGGACAGGGTCAGGGGAGCTTGTTATTTTTTCCCCACCCCAGTGGGCTATGATCAGCGATGCATGCACTGTCCTGTAACAATTTGAGGAGTCCACGAGAATGCAGAGCAGTGACATGCATCTGTGACACTGTCCCTCTTGTCCACCTGTTGGAGCACATGCTGCGTGGAATAATGGACAGGGCACTTGAGGCAGAACAGAGGGAGGAAGAGGAGGACTTCCTTTACCTCTCAAGGGCAATCAGTATAATCAAACACAGCTAGACTCAAATGAAGGTGGAGAACCATCTCAAGGATGATCAGAAGAAATGGACAGCACCTGAGTTAAATATATGAGTGTTACAGCAAAGGGTCTGAATACTTAGGACCATGTGATATTTCACTTTTTCTTTTAATAAATCTGCAAAAATGTCAACAATTCTGTGTTTTTCTGTCAATATGGGGTTCCTGCGTGTCCGCCGATCAAGCAGGACGAGGATGAGGGGGAGGAGGAGGAGGATTGTGTCAGCATGGAGGTGAATTCTGGCACTCAGCATCAGCAGCATTCTTCAAGGGATCATTTACAGTCCAAAGAAACCCATGGACTTGTACGTGGCTGGGAGGAGGTGGCTGCGGATCATGTCGTCCTTCGTGACCCAGAGGACTTTGGACCGAATGCCTCAGCAAATCAATGCTGCATGGCCTCCCTGATCCTGCAAAGCCTGCGGAAGGATCCTCATATTCGTGGTATCAAGGGGAGGGATCATTACTGGCTGGCAACCCTCCTTGATCCACGTTACAAGGGTAAGGTGGCGGACCTTATCTTGCTGTCGCAGAGGGAGCAGAGGATGAAACATCTTCGGGAGGCCTTGCAGAAAGGTTTGTGCAACGCATTTCCAGAGCCTGGGAAGTTACAATTTCCTGGTCCTCCAGGACAACGTGTTGCTGAGGCTTCGGTCAGTCACAGAAGGAGCGGTGGAGATAGTGGCCGTCTGACCGATGCGTTCAGACAATTTTTTAGTCCGCAGCCCCAAGGTATGATCGGTTCCAGCAACCATCGCCAGTGTCTGATTCACATGGTGCAGGAATACCTAGGGGCAAGATCAGACTTGGACACCTCGGAACGCACATTCAATGCTGCTGGAGGCTTTGTAACCGATCACAGGGTGCGCCTGTCCACCGAATCGGTCAATCGGCTGACCTTCATAAAAATGAATCAGTCTTGGATCACCAGCTACCAAGCACCTGATGCTGATATAACCAAATCATTTTTTTTTTTCTAAATGTGAGATCCCTTCAAGACTGCCTATGCTGATGCTGAGTGACTATCCTGTTATGCTGAGTGACAATCCTCTTCCTCCTCAATTTTCATGCTGATAGCTTGTAAGAACATTTTTGGTTCTGGGCACCGCCACCAGTGGCTAAGGCCCAATTTTTCTGCCACTGTTTAACAGGGGCGTGTAATTACAATTTTTGATGCAATACTTTAGAGCAGGGCTCATTCCTGCGCTCCAACTATAGTATCTGTGAGGGGTTGCAGTGTTGTGGCAGCAGTGGCTAAGGCTCAATTTTTCCGCCCCTGTTCAACAGGGAATTGTAATTACAATTCTTGATCTACTATTTCACAGCAGGGCCCATTCCTACGCCCACCAAGAATAACTGTGAGGGCTTACAGTGTTGTGGCACCACCAAAGGCCCAATTTTTCTACCACTGTTCAACAATGGCATGTAATTACAATTCTTGATCTAATAGTTCACAGCAGAGCCCGTTCCTGCGCCCACCAAGAGTAACTGTGAGGGCTTACAGTGTTGTGGCAACACCAACACCTAAGGCCCCAATTTCTGCAGAGTATATAGGGCAGGCCCCTACTTTCAAACATCCAAACTTACAAACTTACAAACGACTCCTACTTGCAAACGGAAGAAGGAGACAACAGGAAGTGAGATGAAATCTACCCCTAGGAAGGGAAATTCTCTACTGTAAGAGTTAATATGGGAAAAACATGTCTCCTCTCCACTGATGCTTTATCACCAATCCTTGTTTCACTAAAAACCTCAAAATTTTCAAAAAACATTTGTCATTGGGACAGAAAGTGAGGTGAAATCTTCTGAAGAGGTGCACAGACAACAAAACAAATGTTACAGGGGTGATAACCCTTCCCTATGTTTTCCAAAAAGCTTAAAAATAGATTTTTTGGCTGGAGCTACACTTTAAAAATGTACCAGTTCAAAATTACAAACAGATTCTACTTAACAAACCTACAGTCCCTGTCTTGTTTGCACCGCCTGTATACTGCTGTTCAGAGTATATAGGGCCTGGGGGCCCCACGCCTTTCCTTTTTTTAATTTGGGTGTGGGATTCCCCTTAATATCTATACAAGACCCAAAGGACCTGGTAATGGACTGGGGGGTACCCATGCCATTTGTCTCACTGATTTTCATCCATATTGCCGGGACCCGACATTACATTAAAGCCGCAAGCAGTTTTGAATGACTTTTTATTCCTTTAAAAATGTCATTTTGTGCAGGGACTGTTCTAAGCACGGGAAACACGCGCCACATTACAGGCATACTATAGACACCCCCCAGGTACGATATTTAAAGGAATATTTCACTTTTTTTTTTAACTTTAAGCATCATTAAAATCACTGCTCCTAAAAAAAAAAAAAAAAAAAAAAAAAAAAAAAAAACGGCCGTTTTAAAAACTTTTTTTTGCATTGATACATGTCCCCTGGGGCAGGACCTGGGTCCCCAAACCCTTTTTAGGACAATAACTTGCATATTAGCCTTTAAAATGAGCACTTTTGATTTTGAACGGTTGAGTCCCATAGACTTTAACGGGGTTCTAAAGTTTGCGCAAACTTTTGGTCTGTTCGCAGGTTCTGGCAGTGGTGTAGCGTGGGTTGTCAACACCCGGGGCAAGGCAAGTAATTTGCGCCCTCCTAACCTGCGGACTTTTAGCTATCCCCGAGTCCCTTCAAATACAATAGTAGTGACCTACCTGATTCCTATACTGACCACTACACTGAGAACTACACTGTCCACTACACTACATTGTCCACTACACGGACCACTATGCTATACTGTCCACTATATTACACTGACCACTATACTGTCCACTACACTGACCACTATACTACACTGACCACTATACTGACCACCATACTACACTATACTGACCACCATACTACACTACACTGACCACCATACTACACTGTCCACCATACTACACTGTCCACCATACTACACTGTCCACCATACTACACTTTACTGACCACCATACTACACTGTCCACTATACTACACTACACTGACCACTATACTACACTGTCCACTATGCTACTATACTACACTGACCACCATACTACTATGTCCACTATACTACACTGACCACTATACTACACTATACTGACCACCATACTACACTGTCCACTATACTACACTACACTGACCACTATATTACACTATACTGACCACCATACTACACTACACTACACTGACCACCATACTACACTGTCCACTATACTACACTGTCCACTATACTACACTACACTGACCACCATACTACACTACACTGTCCACTACACTGACCACTACACTACACTGTCCACTATACTACACTATACTGACCACCATACTACACTGACCACTATACTACACTATACTGACCACCATACAACACTACACTACACTGACCACCATACTACACTGTCCACTATACTACACTACACTGACCACCATACTACACTACACTGTCCACTACACTGAACACTACACTACACTGTCCACTATACTATACTATACTGACCGCCATACTACACTGTCCACTATCCTGACCACCATACTACACTGTCCACTATACTACACTATACTGACCACCATACTACACTGTCCACTATACTACACTACACTGTCCACTATACTGACCACCAAACTACACTGTCCACTATACTGACCTCCATACTAAAACTACACTATACTAACCACTACACTGACCACTATACTACACTATACTGACCACCAAACTACACTGTCGACTATACTGACCTCCATACTAAAACTACACTATACTAACCACTACACTGACCACTATACTACACTGTCTGTTATACTACACTGTCCACTACACTACACTGTCCATCATACTACACTGTCCACCATACTACATTATACTGACCACTATACTACACTATACTGACCACCATACTACACTGTCCACTATACTACATTACACTGACCACCATACTACACTGTCCACTATACTACACTGACCTCCATACTAAACTACACTATACTACACTAACCACTATACTACACTGTCCCCCATAGTACACTGTCCACTATACTGACCACCATACTACACTACACTGACCACTATACAATACTGACCACTATACTACACTACACTGTCCACTACACTAACCACCATACTAACCCCTATACTACACTACATTGACCTCCATACTAAACTACACTATACTGACCACTATGCTAACCACTATACTACACTAACCACTATACTGTCCACTATACTACACTATACTGACCACTATACTACACTACACTGCCCCCATACTGACCACTACACTACACTGACCTCCATACTAAAGTACACTATAATGACCACTATACTAACCAGTATACTACACTACACTGTCCTGCCTACAGTCTCTCTCTCGCCCCCCCCCCCCCGGCCAGTAACAAGACTCACACGAGGGAGTCTCACTAACCTTCTTATCCTGGCCTGCATCGATCTGGAGGAGGAGGAGAAGACAGCGGTGGCTCACATTCTTCTCTCCCCTGCGCTCTGCCTGCTGCCATGTTCAGTGTCCAGCGCCCTGTGATTGGGCGTATGGGGGGTCATGTGCGGAGGCGGGACTTCAGGAGCAATCAAGGACAGGCCAGCCCTACGCCTCACATGACCCCCATACGCCCAATCACTTGGTGCCGGACACTTAACATGGCGGCCGGAGCGCAGGGGACACAGGAATTAAAAATTAGGAGGAGGCAGCCAGTGACACATACTGGCACCCCCCTAAATGTCGCGCCCGGGGCCATGGCACCCCCTGCACCCCCCACGCTACGCCACTGGGTTCTGGTGTGAAGCAAACCAGGGGGTGTTCGGCTCATCCCTACCCCATATACAGTGGGAATGGAAAGTATTCAGACCCCCTTAAATTTTTCACTTTGTTATATTGCAGCCATTTGCTAAAATCATTTAAAGTTCATTTTTTTCCTCATTAATGTACACACAGCACCCCAAATTCACAGAAAAACACAGAATTGTTGACATTTTTGCAGATTTATTAAAAAACAAAAAAAAAAACTGAAATATCACATGGTCCCAAGTATTCCGACCCTTTGCTGTGACACTCATATTTAACTCAGGTGCTGTCCATTTCTTCTGATCATCCTTGAGATGGTTCTACACCTTCATTTGAGTTCAGCTGTGTTTGATTATACTGATTGGACTTGATTAGGAAAGCCACACACCTGTCTATATAAGACCTTACAGCTCACAGTGCATGTCAGAGCAAATGAGAATCATGAGGTCAAAAGGAACTGCCTGAAGAGCTCAGAGACAGAATTGTGGCAAGGCACAGATCTGGCAAAGGCTACAAAAAAATGTCTGCTGCACTTAAGGTTCCTAAGAGCACAGTGGCCTCCATAATCCTTAAATGGAAGACGTTTAGGATGACCAGAACCCTTTCTAGAGCTGGTCGTCCGGCCAAACTGAGCTATCGGGGGAGAAGAGCCTTGGTGAGAGAGGTAAAGAAAAACCCAAAGATCACTGTGGCTGAGCTCCAGAGATGCAGTTGGGAGAAAGTTGTAGAAAGTCAACCATCACTGCAGCCCTCCACCAGTCGGGGCTTTATGGCAGAGTGGCCAGACAAAAGCCTCTCCTCACTGCAAGACACATGAAAGCCCGCATGAAGTTTGCTAAAAAACACCTGAAGGACTTCAAAATGGTGAGAAATAAGATTCTCTAGTCTTATGAGACCAAGATAGAACTTTTTGACCTTAATTCTAAGCGGTATGTATGTGTGGAGAAAACCAGGTACTGCGCATCACCTGCCAAATACAGTCCCAAGAGTGAAGCATTGTGGTGGCAGCATCATGCTGTGGGGGTGTTTTTCAGCTGCAGGGACAGGACGACTAGTTGCAATTGAGGAAAGGATGAATGCGGCCAAGTACAGGGATATCCTGGACAAAAACCTTCTCCAGAGTGCTCAGGACCTCAGACTGGGTCGAAGGTTTACCTTCCAACAAAACGATCACCCTAAGCACACAGCTAAAATAACGAAGGAGTGGCTTCACAACAACTCCGTGACTGTTCTTGAATGGCCCAGCCAGAGCCCTGACTTAAACCAAATTGAACATCTCTGGAGAGACCTAAAAAATGGCTGTCCACCAATGTTTACCATCCAACCTGACAGAACTGGAGAGGATCTGCAAGGAGGAAGGGCAGAGGATCCCCAAATCCAGGTGTGAAAAACTTGTTGCATCTTTCCCAAAAAGACTCATGGCTGTATTAGATCAAAAGGGTGCTTCTACTAAATACTGAGCAAAGGGTCTGAATACTTAGGACCATGTGATATTTTAGTTTTTACTTTTTTAATAAATCTGCAAAAATGTCAACAATTCTGTGTTTTTCTGTCAATATGGGGTGCTGTGTGTATGAGGAAAAAAATTAAATGATTTTAGCAAATGGCTGCAATATAACAGAGTGAAAAATTTAAGGGGGTCTGAATACTTTCCGTCCCCACTGTAACTTACCTCTTGTATTAGAGGAGTACACTTCAACACCTTATAAATGTGCCCCCACCCAATCACAGTTTGAGCCCATTGGGGTGGATGGGTGGTCTGGAGGCACGATTCACTGTGTTCACCAAACGAATAGGGGCTCTCACTCTTGTTCTTTCAATCGCTTTGTTACACAGATTGCTACTTGACCTTATTCTTGTTTTTTTACTCATAGATATGTAAGAGATAGTCTGATTCTATAGTCATTGTATGTATGCCATGTATACATCTATACACTGCTCTGTTTTTCTTACGTAAACCTCAATAAAAATATTGAACAAGAATTTAAGCAGCACCAAGAAGGGCAAACTCTCTATCTCTTGCCTCTGAAGCCCAGCCCTGTCCAGGCAGCCTCCCCGCCTAAGCTTACGGCATCATTAGGGACTGTCTACCTGTTATTTACCACAAGCCGAGTAGTGGGGGCCAACACTGTGGTAAGCAACACTGTTTGTACTGGCAGAGCTTCTGGGTTGAGCTAAATGCTGCTCATCTGTGCCACCTTTCTGTGCACACCCTGGCCATTAACATCTCCTATTCCAAAAATATGAGCAACACCAGGTATGATGTAAGCAGCAACATGTTGCACTGCAACTTGTACAGGTATCCCCTGACTCTCTTTACTCATAACTGATGGAAAGTGATAACTATGACCATCTCATTTCATAGTTGGTCTTTAATAAAACATGACCAAAAGGTAACCTCAAAACGCAAGGTCTCCGCTCAAGCACCTGTAAATCCACCTGGTGTTTCCTGCAAGGGGTGCTGGCTAAGCAGGGGTTAGTCTAACTCCTCACATTCTGCGCATATGCATATAAAAAAGTCCCAAACACTGCACACCTAGCAAAGCCATTAGTAAACAGGTGAAAGCAGCCTCAGCCAGCTTCAACCTAAGTCAAGACCCCAAGAATTGCTTTGGATGAAGTTGCTTTCACCAGTTTACTAATGACTTTGCTAGGTGTGCAGTGTTTGGGACCTTTCTCTATGTGTGACCAAAAGGCAAGATGTGGAAAACCCTAGTGTGCTTAGAATTCAAAGTGCAATGCATCCAACTTGCTAGGACACTCTGAGGGAAAAAGACAAATTACAACAGTACCACTCCTACTGCAACTCTGTAAATAGGACTTTAAAAAGAAGAGATGCTGTTGAGCTCCATGGATGAGGGCCCAGAATTGCCCCAGCCCCACACAATTATCCTCAGTACTGTTTATCTCCTGAAAACAAACATGCTGTGGATGTTGCTCAAGAAATTTAATGCCAACCCAGCTCTAATCAAGTGACTTAACTAGACTTATAAAGTCACAAGGATGAAGACATCTTTAGAGAAAGACAATTTTTACATATCTGTACATCCTATTCCCAGGTGGAAATGAATAGGATATCTCAAGGTTATAAATTTGTGACTTTTTCATGAAGAACAAGGTGTGAAATTATGTTATTAACAGCAAAGTGACAAAATAATATAAAATAAATATGATATAAAATAAAATAACAGCATAATGACAAAATGAACAGGCCTTATGCAACGTTAATACAAGAAAATTAAGTCCCAGCCCACATTAATGCATTAGGTAAAAGTCTCCTTTTCCTGCTGGTCCTGAATTACTGAAGAAGGTCATTAAATGATTAAATAAAAATGGATACCCATGTACGAAAAGGAAAGATTAAAGTCATCAAAATCTGATTTAAAGTTAAAAATAGATTGTAAATGCTGGCTAGAAAATAAACTGAACCAATGCGTTTTGTTTACTTAGTTCAGTTCGGTAAAAAGGTTGAGGATGCGTCTACCAGAGACCAAAAATTTAGAAATTGCATATTTTCAGCACAAAGGTCCCATAAGGATGCCGGAGAGAATCTTTATAACACATGATTAGCATGTAATATTAAGGCTTAAAATTACATCTTGTAGCTACATTTAAAATTGCAGAATATATACAGCTTAATGCCACTAATTCCTGATCTGACGGGGTCGCAGGCAGGGTTTCAGTTTTCAAATTTTATCTTTAGAGAAAAGTCAAAGTTGAGTTCCACCACACACTGCATAGCAGAGCTTTGGTTATCTCTTAAGAGGTGCCCTGTGTTAGGAGTGAAGGATATTCCTGTGCAACGAACGAACAGTACACTATTGAATATCTGGCTATTAAAATGTCATATTTGTATACAACAATCTGAAATTGAGGCTGCATTGCCCAAAAAAGTATCACACCTAACAGATACAAAATTAAGCTGGCCATTCAATAATAGAATTTTGTTGGAATATTTTTATTTTCAGAACATTCCTTAGATTTTCTAATGATTAGTGGGGTAATATCGTCATTTTCTACAGTAGTAATGAGAATATTTCTCAAACGAATGTGGTTTTCATTCAGGACAATTGTGCATATTGTAATGAGTCTGGGATTTCATTCAAATAGTGGGTCTTCAAAGTCATATGGCATGTCGCAGATTATTCTCTTCAAGTGGCAGTGACTTTGAAAAGGTGCCTGCACTACTATGATGTTACCTTGATCCACAGAGTTTAAAGTCGGATCAAAGTCAATGAAAACTGTGCAAATTTGGAGTTGCGCTAGTGTGAATGACACCTTAATGATGGCAAGAAAGAATGTTCTGACAAAAAAAATTTCTTTGAATGTTCAAATGAAAATTTAACTCTGTATGACCAAGCTATGGGTAATAAATATCCAATTATCAATCAAAGCTGATAGTTGTCATATATGTTGCTTACCTGGAGCTTATCACTGATTCACACTCCATCATGAGCTCTGGGAAGACTTCACTTTGTTTCCCAAGATAGTCAAGTTCCTGGAAGAAAGAACACAATGAATAAATCTCATAATTAATCCAAAGGGCCAGTAAGGTAACTGTACCATTTTGTAGCAGAGTAGAAAATAAAACAAGATCTGATCAGTGATTTTTTTCTTCAGAATTAATATTAATATTTTTATTAGCCATTTAAATAACTCTGTTAGGCACCAACTGCAACTAAGATGACCAGATAATATCACTTCGTAACAGTCAGGTGCACAAGGAAGAACTGAAATACAAAAACTGGACCTGTCTGCCACTAGACTTCCTTATGTCATTGCTGAGCATTGATGGGCCAGGAAAAAGTACTTTTCTTCAATGATACAAAAAAAAAAAAAATATAGGATAGCTTACCTGTAAAATCCTTTTCTTGGAGTACATCACGGGACACAGAGCAGCCATAGTAATTACTATGTGGTATATACTCCACCTATAGGTGAATGGACACTGGTACACTCAAGACAGTATGTTCCCCCCTATATAACCCCTCCAACACAGGGAGTACCTCAGTTTTTGTAGCAAAGATAGAGATATAAAGAGAAAATTATATATATACACACATACATACACATATGCATACATACACATAATGATGTACTCCAAGAAAAGGTGTTTTCTTGGGCATACATAGTAATTACTATGTGGGATGTCCCAAAAGCACTGCCTCTGAGGGGAGGGAGACACATATCAAGCAAGCCGTCATCAGACGCGAGGACCTATACTGCTGCCTGCAGTACTGCGCCCAAAAGGCGGCATCCTCTTGCCACCTTACATCCACCTGATAGAATTTTGTGAATGTATGCACTGATGACCAATGTTGCAGCCTTGCAAATCTGAGTCATAGAAGCCTGGTGATGCACCGCCCAAAAAGCACTGACTGCCCTGGTAGAAAAGGTGGAACTTTCCTTTTTAGACCATAGGCCTGAACAATAACCTGATGAATCCATTTTGAAATGGTTGATTTTGATGCCGCTTGCCCTTTCCTGGGGCTCTCTGGAAGCACAAACAAAAAACATTAGTTTTTTGTATTTGAGCTGTCACCTACAGATAGGCTTTTACTGTTCTCACTACATCGAGAGAGTGCAACAATCTTTCTTCCACAGAACGAGGTTGTGGAAAAAAGGAAGGCAGGGCAACATCTTGATTCAGATGAAAACCTGACACCACCTTAGGTAGAAAGGTTGGGTGAGGACGCAACACCACCTTATCCACAACTAGGTATGGTTCTTTACAAGAAAAAGCTGCCAAACCTGATACCCTTCTTGCGGAAGTTACTGTAACTAAGAACACTAATTTCTTTGTCAAAAGAACCAAGGAAATATCGCGCACTGGCTCAAAAGGCAGTGTTTGCAAAACTGACAGAACCAGATTCAAGTCTCATGGGCACAAAGGTGTCCTAACTGGTGGAGCCATGTGCATTACCTCTTGTATAAAGGACCAGACCAAAGAATGGGAAGCAAGCGGCCTTTGAAAAAACACTGACAAGACTGAAATCTGACCCCTGATTGTACTCAGGGCCAGCTTCATTTCTACCCCCAACTGAAGGAAGGCAAGAATTCTACTTTTGACATACTTCCAAGGATGCCATCTTTTGGTTTGACACCAATATAGGCATTCCAGACCCTATAATAAATGGTTCTGGAAGCTGGCTTTCTTGCATTAATCAGGGTAGTTACCACAGAACCTGAAAGCCCCCGATTCTTTAGAATGTAGGCCTCAATAGCCAAACCGTTAAATTTAGCGATTGTAAGGCAGGATGGAACACCGTCCCCTGTGACAGCAGGTCTGGATGATATGGAAGAGTCCATGGACTCCCCTACTGTCATCCTTAAGATCTCTGCATACCAGGATCTTCTGGGCCATGCTGGGGCTACTAGAACCACCGGCTTCCGTTCCTCTTTGATTCTGCGAAGCCACGGTAGCAGCTGAACTGGGGGAACGCATAGCTCAGTGAAAACTGATCCCGCTGGGTCACTAACGCATCTGTCCCGTATACGAGTGGATCCCTTGTCCTTGACACAAAGTTGTCCAACTTTCTGTTTAACCTGGAAGCCAATAGATCTATGTCCGGGGTACTGCAACTTTGGCATTTGGCCAAAACAATGTTGGGGTGTAGAGACAACTCTCCCGGGAAAAATTTGTTGACGGCTCAAGAAATCCACTTGCCAATTCTCCACCCCTGGAATGAAGACTGCCGATAGGCAAGGTACATGCTCCTCTGCCCAGGCCAGAATATGATTCACCTCCTTCTGGGCTGCATGGCTTCTGGTGCCCCCTTGGTGATTGATATAGGCCACTGCCGTGGCATTGTCGGATTGTACCCTGGCAGGACATCCTCGCAACCTGAACGTCCAGGCTATTAGCGCTAGATGTGCCACCCGAATCTCTAGGATGTTGATGGGCAAGGTCGTCTTGGACTCTGACCACTTCCCTTGGACAGTGGTTTCTTCCAGGACTGCACCCCAGCCCGAGAGGCTGGCATGCGTTGTTACTACCTTCCAAGTCACCGGCATGAGAGTTTCCCCTTCTGCAAATTTTTGGCCGTCAACCACCAATTGAGACTCTGGCACACCCTCAGGGTCAGACACATTGGGTGATCCAAGGCTTGGGTATCTTTCTTCAAGACAGACAGAATGTTGTTTTGCAACAGTTTTGAATGAACCTGGGCATAGGGGACCTCTTCGAATGAAGCCACCATCTTCCCTAGTAACCTCATGCAGAGGCGAATGGAAGGACCCTTCTTGCCCTGACCACCTCTCTTACAGCGTTGACCTTTGTCTGAGGCAAAAACACCCTTCTTTGGGCTGTGTCTATAACCAGACCTAAATACTCCAGCCTCCTTACCGGATGCAAGGATGATTCCTCTAGGTTGATAATCCAACACCCTGGTTTAACCGTGCCACTGACTGATCTACCAGCAACAGGTCATCCAGGTATGCCATTACTGCTATACCCTGGCCCCTTAGTTTTGCTAGTACTATGGCCAGAACCTTTGCAAATACTCGGGGAGAGGTGGCCAACCTGAAGGGTAAGGCCACAAACAAAGTGGTGGTGTTCTACCGCAAAACGCAGAAACGTCTGGTGAGCAGGAAATATTGGTGTGCATCTTTGATGTCTATTAACACTAGAAATTCTTCTCTCCGCAAGGTAGAAACGACTGACTGGATTGACTCCATGCTAAAGGAGCAGATGTTTAGGAACAGATTCAGATTTTTGAGGTCTAGAATAGGTTCGACACCTCCATTCTGTTTTGGTACCGTGAAGAGATTTGAATAGAACCCCATGCCCTGCTCCTTTGATGGGGTCTCTACGATTACACCCCGAGACATCAACTAGTTTAGTGCCAGAAATAAAGCCATTCTTTACCCTGTCTTTGGGAATGTTGGAGGAAACTTCTGAAACTCTAGTTTGTAGCCTAGGGCTACCACAGAGATGACCCATCTGTCTAGGATCTCTTCCTGCCAAGCGCCTGAAAACCACAGAAGTCTTCCTCCTCACTCGATCGAGCGGGGGTGCCCCTTCACAAGGAGGCCTTGGGATTCTGTTTTGTAAGGCTTCTGCCCCCAGGGCTTTTTCTGGCCTTGTACTTGGCCCTGAGGCCTACCCTTTGACCCTGACGGCGGAGGCCATCGCAACTGCCTGGAGGCTGATGTTCCTGGCATTAGTGAGGAAGCCCGTTTGTATGAAGAAGGCTTACCCTTTCTTTTGATCGGTAGAAGAGTACTCTTACCACTTGAAATTTTTTAGATGTACTTATCCAATTCCTCCCTGAACAACCGTTCCACATGAAAAGGGAAACCCAGCCAATCGCTTTTTACATGGCGATTCAGCTTACCAATGCTTTAGCCACAGAATTCTACGCACATGTACCAATAGGAGAGCAAGGCGTGATGCCTGGTGAATAGAATCTTTGATAGCATTAACCGCAAAACATAAGGCCCTTGGCAGCTCAGCTAGATCTCGGGCCTCTTCGCCTCGAGAAAGCACATCTTTGAAAACCTGCTTAACTTCGTCCTTTTGGGCTTGACAAACACCTATTGCTGCTACTGCAGGTTGTGAAACTGCACCTGCTATAGCAAATGAGGCCCTAAATAAAGGTTCCAGTCTTATCGGCTGAATCCGTTTTTTTTTTTTTTTTTAAAGTCAGCAGCTACAAAATACTGCAGCTGCTGACTTTTAAAATAAGGACACTTACCTGTCTAGGGCGCCCGCGATGTCGGCACCCAAAGCCCATCTGTCCCTTGGTCCTCAGATACTGCAGCCGCCATCCTCGGTAAGGGAATCAGGAAGTGAAGCCTTGCAGCTTCACTTCCCTGTTCCCTACTGTGCATGTGCGAGTCACGCTGCGCAATCTGAATGGTCCCTGCTGTCTCTGGGACCCATGTGTCTACCAGCAGACAGCCGGGGGGGGGGGGGGGGCGTAGCTTCTGCGGGAGTCTATGCCCGGAAGTGGGTGCAAATACCTGTATTATACAGGTATCTGCACCCCCCTCCCCCCTGAAAGGTGCCAAATGTGACACCGGAGGGGGGGGAGGGTTCCGAAAAGTGGAACTCCGCTTTAAACACCTGGACATTGTCCACTGGACAAGTCAGACTCCTATTTACAGAGGAGGTAGCTGCGTCTACTGCTGGCAAACTCCACTTTTTAGTGAACTTCTCTTCCATAGGGTAAAGAGAAAACTTTCTAGGAGGAAGAAAATGCGTATCTGGGTGATCCCAGTCTGGATATATTAGCTGTTCCAGTAAAGGGTGTACAGGAAAGGCGTGAGGATCCTGTGGAGGTTTTAGGGAACCCAGAGAGGAAAAGGAGGCCTCAGCTGCCTCTGCTGGGGGCAATTTATATCCAGAACGGACCAACTCTGTAAGGGACTGAACCAAAAATCTTTGGGATTGTGAGGCTGAAAAAGGCTCTTCTGAGACGGAGTCCTCAGAGGAGGAGACATCTGCATTAGGGTTGTCCCGATACCACTTTAAGACTGAGTACAAGTACCGATACTTTTTTTCAAGTTCTCACCGATACCGATTACAGATACTTTTTTTTAATGTCATGTGACAGTTTGACTAATGGGCACTTATAGGTGGCACTGATAGATGGCACTGACTGATGGGCATTGATAGATGGCACTGATAGACAGCACTGATCGGTGGGACAGATGGGCACTGACAGATATATGGCACTGATAGACGGCACTTATGGGCGGCACTGATAGGCAGGCACTAATGGGCACTGAAATGTAGCACTGATTGGCAATTGCTTAATAAATGACATGAATGATGAAAGGAGAGGAAGTATTTTGCAATGCTGTATGGCATAAAGCATTGCAAAATCCTTCCTTGCCTCATCAGTCATATCATTTAACATCTAGTTAAGTATGCTGCAATGCCCATATTGGTACACCTTGCACTTGGCTGCAGTAAGCCAGCAGCGGACATCTTGTTACACCCAGCCTGAACTATATGGGCTGGGTGTAACAAGATGTCCGCTGCTGGCTTACGGCAGCCGAGTACAGGATGTACCAAGATGGGTGTCGCGATGTTTACCCTCCAGAGACACGGAACGTCACTTCCTGCACCGAATGCGACGGCTCCAGTCACCACTGTGGAAGAAATATGCAGCGGCGCACTGCAACCTTGCCCCGGCCAGCTTACCCTCGTGTTCCACTGCTACCAGACCGATCTCCGTTCCACCCCCTCTCTGCCCGCCGACTTCCGGTTCCAGGTATCGGATCTAGCATTGGGAGCATTTGGGCGAGTACAAGTACTCGCCCAAAAGCTCTGTATCGGTCCCGATACTATTATCGGTATCGGGACAACCCTAATCAGCATGCCTCTCTCTTCCTGATGTCCCAAAGGTAAATCAACATCTCCTGCCCATTCCTGTTCCAATGCTGGAAGGTCAGGGGCAGGAGAGGAGGACCTGTCGCTTTTTCTCCCAGTCTGGGAAGAAGATGCGATCATCTCAGCAATTTTCATTTCCAGCCCAGCTAATGCAGAAGCCAAATCGTCCTTAGTGACGTATGCAGAGGCTGAAAAGTTGGAAGCAGCTGCAACACCTGAGGGTCTGGATGGCTCAGACTGGCCTGTCGCTTCAGGTCCTTTAGGGGAGGATGGTACTGTGGAAGCTTGACTAGGATCCTCAGACCCTGACCACAGCACCCTTGCGCTCCTCCCTGCTGAATTCCCCTTCCTACTTTGGGAAGACATAGTCCTAAGCACAAAAGCAGAGCTATTAACACCATGCATCCACTGCTGAGCTCTAGTCCAGCAATGAGCATTATGCCACTATAATTGCTCAGCCTGATGCTGAGTAGGTCTGCCTTAAGAATGCCTGTGTCCACTGCTCATACAGCTTACGTGCCCCACATATGCTCTGTGTCCTCTTCCACCAGCCACCAGATTGTTTCCAGCGTGAAAAACTTATGAGGGAGTGAGCCCTGCACCTGCGCCGTGCACGCCGGTTCTCGTGCACGCCGGCTGCTAAGCCACGCCCCCTGCGTCGGGGGGGGGGGAGCTCTTCTAGGGGGGAACCTGGAACCCCATACCTCTTCTGGTGGCTGCAGAGCAGGCTGTTCCAGGCTATGACGCTGACACTGAGCAGAAACTGGAGAAGCATGGTAATGTTAAACTCTGAGGTATGCACTTTCACACCCTCTAGTGGAAACAACAGACAAGACATAATCCACTCAAATAGAGAAGTCCACAAGTGAACCTAGGCTCCTTAGGATCTTCTAAATTTACCATTCCCACCGTAGGATACTGCTGGAAATCCCAGACAGACCCAAACTTCACCCATCACAGTGGGTCATGTCATGACAGGCCTAAAAGGACTGGGTCCCTTTGGTATATGGGGTTCCTCTTCTTTGGACCTGTACAGCACCCTGCCAGAGCAACCCTTGGTATAGTATATGTGACCAAGGCACTGGATCCCAGGGCCCAGCCCTCAAAAGAGGAGCATTACAGGTATGAAACCTCGATCTTCATCGGGTACCATTCACTTTGGCACTTTGAATGGATCCGATAGCATAGCCCAACGATCCTGTCAAGGATCTTTGTAGCGGAGCTTACTCTTAGCACATCATTACCCGTGACCAACACCTAAGACAATGGCAAAAAAACTGAGGTACTCCCTGTGTGGGAGGGGTTATATAGGGGGGACTTCCTGTCTTGCGTGTACCAGTGTACATTCACCTATAGGTGGTGTATAACCCACATAGTAATTACTTTGACTGCTCTGTGTCCCGTGATGTACGATAAATAAAGGTTCCCAAAGTGTGCTTTATCTAAGCGGTCAAAGCTGTGCTGTTCATCTCAAACACCATCATGCTTTTTTTTTATCCAACTAGAAATCTTTAAAGAACTGAAGATCACCCGCTAAATACATAACAAGCTGGGAAGGTGCTTTACTTACCAAAAATGTGTATTCTTTTTCAGCCACTTTTGAAATCCACACACATTGGACCTTTCCCTATTTACTAAATTTCTCATTGGCATCCATCACTGCATGCTGATGTGAAAGTATCTAACACTGATTAAAAAAAACTAACTTACCTTTTCTATGCCCACTTCCCGGGTCCCCTGAAGGCACTAATGACATAGTGCTGGACGCAGAGGTGACCCCTGGGAGGGCAACGTCACTAGTACCTTCAGGGTGATCCCATAACTAGCCTGCAAGATCTCTGCACACGTGTGAGATGAAGTGCATGATGTTATTCACTTCATCTTGCTCATACGCCGTACTGCATTAAACTTGTTTGCTGTTTAAAATAAGAAAAAAAAAAAAAAAGTGGCCTTTCCTATAGGGGTGTTGGGAACTTCCTGCAGAAATACCAATTAAACAATGCAGGTACAGAACACAGGCTCAATACTTCTCTGAAGGCCTAACTCAGTAAATCATACTGTTAGAGAACATAAGTGCTCTATTTTTCTCTTTCTATTATTACGCATGCTATAAGCTGCGCTTCTGAGCAACAAGAAGCAAAAACCCAATATATGCTCTTGTAGGGGTCAAGGTCCAAAAATATGTGTAAACAAATTGCCCACATCTTCTCACACCTAACCTAAGGCTGCCTCAATCTCAAGGCCTTGTTCACACTGCAACACATTACCTCACCCTCAGTAATGCACTTTAGATGTAAGTTGAGGTGTGCCACAGTGCAAAGTTAAATACAATCCAATGCACAACTACAGTGCGCTGCCATACACACACACACACACACACACACACGTGTGCAGAACAGATGCATTGCCCAGAAAAAGGAAATTGCACAAGATCTTTTTTGTGCATTGCAATGTACAGAATTATGTTGTAAGTGGGCTCTAAAATCCTAATCTAAATGAACCCTTTAAGTTTATGTCTAGTCAAAACTTTTTATTACGAAAGGATAAGAACACCTGTCAAGTTTTTATTGCCCTCTGTGGTCCCGCTATGTAGATTCACCCTCTTTGTCCAGGTAACCATTCTCATTGACACAAAAAGTGATTAGAAATCCAAAATGTTCAGTGTATTGAGACATATGACCCTAGGTGCTGGGCACTGGCATGCCCTTGGACCCATACAGTCCTAAACTAGGGGTCACCAAACTACAGCCCTCCAGCTGTTGCGGAACTACACATCCCATGAGGCATTGTAAAAATGACCTTCACAGACATGACTAGGCATGATGGGAATTGAATTGTAGTTCCTGAACAACTGGGGGGGGGCATAGTTTGGAGACCCTTGACCTAAACCATGGGGAGTCCACTCTTTTGCCCCTAAAACATAGAAGGCCAACCAGTTGTCCTACTGCGGGGGGTGGGAGAATGAACGAGTCTTCACAGCTGACCCCTCTGCGTTTTCTTTCCATACCCTTCTCTCACCCCTTTCTCTTTCTAGACACTATCACAATAGCTTGTGCCCTGCCTTTGAGTGATTGAGAGTATGTCTACTTTTCTAGTCTGTCAAACACTTAAAGGCAAAAAAGGGAAGACCAACATGGTCTACAAAATCAATGAGGAGATGGCATTCAACGAGACAATAAATAGCAGAAGTTAAATCATCGCCATCTCCAACTTGATTTTGTAGACCATGTTGGTCTTCCCTTTTCTATATATCTAACCTCTTGTATTGATATGTGAATACTGACTCTGCAAGTCTGATATTTTGTATTACATCAATGAAACTGTTATGAAAAAAAGATGCAAAATTTTGCACTTGTCACCTGAACAAAAGGTGGGGGTAAATCTTCCAATGGGGCCACCTGTTCTTGATGACTACCCAAAATGTGGGATTTTCTTTTACTTTCACTTTCCATGATAACGGTCATCGGGGCAAATAGAGGGGGTGACTCTCTCCAACAGGGGCACATAAAAAACAGATATTGATTCCAATCCCTTTCCACTGTATCAAAAAAAATGCTTTTAGTTATACTTTAACCCTTCCAATATGCTATAAAAAAAAAACTAAGGGTAAAGAAAGGTTTGGCCTGGTGCAAATGATTTTGACAGGCCACCTGGTAGCTTCACGGGTGCCATCTTGCTGGCAATGACAACTGCCATGGAAAATGAACAAGCATGCAGCAGGAGAGCCAGAAAAGTGTCTGAATTTCTTATCACTATTTGTTGTGTGCCTGTGATTCAGCAAACATTAAAAGACAAAGAATCAACATAAAGCTGGCCTTACACGATTTCAAATTTGGGCAATTCCTGAAGAAGCAGATGAAATTCACATAGTGGGTGGCCCTGTAGTCCCCTTACCGCCTGACATCCTTCAACTGAAAAATTAAAAGGAGTTGGGCAGAAAATTGTCAACTGAACAGCAGCTGCATCCAATTAGATGTATCTGCTGTTTGGGTATTCTGACAGCTACTAGTGGCTACAAAAGCACAGCACAGAGAGATTCATCCATCCAGACAAGCCAGATGTGGAATCCTACATATTTCCCTTATAACATGTGTCCATTGAACAAACACACTGAGGTTTAACCACTTGCTTACAGGGCACTTAAACCCCCCTCCTGCCCAGACCAATTTTCAGCGCTGATGCACTTTGAATGACAATTGCGCGGCCATACAACACTGTACCCAAATTACATTTTTATCATTTTTTTCACACAAATAGAGCTTTCTTTTGGTGGCATTTGATCACCTCTGGGGTTATTTTTTGCCAAAACAAAAAAAGATGGAAAATTTAGAAAAAAAAATAAAAAATCAAAGTTTTATATTTTGTTAAAACATTTTGCAAACAGGTCATTTTTCTCCTTCATTGATATGCGCTGATGAGGCAGCACTGATAGGCACAGATAAGACGGTACTGATGGGCACTGGTAGGTGACAATGATGGGCAGCACTGTTGATGAGGCACTGATTAGTGACTTGATAGGTGGCACTGTGGGCACTGATAGGCGGCACAGATGAGTTGTCCACAGCTCTTCCTGAGCGGGACCGATGTCCCTGTCTTCTGCCGGTGATCGGCTGCTTTTTCCCCCTCACGCTATCACCACTTATGAGCCTATTGGGCTACTGTGATATCTCTACTCTTATACTTTTTCTATAGGCAACACTATTAGGCGTGCACTCTTTGTTGCCCACAGACAGATTGCCCTTAAGTGAACCTCTCCCCATCCGTGGACTGCATCTGACTAGATTTCAGATCTTAATAGGATTATGATATTTGAAAAACATACATATTTTTCAAGAAACACCATGAATAAGTTTGATGCTATCTGGTCAAAGTGGCTTGAGTCTATGTCCCTGGCATCGGTAAAGACCAATCTGTACTATGTATACTGCAATATCAGATATTGGGCTGTAGGTGACCATCTTAATACAGCTATCTATGGGTAAATATATATGTTTTTGGTTTGTCTTTTGTGGCCACCTTCAGTGTAGTGTCCATTTTGGTTTATGTGATTCTGTTTGGATAATTTGTTTGTATTGTTTTAATGTTGTTTGCATATAAAAAATAAAAAATCTGATTTAAAAAAAAAAAAATAAGGTGCTACAGTTTGCAATCTCTTTTACTAGCAAGGTTTCTTTTTCAAAAAGTGCTGACCACAGTATTCTGAGCTCCAGAAAATATTAACATTTTTTGTAACAAGTTTAACCACTTGACGACCGCCTCACGCCGATGTACGTCGGCAAGGTGGCACGGACAGGCAAAATCACATACATATACGTGATTTGCCTTCCGCGGGTGGGGGGTCCGATCGGTCCCCCCCCCGGTGCCCGAGGCGGTCGGCATTTGTTCCCGGGCGATGAGAGGTCAGGGGGAGGCCATCCATTGTTGGCCACCCCCTCCCGATCGCTCCCGACGAATGAAAATGCTTCCTTTCCCTCTGTAATGTAAACAGAGGGAAAGGAAGTGATGTCATCCCTCCTCGAGCCGGTCTTTTTGATCCGGCGCCGAGGAGAGAAGACATCAAGTAAGTCTGCACAACACTACACTAACAGTAGAACACGCCAGGCACACTTGTCACCCCCCATCACCCCCCGATCACCCCCCAGTACCCCCTGTCACTCTGACACCAATAGCATTTTTTTTTTTTTTGCATTGGTGTCAGTTTGTGTCAGTTACAAGTGTTAGGGCAGTTAGGTTAGCCCCCTTTAGGTCTGGGGTACCCCCCTTAGGTCCAGGGTACCCCCCTAATAAAGGTTAACCCCTTGATTACCCCCCGTCACCAGTGTCGCTAAGCGATCGTTTTTCTGATCGCTGTATTAGTGACACAGGTGACGCTAGTTAGGGAAGTATATAGGTTCGCTGTCAGTGTTTTATAGCGACAGGGACCCCCATATACTACCTGCTAAAGGTTTTAACCCCCTGATTGCCCCCTAGTTAACCCTTTCACCAGCGATCACCGTTTAAGTGTTACGGGTGACGCTGGTTAGCTAGTTTGTTTTTTGTAGTTTATTATAGTTTATTACAGTTAATTATAGTTTTAGGGCACCCGCCGTTTATTACCTTATAAAGGTTTAACCCCCTAATTGCCCGGCGGTGATATAAATTACATTTTTAGGGTCAGCTACGGTCTGCGTCGCCCCAGGCAGCGTCAGGTTAGCGCCAGTACGGCTAACACCCACGCACGCAGCATACACCTCCCTTAGTGCTATAGTATCTGAGCGGATCGATAACTGATCCGATCAGATCTATACTCCCCAGCAGTTTAGGGTTCCCTGAAACGCAGTGTTAGCGGGATCAGCCCAGATACCTGCTAGCACCTGCGTTTTGCCCCTCGGCCCAGCCCTGCCCAGCCCACCCAAGTGCAGTATCAATCGATAACTGACACTTACAAAACACTAAGCACACATAACTGCAGCGTTCGCAGAGTCAGGCCTGATCCCTGCGATCGCTAACAGTTTTTTGGTAGCGTTTTGAATCAGTCGCTGACAGTCAGGAGCTTTTTTGCCTGTGAGTCTCACTAGTGTACCCCTAAATTTAGAGCCCAAAATGGCAAATCGAAGGTACACTAGTGAAGAGGCCTACACGTTTCTGAGCATGACAGATAGTGAAGAGGAAGTCACTCATCTGTCAAGTTCAGGCTCAGAATACGAACCTGTAGAGGACAGCGGCTCCATGACAGATAGCTCTGACGACAGAGTTGTGGTCCCTGCTAGAGTCAGGCGTACCAGACCCCAATCTTCTTCTTCTGTCCTTGAAGTGCAAGAACCGCAGGGCTCTCGTATGGAGCAGAGCAGTACTAGTGCCGCTATTCCTTCTGGTGAACTGGCAAGCACCAGCGGCCTAGTACACCCTGGTCGTACATCCAGCACTGCAGTAACACTTGGTGACGTGGCGAGTCCCATAAGTGCAGTTCAAGCTGGTGAGGTGGCAAGCACTAGTAGTGTCCCGCTGCCACCAAGAAGACAAAGACAGCCCGTCGTGCCCATAGTGCCCTTCCTGCTGCATTAGCCAATCTGAATTGGGAACCCACCACTTCTGCAGCACCCGTACTTCCCCCTTTCACTGGCCAACCCGGAATTCAGGTGGCAACAGTTGACTTTACGCCACTGGATTTTTATTCACTGTTTTTCACCGAAGATCTCTACAGATCTATTGTGGACCAAAGCAATTTATACGCTGGTCAACACATCGCCGCTAATCCCCAGTCCTCCCTTGCCAGAGCTTGGAGACCAATTACGGTCTCCGAATTTAAGACCTTTCTGGGCCTTTCCCTCCTCATGGGGTTGAATAAAAAGAGTAAGTTGCGGTCATATTGGTCCACTGACCCAATTTACCATTCGCCCTTGTTCTCTGCTTCCATGGCCAGGGCACGATACGAGCAGATTTTGCGGTTCATGCACTTCAACGACAATGAACTCTGTCGTCCTCGTGGAGACCCTGCATACGATCGGCTCTACAAAATTCGGCCCCTCGTAAACCACTTCAACCAACGTTTTGCAGACTTGTTTACCCCCCATCAAGTTGTCTGCATTGATGAGTCCCTGATTAAATTTTCTGGCCGCTTGTCATTCAAACAGTACCTTCCCAGCAAGCGTGCCAGATACGGGGTCAAGATGTATAAGCTCTGTGACAGGGCCACAGGCTATACATATAGTTTTATGGTTTACGAGGGCAAAGATAGTCACGTAGAGCCGACAAACTGCCCTGACTACATAGGAAGCGCTGGCAAGATAGTGTGGGACTTGGTGTCACCCTTATTCGGAAAGGGGTACCACTTGTACGTGGACAATTATTATACGAGCGTGCCACTTTTTAGTCACTTGTTTGATCAGCAGATTGGAGCATGTGGCACCGTGCGACCTAATCGCCGGGGCTTTCCCCAGCGGCTTGTAGATTCCCGTCTTAGGCTCGGGGAGAGAGCCTGCTTGAAGTATAATAATTTGCTCGCTATGAAGTGGAAAGATAAGAAGAATGTTTTCGTTCTCACCTCCCTTCATGCAGACACGACGACCCAAATTCCTACGGCGACTGGTGTTGTGGAGAAACCCCTCTGTGTCCACGAATACAACCTTAATATGGGAGGGGTGGACCTCAACGACCAGTTGTTGGCGCCATACCTAGTTGCCCGTAAGGCCAGACGCTGGTACAAAAAAGTGTCTGTTTATTTATTTCAATTGGCTTTGCTGAACGCTCATGTGCTATACAGAGCTTCAGGACGGACTGGATCCTTCCTTAAATTCCAGGAAGAGATCGTCAGAGCCCTTCTGTTTCCAGACGGTGCTCTACCTCATCTTCCCCAACCAAATGCAGTAAGCCGGCTGCATGAGAGGCATTTTATTTATGCCATCCCGAGTAGCGTAGGGTTCAGCACTGCACAGACTAGGCACACTAACACAGGGTCTCCCAAGATGCCATTGTATTTTGAGAGACCCAAACCTGGAACCAGTTACAAAAGTTAAAAGTTACTAAAAAAAAAAAGTGTAAAAAAAAATAAATAAATAAAAAAAATAAAAAACACAAAAAAAAAATATAAAATAAAAAAACCAAAAATAGTTGTTGTTTTATTGTTCTCTCTCTCTCTATTTTTTCTCTATTGTTCTGCTCTTTTTTACTCTATTCTATTCTGCAATGTTTTATTGTTATTATGTTTTACCATGTTTACTTTTCAGATTTTTTATACTTTACTGTTTACTGTGTTTTGTTGGTAACCATTTTATTGTTTCCAGGTACGCCATTCAGTTGCAGCGCGGATTTATTTATCTTGACAGCAACAGCGTTTGCTCCCACGATATATAAAGCCGTGACTCCAGCGCTGTCGGAGGTGATTTCACCACCACAGTTACATACTTCAGCATATATGCCGAAGCGTGGGGGCAGCAGTGGGTGGAGGAGCAATTTGCTCCTGCCTTTTGCGGGAGGATGCCCCCATGCTTCGGCATATATAAATGGTGCATGTATGCCCATCATTAGAAGTGGGTGGATGAAGGGAGGTATTCTAATGGTGGGCATACCCACCGATCAATATCTTTTTTTCGTTCAGCCCACAGGCTGCATGAAAAAAAAGTTTACAATGTATGCCTAACAAGGACCAGCAACGTACTGGTATGTTGCTGGACTTTGAGTGGTTATACCAAAATGATGCCTGCAGGTTTAGGTATCATCTTGGTATCATTCTTTTCAGCCAGCGGTCGGCTTTCATGTAAAAGCAATCCTAGCGGCTAATTAGCCTCTAGACTGCTTTTGCAAGCAGTGGGAGGGAATGCCCCCCCCTCCCCCACCGTCTTCCATGTTTTTCTCTGGCTCTCCTGTCCCAACAGGGAACCTGAAAATGCAGCCGGTGATTCAGCCAGCTGACCATAGAGCTGATCAGAGACCAGAATGGCTCCAAGCATCTCTATGGCCTAAGAAAGCGGAAGCTACGAGCATTTCATGACTTAGATTTCGCCGAATGTAAACAGCGCCATTGGGAAATTGGGAAAGCATTTTATCACACCGATCTTGGTGTGGTCAGATGCGAGATCTAGGGTCTAATAGAGCCCAATTTTTTTAAAAAAAGAGTACCTGTCACTACCTATTGCTATCATAGGGGATATTTACATTCCCTGAGATAACAATAAAATTAATAAAAAAAAAATAAAAATGAAAGGAATAGTTTAAAAATAAGATAAAAAAGCAAAAAAATAATAAAGAAAAAAAAAAAAAAAAAAAAAAAGCACCCCTGTCCCCCCCTGCTCTCGCGCAAAGGAGAACGCAAGCGTCGGTCTGGCGTCAAATGTAAACAGCAATTGCACCATGCATGTGAGGTATCACCGCGAAGGACAGAACGAGGGCAGTAATTTTAGCAGTAGACCTCCTCTGTAAATCTAAAGTGGTAACCTGTAAAGGCTTTTAAAGGCTTTTAAAAATGTATTTATTTTGTCGCCGCTGCACGTTTGTGCGCAATTTTAAAGCATGTCATGTTTGGTATCCATGTACTCGGCCTAAGATCATCTTTTTTATTTCATCAAACATTTGGGCAATACAGTGTGTTTTAGTGCATTAAAATTTAAAAAAGTGTGTTTTTTCCCCAAAAAATGCGTTTGAAAAATCGCTGCGCAATTACTGTGTGAAAAAAAAATATGAAACACCCACCATTTCAATCTGTAGGGCATTTGCTTTAAAAAAATATATAATGTTTGGGGGTTCAAAGTAATTTTCTTGCAAAAAAAAAAATAATTTTTTCATGTAATCAAAAAGTGTCAGAAAGGGCTTTGTCTTCAAGTGGTTGGAAGAGTGGGTGATGTGTGACATAAGCTTCTAAATGTTGTGCATAGAATGCCAGGACAGTTCAAACCCCCCCCAAATGACCCCATTTTGGAAAGTAGACACCCCAAGCTATTTGCTGAGAGGCATGTCAAGTCCATGGAATATTTTATATTGTGACACAAGTTGCGGGAAAGAGACAATTTTTTTTTTTTTTTTGCACAAAATTGTCACTAAATGATATATTGCTCAAACATGCCATGGGAATATGTGAAATTACACCCCAAAATACATTCTGTTGCTTCTCCTGAGTACGGGGATACCACATGTGTGGGACTTTTTGGGAGCCTAGCCGCGCACGGGATCCCGAAAACCAAGCACCGCCTTCAGGCTTTCTAAGGGCGTAAATTTTTGATTTCATTCTTCACTGCCTAGCACAGTTTCAGAGGCCATGGAATGCCCAGATGGCACACCCCCCCCCCCCCCCAAATGACCCCATTTTGGAAAATATACACCCCAAGCTATTTGCTGAGAGGTATAGTGAGTATTTTGCAGACCTCACTTTTTGTCACAAACTTTTGAAAATTGAAAAAAGAAAAAAAAAAAAAATACATTTTTCTTGTCTTTCTTCATTTTCAAAAATAAATGAGAGCTGCAAAATACTCACCATGCCTCTCAGCAAATAGCTTGGGGTGTCTACTTTCCAAAATGGGGTCATTTGGGGGGGGGGTTGTGCCATCTTGGCATTTTATGGCCTTCAAAACTGCGATAGGTAGTGAGGAGTGAAATCACAACTTAACGCCGTTAGAAATCCTGAAGGCGGTGCTTGGTTTTCGGGGCCCCGTATGCGGCTAGGCTCCCAAAAAGTCCCACACATGTGGTATCCCCGTACTCAGGAGAAGCAGCAGAAAATATTTTGGGGTGTAATTCCACATATGCCCATGGCATGTTTGAGCAATATATCATTTAGTGACAACTTTGTGCAAAAAAAAAAAAAAAAAAATTGTCACTTTCCCGCAACTTGTGTCAAAATATAAAATATTCCATGGACTCAACATGCCTCTCAGCAAATAGCTTGGGGTGTCTACTTTCCAAAATGGGGTCATTTGGGGGGTTTTGTGCCATCTTGGCATTTTATGGCCTTCAAAACTGTGATAGATAGTGAGGAGTGAAATCACAACTTAATGCCCTTAGAAAACCTGAAGGCGGTGCTTGGTTTTCGGGGCCCTGTATGCGGCTAGGCTCCCAAAAAGTCCCACACGTGTGGTATCCCCGTACTCAGGAGAAGCAGCAGAATATATTTTGGGGTGTAATTCCACATATGCCCATGGCCTGTGTGAGCAATATATCATTTAGTGACAACTTTTTGTAATATTTTTTTTTTTTGTCATTCAATCACTTGGGACAAAAAAAAATAAATATTCAATGGGCTCAACATGCCTCTCAGCAATTTCCTTGGGGTGTCTACTTTCCAAAATGGGGTCATTTGGGGGGGGGGGTTGTACTGCCCTGCCATTTTAGCACCTCAAGAAATGACATAGGCAGTCATAAACTAAAAGCTGTGTAAATTCCAGAAAATGTACCCTAGTTTGTAGACGCTATAACTTTTGCGCAAACCAATAAATATACGCTTATTGACATTTTTTTTACCAAAGACATGTGGCCGAATAAATTTTGGCCTAAATGTATGACTAAAATTGAGTTTATTGGATTTTTTTTATAACAAAAAGTAGAAAATATCATTTTTTTTCAAAATTTTCGGTCTTTTTCCGTTTATAGCGCAAAAAATAAAAACCGCAGAGGTGATCAAATACCATCAAAAGAAAGCTCTATTTGTGGGAAGAAAAGGACGCAAATTTCGTTTGGGTACAGCATTGCATGACCGCGCAATTAGCAGTTAAAGCGACACAATGCCAAATTGGAAAAAGACCTCTGGTCCTTAGGCAGCATAATGGTCCGGGGCTCAAGTGGTTAAATAAATGTGATTTCAGCAATAAATTCAGCTTTTTCTATTTCCAGTACTGTTCTCTGGTGAGTGCTGGTATACAATTGGTAGATATAGCTCAACAAGCCAATATCACCTTTTAGAAATGTGTATGCCTCTGTAATTTCACTATAGCATTGCTCCTACCTTGAAATCAATCGGTTTTCAATGCTAGAGCTGGGCAACTATGAAAAAATCATGCAAATAGTTGGATTTATACATGTCCACATTATATATATTACAGTTAAAGAGGGAGTCCCGCGAAAATTTTTTTTTAAATGTCAGCAGCTACAAATACTGCAGCTGCTGACTTTTAAAATAAGGACACTTACCTGTCTCAGGGTCCAGCGATGTCAGCACCTGAGGCCGAACTGTCGCTCGGCTCTCGGGTGCTGCCGCCGCCAACTTCTGTAAGGGAATCAGGAAATGAAGCCTTGCGGCTTCACTTCCCGGTTCCCTACTGCACATGCACGAGTCGCGCTGCGCAATCAACGGTCCCTGCTGTCTCTGGGACTCGTGTGTGTCCCGGCAGACAGCGCGGAGGGACAGGAAGTGGCGTAGACTCTGCACCCCCCTGAAAGGTGTCAAATGTGGCACGGGAGGAGGGGGGGAGGGTTCCGAAAAGCGGAGGTTCAATTTTTGTGTGAACCTCTGCTTTAAGTTACAGCTTTATAAATAACCAAAGTGCATGGACCATTAAACTGCCTAAAAAAAAAAAAAAAAAAAAAAAAAAAAAAAAAAAAAAAAAACACAAACACACACATTACGTAGCTGTCCCAATTCCCTGACCTAAAGCCAGTGGTGTTCTAGAGCTTGACCTCAGGAAATAAGCGCACATAAGAAAACTAAGAGCCACATACATATTCCCTGAAGGAATGGTTAGAAATCCATAACCAAAGCTGAAAATTAATAGAACAGTTGGTGAGTAAATACAATCATGATTTTAAAACAGGAGCTTGTCATCTACAGATGAAGGTTAAAATAGTATAAAGGTAAATAACAGGGAGATTCTGTAGCAATATATATTTTTTGTTCTTCCGTATTATAATTCTGCCATTCTATAAAGCTCTGGTCAGATCTTATCTAGAGTTTTCCATTCAGTTCTGGTCACCAGTCCTCCAAATGGATGTGCTGGAACTAGAGAATCCAAAGAAGGGCAACGAAACTTATAAGGGGACTGGAGGACCTCAATTATGAGGAACAAACTACAAAACACTAAATTTATTCTCACTGGAGATGAGATGCTCGAGAGGAGACATGATAGAGATCTACAAATATCTCAATGGGGATTCCAGCATAGCAAATAAACTATTCAGCCCTAGGGAGTGTAAAAGGACACGGGGTCACACAATGAGACTGGAGGAGAAGAGGTTTAACCTTAAACTGGGAAGGGGTTCTTCACTGTCAGGGTAATAAGGATGTGGAACGCTCTCCCACAATTGGTGGTGGATGCAGGGAGTATGGATATCTTTAAAAGACTCTTAGACATCCTAAAGGACACAACATACAGGGATATGGGAAATCAGCATAGACACTGATACATGCACCTACACAGGTTGAACTGAATGGACAATAGTCTTTTTTCAGCCTTACCTACTATGTAACTTTTTAATGGGATAACGTGTTTGAATCTGTCTGGTTTTAATCGCTGTGCGTCCCTGCCGCCACTGTCCCTCGGCTCCTCTTAATGACACGACAGGCTGTGAGGGTAATCTTTCCAATGGTGCACAAACAAAACAAATACATTTTTTTCTTTGGAGTTGTTCACATGAGGGCGTATGCATCTGTGCCCCCCGAGTAAGGGTGTGTGAGGCTGTGCAGCTGCTGCTTCCCAATTGACTTGAATAAGACTATCTGGACAGGGATGCATGGAACACCTGTGCAGGTGGCAACCACCCCAACCTATAACTAGCCTTTGTAGTAAGGTGCACATGGAAGAGCAACGCACAACACAAACACAATTTTCCCAGCACACTTACCATCTAGCCTGCAAAAAATACAAATTGACCATCTAACAATTCACATTAAAAACAGGGTTTTGTTTGCACAGATTTGCAAATATATGCATAATTCTCAGTGCCTACATCAAGATTCCTCTGTGTACTATGGTATAAATGCTATAATTGTAAAAATTAAGGGCAGGCTTGCCCGGATGAAGCCCACCCCTCCTTAAAGGCACAAGGACACATAGGGCACCCAGCAAGAGCACAATGGCAATTGAAGGCATCCAGTGCATTCCCGCATCAAATTCAACCAACAGTACAAAAAAGAGGCAACCACCCCAACCCTATAACTAGCCTTTGCAGTAAGGTCTATATAGAAGGGCAACTCACATCCTGTGCATTCCTGTGCTTTTAAGGAGGGGTGGGTTCCCTCCAGGCAAACCTGCCCTTAATCTATCCACTGCTATATGTACTCCAATTTGGAGACTCTGAAAATGATAGAGCTAGGACCATAGTACACAGAGGAGCCTTGACATTGGCACAGCAGCTTACGCATATATTTGCAAATGTGTGCAAACTAATCCTCTGTTTTTTTAACGTGAATTGTTATACAGGGTCAATTAGTATTTTCTGCAGGCTAGCTGGTAAGTGTGCTGGGAAATGTTTGTTGGTTTGAGAAGCACAGCCCTCACATGGGGCACGGAGGAATACCCCCCTTGTGAACCCTTGAACTGGATGCCTTTAGAGTGCAGAAGGGCGCAAACCTCTTTCAGGTTTTACTACTGTATGTGGCACAGTGGGAGATTTCTCCTTCCATTTTGCCATGTCATCAAGGATGGGAATTGGGAAAATACAAGGGGATACGAACAACACAAACCTCCTTCCTCCCACTACGCAAAGATAAAAGTTTTGCAGTTTAGGTAAATAAATTCAGTGATTAAAAACAAAACCCACTAATGTGCCAATTATGTAGGTGTACGATTCCTAAATGATGTAATAGTTGTTTTTCTTTCCCCCAAGTACAGTAGTTACATTTAAATCTGATAAATTAAACTTCATTTCTATTCTTCAGCATGTTTGGCATCAAACCTCCTGTATACAGTTTTCCTTTTTCTGTAAATATGTTGCAAAGTTTCTTACCTGAAGATTCTGCCAATAGCAGCATTTCCTGTTGTAGGCGGACAACACTAAGATTCTACCGTGCAATTTTTAACAGCGTTTTCAGCTTGCTGGACATTCTCCTTCAGTTGGTCTTTCTGCCTATCTGACAGATCATTCAGAGAGGCAGCCTATTGGCCAACTTCACAAAACACGCAAGTCAGGCTGATAAAGATAAGCCGGTGTCTTGTCGAAAACTGTCCCCCATCCGATAGTGTCCGCCCTGTACTGCGCAGACGCAGTACAGAGGACAAACGAGAGCCGAAAGTCTCCGAAGTTCAACAGCTGATCGTCAGCTGTACACGGCGCCTGTGCTTTTATTCTTACCCTGTGTCCAGGTTCATTCCCTACTATCCAAGTGGACATAGAGTAAGAATAAATAGATGCCGAGCGCAGCGAGGCCGTGCCCGAAGCATGGCGAGCGAAGCGAGCCCGCGAGGGGCCCTCTTACACAGCCATCACTAATAAGTGCCCAAGCGCCATGTACAGCTGATGGTCAGCTGATCAACTTCGGACACTTTCGGCATCTCCTTCTCCTCCGTACTACGCAGGCGCTGCGCCTGTGCAGTACGGGGCGAACACTATCTGATAGGAGGACACTTCTCGTCAGAACACCGGCAGTTCATAAATAGCAGCAGCATTGTCAGCTTGCAAGGAAGTGCTGTTAATAGCAGAATCTCCATGTGAGGAACTTTGCCACAGATTAACCCAAAAAATGTGCTTACAAAAATTGTATATGTTGAGGCATGATGGCAAACATACTGAAGTATAAATGTAGAGTTTACGTACACTATATTACCAAAAGTATTGGGACACCTGCCTTTACACGTACATGAACTTTAATGGCATCCCAGTCTTAGTCCGTAGGGTTCAATATTGAGTTGGCCCACCCTTTGCAGCTATAACAGCTTCAACTTTTCTGGGAAGGCTGTCCACAAGGTTTAGGAGTGTGTCTATGGAAAAGTTTGACCATTCTTATAGAAGCGCATTTGTGAGGTCAGGCACTGATGTGGATGAGAAGGCCTGGCTCACAGTCTTCACTTTAATTCAACTCAAAGGTGTTCTATGGGGTTGAGGTCAGGACTTTGTGCAGGTCAGTCCAGTTCCTCCACCCCAAACTCGCTCATCCATGTCTTTAAACAGTTACAGTGGGGAGAACAAGTATTTAATACACTGACGATTTTGCAGGTTTTCCTACTTACAAAGCATGTAGAGGTCTGTCATTTTTATCATAGGTACTCTTCAACTGTGAGAGACGGAATCTAAAACAAAAAGCCAGAAAATCACAGTTTATGATTTTTAATTAATTTGCATTTTTATTGCATGACATAATTATTTGATACATCAGAAAAGCAGAACTTAATATTTGGTACGGAAACCTTTGTTTGCAATTTCAGATGTCATACATTTCCTGTAGTTATTGACCAGGTTTGCACACACTGCAGCAGGGATTTTGGCCCACTCCTTCATACAGAGCTTCTGCAGATCATACAGGTTTTGGGGCTGTCACTGGGCAATACAGGCTTTCAGCTCCCTCCAAAGATTTTCTAAATGGGTTCAGGTCTGGAGACTGGCTAGGCCACTCCAGGACCTTGAGATGCTTCTTATGGAGCCACTCCTTAGTGCGTTTCAGGTCGTTGTCATGCTGGAGACCCATCTTCAATGCTCTTACTGAGGGAAGGAGGTTGTTGGCTAAGATCTTGCGATACATGGCCCCATTCATCCCCCCCTCAATACGGTTCAGTCCTAACACGTGCCCCTGGCCAGGCTGTATGGACTGTTTTGTGGTCAACCCTAGTGAACAAACAGCATCCTAAAGGCCAAGGAACACACCAGACAGGTCAGGGATAAAGTTGTGGAGAAGTTTAAAGCAGGGTTAGGTTATAAAAAAAATATCCCAAGCTATGTGTGACTGAAAACTAACACTGCACATCACGCTGAATACACCATCCCCATCGTGAAACATGGTGGTGGCAGCATCATGCTGTGGGGATGCTTTTCTTCAGCAGGGGCAGGAAAGCTGGTCAGAGTTGATGGGAAGATGGGCAATCTTAGAAGAAACGCACCAACACCTTTGCAGCCATTGAGCTACATGCTGGGTGTTTGGTGTGCTCCTGTACCTTTAAGAAGGGGTGGGCTCCCCTTCAGTCCACCGGCCCTCATCTATCGATCAGAATGCATGCGCCTCCATTGTGGGGACACTCATAGTTTAGCGTTAGGACCACAGATACCAGGGTGAAGTGGCGAGGCTCTGTGGCTTACGCATGCGTTTGCAAATGCGTGCGGACTAAATCCCTGTTTAGTGAGAGAGCTGGTCAGTAAGTAGGCTTGGGTTTTTCCTGGGCATATCCCAGGCTTTGTTGTTAATCTTAGAAGAAAACCTGTTAAGAGTCTGAAAAAGACTTGAGACTGGGGCGGAGGTTCACCTTCCAACAGGACAAGGACCCTAAACATACAGCCAGAGCTACAATGAAATGGTTTAGAGCAAAGCATATTCATGTGTTAGAATGGCCCAGTCAAAGTCCAGTCCTGTGTAGCAATACTTGAAATTTGCTGTTCACAGACGCTCCCCATCCAATCTGACAGAGCTTGAGCTATTTTGCAAAGATGAACTGGCAGAAATTTCACTCTAAGTGTGCAAAGCTGGTAGAGACATCCCCAAAAAAACTTGCAGCTGTAATTGCAGTGAAAGGTGGTCCTACAAAGTATTGACTCAGGGGGGCTGAATACAAATGCACACCACACTATTCACATATTAATTTGTAAATATTTGGAAAACCATTTATCATTTTCCTTATGCCCCGTACACAGGGTCGGATTTTCCGATGGAAAATGTCAGATCGGAGCGTGGAAATTCCGACCGTGTGTAGGCTCCATCGGACATTTTCCATCGGATTTTCCAACACACAAAGTTTGAGAGCAGGATATAAAATTTTCCGACAACAAAATCCGTTGTCGGAATTTCCGATCGTGTGTACACAAATCCGACGGACAAAGTGCCACGCATGCTCAGAATAAATAAAGAGATGAAAGCTATTAGCCACTTCCCCGTTTATAGTCCCGACGTACGCTTTTTACGTCACCGCGTTCAGAAAGATCGGATTTTCCGACAACTTTGTGTGACCGTGTGTATGCAAGACAAGTTTTTGTTGTCGGAATGTCCGAACAAAGTCTGACCGTGTGCACGGGGCATTACACTTCACAATTATGTGCCACTTTGTGTTGGTCTATCACATAAAATCCCAATAAAATTTACATCTTTGGTTGTAACATGACAAAATGTGGAAAATTTCAAGGGGTATGAATACTTTAAGGCACTGTAATTAGGAATGAACAGTCAAAAAATTAAGTGACAAAAATCTTAGCCTTAGAAGACATCTTAAAATTGGACTAAACAAAAGTTGGATGTATTTTTTGAAACCTCATGAATGCGTATCAACGCTGTGTCAATTACTGTATGTGCACTGCAGTGGACAGTGTTTTCACAGGGTCGCATTTGTGTTGCTTCGCATTGAGACGCACTAAAATTCTGACATGCAGTGGCGGCACATCTATAGGGGGAGCATGGGCGCCGCCCCCCCTCCAGGCAGTCAGAAAAAAAAAAAAAAAAAAAATAATATCTTTGAAACTGGCCCTTTAAAAAAAATAAATAAATACAAAAAAGGTCCTTAAGTGCACTGTGTTCGGACGCCATGCACAGTGCAGCGCCGGACACAGTGCACTATGGGAAGCGCCACGCCTATGCAATCACGAGATTGCAGACGCGCCGCTTCATTTGCGGGCTTTTATCCTGCCTTGCGGCACTTTCCGAAGGGCTGAGTAGCTTCCGCCCGATGCTTGTAGTATCTATTACTACGGCCGGGCGGTTTGATTGTCATCTGAGTTTGATGTCACTTCCTGATTTCCCTCTCCCATTGCGCCCGGGAGAGAGAAAACTGGAAGTATGAGGAGCCGGAGCGGACTCCTCTATCGCCGCTGTGTTAGGAGACACCACAGGAGAGGACAACACAGCAAGGTAAGTACCGCTGTGCTCCCACGGAAAAAGGGGGGGGGGGGTTCGATGGGACACTGGCAAGGCTGCATTTGGTGGGACACATCAGCAGGTGACCACGCCCCCCTAAAACCTCACAGTCCCAGCATGGCCAGGGACTGTGATGGCATAAGGGGGCGGGGTCTCCGCCTATATAAGTCACATTGGAGCGCTCAGAGAGCATTCCAGCCTGAGAGACCATCGTGTCAACATCGGAAGAAGAGGAGAAGAAGAGAAGGAGCCCAGAAGCCAGAAGTCCGGGCCTCCGCTGGCAAAAGAGCGGCATGAAGATAGTGGAGGAGTCGGCAAAAGAACTGGAACACTGGTAGAAGAGGCCAGAGAGAGCGGAGAAGAACCAACCGGACGCCGGGAGAAGAGGAACCGGAAGACCCCCGAAGTCCGAAGAAGACCCTCGAAGCCGGAAGAAGAACCCCCCCGGAGCTGTCTGATAAATTACTTTAAAAACCTGTGTAGTGCGTTTTATTATTGACACTTTTTCCCTAGGTTAATGGGTAGGGGTACCATGTACCCCATGCTCATTCACAAAGGGTGGGGGCTCTGCAGGGCACCCCCTCCCCCAAAGCACTCACCCCCATGTTGAGGGCATGCGGCCTGGTATGGTTCGGGGGGGGGGGGGGGCTCGCTCGTCCCCACACCCTTTCCTGACCGGCCGGGCTGCGTGCTCGGATCGGGGTCTGGTATGGATTCTAGGGGGGACCCCACCCCATTTTTTCGGCGTAGGGGGTTCCCTTTAAAATCCATACCAGACTTAAGGGCCTGGTATGCCCCGCACTCGCCGCAATAGGAGAATGTGTTTTTCCTATTGCAGCGAGCGCAAGATGCAATACCCTGCCCTTGCGTCGTATCTGGTCCGTCGGACCAGCATACAGACGAACAAGATGAATGGGCTTTCCGTCAGAAACTGAGTCCGGCGGACTAAGATTTGAAACATGCTTCAAATCTAGGTACGGCGGACTTTTGGGGAAAAAAAGTCCGCCGGAGCCTACACACGATCGGATTGTGCGGCGAACTTTGGTCCGCCGGACCAAGTCTGCCGGAAAGTCTGTTCGTGTGTACGCGGCATAACAATACAAGTGCGCCGTGTTGGGTTTCACAAGTTCTAAAATGCGTGCCAAAAGGTGGGATTTTGCGCCCGGCCAGGTGCTGCACTGGTGTGAAGGCAGAATAAGGCCCAACTCTAGAAAAAGGCTCATTACAGGGTGGATTTGATTTAAAACACTAGTAAAAAAAAAAAAAAAAAAGTCTTGATTTATATCATAATTTTTAAAGAGCAACTGTCATCTCTGTCCCGCAGTAGATCCTCCTCTGACCCGCTGTAGACTCACCGACAGTCCCATTCACTTTAATGGGAAGGCTGGTGATGTGGCAGTGACACAACAAGGTGAGGGACGTGGCGGCAGCAGGTGAGTGGATGCCCGCTAACAGGCGCTGTCATGATGGATCTGAAATGACAGGTGCTCTGTAAAATGTAAGGACTTATTCTTGCTGGTAGTTAGAATCTTTAATATTTGCAAACAAAATGAAGGTTTCCCATTTAGAATAATAAGCTGTCAGGTTAGTAAAACAGCGATATCAGAACTGATTCAATCATACAGTTTGTAGTGTACATAGATTTGCAAAACAATGGGATAAAGAAATATTCCTGAACTTTGTTTTATCTCATGGTTACTGTGAAATTGTGTGAATGCATCAATGCAGTGCATGTTCTCAGCCTGCAGAGCTTGAGTTCATTGAAATCCAAAAATGTAAATATTGCCGAGTATACAGCCTCATGCTACATAACTAAGCTCCATTTCATGCTGAACTAAATAATTAATGTCTCTTAAATAGAAAATTATCTTTAGCTAGATTTTTACTCCAAAAGCATTTCATTAAAATAAATTTGATTAAAAAAAAAAAAAATAAAAAAATAAAAAAACACAAAAAAAATAAAAAATTAGGGACGCACCGAAATTTGGGCCGCCGAAACACATCGGCCGAAAATGGCCCTTTCGGCAAAAAGCCGAAAGAGAATTCTTGCTGATACTGGCGCCGAAAATGGGGCGGGGCTCAGCCCCCACCCCTGGTGTCGTCTATCAGGGGAGCTTCCTATATCGTAGAAGAGAGGAGAGCCGCTGCCTGTTTGATTACAGCTCCGGGAACATCACAGCTTTCATTTTAATAGCTGTGTGTTCCCCGCTTTGCGCCGTCACATACAGCCCCTCCCCCTTTCTGGCCACTTTGATAGACAGATCACCCGTCTGGGTGATCTGTCTATCAAAGTGCCCGGACAAGGGGGAGGGGCTGTATGTGACGGCGTGCAGCGGGGAACACACAGCTATTGAAATGAAAGCTGTGATGTTCCCGGAGCTGTAATCAAACAGGCAGCGGTGGCTCTCCTCTCCCTTCACTGGCTGCAATGGGGACACAGGCTGCACTACCGGGGACACTGGCGAGGCTGCATTGATCTCCTGTACCGCCTCCCCAGTCTCTGATCATCTCCCAAGTCTCTGACCGTCTCCAGTATAAAAATATTTTTAAAAACAGTCACTTTTGGTATCGTTTCGGGATCAAGGAAGATTTATTTTCTGTATCGGTACCAAAAACCCATTCGGTGCATCCCTAATAAAGATAATCAGATTTTTAATTTTTTTTAATAAATCATTGCTTATATCCACCCTGGAAACTTGTATTTTTTTTTGTTTTTTTTGTACAGGAAACGTGCAAACCCCGCATGTTCTGCCATTTACTGTTAATGACATCCCAAATGTACATGTGAGGTTGGGGGGGGGCGGTAAAACTCCATGGTTGAGCACTCAACTACTAGCACCCTCTTCAGTTGCAGAGGCAGCAGCAGGGAGTGTATATTTTAAAAATGTAAAAACTTCCAAACATACAGCTTGTTATTACAAAACAATTATACAGGGGGGGGGACTCCGCCATTACTACACATTATACAGGGGGGGGGCTCCACCATTACTACACATTATACAGGGGGGGGGCTCCGCCATTACTACACATTATACAGGGGGGGGACTCCGCCATTACTACACATTATACAGGGGGGGGGACTCCGCCATTACTACACATTATACAGGGGGGGGACTCCGCCATTACTACACATTATACAGGGGGGGGGGACTCCGCCATTACTACACATTATACAGGGGGGGGGGGACTCCGCCATTACTACACATTATACAGGGGGGGGGGACTCCGCCATTACTACACATTATACAGGGGGGGGGGACTCCGCCATTACTACACATTATACAGGGGGGGGGGGGACTCCGCCATTACTACACATTATACAGGGGGGGGGGGGACTCCGCCATTACTACACATTATACAGGGGGGGGGGGGACTCCGCCATTACTACACATTATACAGGGGGGGGGGACTCCGCCATTACTACACATTATACAGGGGGGGGGGGACTCCGCCATTACTACACATTATACAGGGGGGGGGGGACTCCGCCATTACTACACATTATACAGGGGGGGGGACTCCGCCATTACTACACATTATACAGGGGGGGGGACTCCGCCATTACTACACATTATACAGGGGGGGGACTCCGCCATTACTACACATTATACAGGGGGGGGACTCCGCCATTACTACACATTATACAGGGGGGGGACTCCGCCATTACTACACATTATACAGGGGGGGGACTCCGCCATTACTACACATTATACAGGGGGGGGACTCCGCCATTACTACACATTATACAGGGGGGGGACTCCGCCATTACTACACATTATACAGGGGGGGGGACTCCGCCATTACTACACATTATACAGGGGGGGGGACTCCGCCATTACTACACATTATACAGGGGGGGGGACTCCGCCATTACTACACATTATACAGGGGGGGACTCCGCCATTACTACACATTATACAGGGGGGGGGCTCCGCCATTACTACACATTATACAGGGGGGGACTCCGCCATTACTACACATTATACAGGGGGGGGGGCTCCGCCATTACTACACATTATACAGGGGGGGGGGCTCCACCATTACTACACATTATACAGGGGGGGGGGGACTCCGCCATTACTACACATTATACAGGGGGGGGGGACTCCGCCATTACTACACATTATACAGGGGGGGGGGGGGACTCCGCCATTACTACACATTATACAGGGGGGGGGGGACTCCGCCATTACTACACATTATACAGGGGGGGGGGACTCCGCCATTACTACACATTATACAGGGGGGGGGCTCCGCCATTACTACACATTATACAGGGGGGGGGACTCCGCCATTACTACACATTATACAGGGGGGGGGGGACTCCACCATTACTACACATTATACAGGGGGGGGGGACTCCGCCATTACTACACATTATACAGGGGGGGGGACTCCACCATTACTACACATTATATGGGGGGGACTAGAGGTGGTAGTGGGAGGACTGAACCATGTACAAGTAGGGGGGGTCCCCGGCACACACTTACCCCATGGTGATGGGTAGTCAGGCAGCTGCGGGTGACATCCAGCGGGAGTTCTCGGTGTCTCTCCGGCTCTCAGCGGATCACACACGCGGCTCTCATCAGTTGATCCTCACGGAGCTCCAGGCGGCACCGGGCTGAGTGTGATCCCGGGAAGGAGAGGCGGAGTCCCGGGGATGTAGTGTGCTCCGTCCTCCGGTGATCAGGATTAGTGGATCTCTCCCGTCTTCTCCGCTCTGTGTGGATGAAGAGAGAACACAAACGTCCTGACGAGAAACGTTTCCCATCAGATAGTATCCGCCCTGTACTGCGCAGGCGCACAAAGGAGACGCCGAAAGTCTCCGAAGATGAACGGCTGTTCATGAGCTATACACGGCGCCTGCGGAGAGAGCAGCCCCGGCATCCCTTTAGATGGGACTCCTCCAGGGGGCCGCTAGGTGGCGCTGGAGAGATGGAGACAGACCGAGCTGATAACTGATCGATCACTGCCAGCCCTAAAGGGGAACTCCACCCTGACTATCACAGATGACTGATAATTATAGAAACATAAAATATAAGAGGAACAAATGACTTTCCAAATGAAAGTTTCCTCTTTTTTAACTTTGTTTCTGGTCCTGTTTTCCTCTTCTCTATCCTGGATGATGTATATCATACATGTGAACGCTCGCAGTATTTTATATGTGATATTATTACTGTAATCCCGTAACCTCAAATACTCTGTACTGTGTAGGTGTTTCCTCATGTAAATTGTATATGTGTCCCTTAAAAACATCACCGAGAAGATAACAATCTCCAAGTGTGTATATCAATCGATCAATGTTCTTTTTTTATGTAATAATTGTAATTCCTTTTTTTTAAAAAACGTATGTCTTCCTTGGTACCAGTAAAGTCCATTATTCCCTTTTGGGTCCTTTTTCTTCTTAGGCCCGGTTCACACGGGGGCGACTTGTCAGGCGACCTAGCCGCCTGACAAGTCACCTCCCGTTCTGTACAATGGAACCGTTCTAATCGGAGCGACGCAAGTCGCTCCGACTTAGAAGAAAGGTTCCTGTACTACTTTGGGGGCGACTTGCATAGACTTCTATACAGAAGTCGTCTTGCAAGTCGCCCCAGCAGTCGTGTGCAGGTCGCCTCGGTGAGGCGACCTGCAAGTCGTGCCTCTTCCTATGTGAACCGGCTCTTATTTAAACCTCTTGCTGATGTGTTTACATCATTATTTTTTTACTAGAAAAAATTACTAGAAAATTACGTATAACCCGCAAACATAATACATTTTGTATTATGGGAATAGCATGGCGATCGTTGCAATTTCTCTTCCTTTAAAAGCAAAAAAATAAAAAAATGTTTTTGATCTTTTTCTTTTGAAAAAAAAATATATATATATTTGCTTCTAGCCTATAAGTGACGTCATGAAGTCGCTCTGGTCCTCCAAGGCAGGGCCGCAGGAAGCGGCAATAGGAAGCGTCAGTGGGTGGCCTTTCTTTCTTTCTTTCTTTCTTTCTTTCTTTCTTTCTTTCTTTCTTTCTTTCTTTTCCAAGGATTTTGCCTTTGTCCCAGGAAAATTGGGATTGTTTTAGGAAAAACTGATCTAATCATTCAAAGTTGAACTGTAATGCCCCGTACACACGAGCGGATTTTCCGTCAGAAAAAATTTGGATGGTTTTTCTGACAGGATTCCGCTCAAGCTTGCCTTGCATACACACGGTCACACAAAGGTTCTCTGGACATTCGACCGTCAAGAATGCGGTGATGTACAACACTACGACGAGCCGAGAAAATGAAGTTCAGTGCTTCCGAGCATGCGTCAAATTGTTTCCGAGCATGCGTAGGAATTTTGCACATCGGAATTTGTACAGCCGATCGCATTTTCGGCTAGGAACTTTTTCCGACCGAAAAGTTGAGAACCTGGAATTCCACCAGCAAAAGACCGATGGAGCATACACACGGTCGGTTTTTCTGACCAAAAGCTCTCATCGGCCTTTTGCTGGCCGAATTTCCGATCGTGTGTACGGGACATAAGAATCTGCTGGAATAAAAGCGAAGTCCGTCTTTCTGAGCACATTTCACATTAAACTAATCTTTAGGCTGTAATCTGGAACATGGTGGCAGTCTGCAGTCCCCCATCTCCCCCACCTACATTATCCGGGGGTTCATCTCCCGGCAGCATTCCGTCACTATTTGAATTCAGCACAGCTGTGTGTGGCTCCGCCCTTATAACAGTGGTCGCCCATTCACAAGACTCTGAATGAAAAAAATACAATTCCCATTGGCCACTGCAGCAGAGGGGCTCGTAGTTCTCAATAGAGCACAAGTCCAGTGGGGAATAGTCCACCGACTACTTCCTCTAGCCCCATATCTGAAGGTCTGTACTGAGGTGCCTACAGATGTGCAGCTGGAGGAAACATCTGCAGGAGCCAGAGCATTGCACCCACAATCCACTGAGTGCGGTTGCAATGCTTTGCAGGCTCCAATGCAAAAAGTTGTAATCACACATTTTTTAATTAATCAATATGGGTGTATTTATTATTTTCCTTTTTGCAAAAGGTGAAATTAGCCTTTTGGTTTACCAAGCATGTACATCCATGTGAATTTCTCCTTAATGCCTGGAATGCAGTACAGTGTGATAAATGGTTTACATATATCTTCTATACTGCAGAAAATGGCACAAAAAAACAGAACAGAAAATGTAGTTAACTTTAACCTCTTGCAGCCCACACATCACACATGTAAGACAGCAAAGAGGGTGGACTTCAACCCCCACACTCCGCACATACTGTATGTGTCCATGGACAGCCGACGTTTCTGTATGGGGGGGGTGGTTGGGGGGTTTGCTCTCACTGCATGCTTGCAGCACAAAGACAGTCTCCTCATGATCGGGAGCCAGCAGGACGGGCTTCTGACCATGTGACCACTGTAACAGCCAATCAGAATGGTCACGTGATCAGGAAGTCCATCCTGGCCCGCTAAGCATAAAGGCCAACTTTAAAGGGCTGCTGAGGCTGAGCGGGAAGGGGCTAACTGTATAAAACAATTAATTTATTGAATTTTACTTTTATGTTAGTGGGATTTATTTATGAACGATACATTATTATTTCAGATTGTTCAAAATATTTTTGAAGTAAAAACTAAAAAAAAAAAAAAAACTTTAAAAATTGGGTTATTTTTATTGTTTAGCAGGAAAAAGATACATTTTCTCTGACAACTTCATTAAAAAGCATGACTTCCCTTTCCACAAATACTGTGACATAACAAATGGAAAATTGCAGCTACTACAGGAGCCCAAACCACTAAATTGGAACCATTAAAATAGGGGTGTCAAACTCAATTTCATTGCGGGCCGCATTGGCAGTATGGTTGTACCTGCAAGACTATGAATCTATGCTTTTATTATTCAGGAGTGCATTATGTACAGAGTGCAGAGTTTAGGAGTGCACTGCTGCACTCAGTGTGTAACACCAACAACCTTCCTTGCGTCTCTACTCTATGTAAGCGGCTCCAGTACCGCCCTGTGTAGGCAGCTCTCTCTACTACCCATGTAGTTGGGTCTGTTATACCTCCCCTGGGTAAGTGGCGCTGCCGAACAGGTAAATAGTTCTCGCTCTTAGATTCTGGAGAACTGTCCCCGCCGTGCCCCCTCATGAGGGATCTGTTACATCTGAAAGCAAAGCTATCCCTTGTAAGGCTTCTGTGTTTACAAGTGACAGCGGGGAGCAAAGAGTGAGAGCCTGAGGTGGCGGAATGGAGTTCCACCACAATCCAGCTGCAAAACTGGGTGGGAGGGCCACATGACAAGGCCTGAATTCGGCCCATGGGCCTTGTGTAGACATACAGTATGTGCACTAGAAGAAACATGTCATGATAGAAACATGAAGACTGCTATTGCTGACCTCACCAGAAAATGCTAGTTGCCCGGCTGCCATACTGACCCCTTAGCTTCAAGCAGTCCTAGGACTCATGCACACTGGGCTTAAAAAAATAAAAAATCCCTCTTTCACAGGCATTAAGCGTTTTTTTCTGTCTGTAAAAAAAAAGACACACACATGGTTAACTCTCCTCCACTCTTATGCCACGCACACACGATCGGTTTTCTCATCGGAAAAAGATATGACGGCTTTTCCGACGGGATTCCGCTCAAGTTTGCTTTGCATACACACGGTCGCTGAAATTACGACCGTCAAGAACGCGGTGACGTACAACACTACGGCGAGCCGAGAAAATTACGCTCAATGCTCCAGAGCATGCGTCAAATTGTTTCCGAGCATGCGTAGGGAATTTGCACTTAGAAATTACTACAGACGTGCCACAGACGATCGCATTTTCGGATAGGAACTTTTTCCGACCGAAATATTAAGAACATGCTCTCAATTTTTTGCTGGCTGTAATTTGGCCAGCAAAAGTCCGATGGAGCATACACACGGTCGCATTTTCCAATGAAAAAATCTCATCGGTCTTTTGTGGGCCGAAAATCCGACCGTGTGTACGCGGCATAAGTTCTCTCTCTGCTTAAAAAAGTGCATTTATTATTTTTGCTCCTGTGCCCTGACCAAACTGTGCCACCCTTACCCTTCACAGATCACTGTGATCCACTGCTCCCGACCTTCGGGGACGGTTTACATCCCGCACCAGAAAACTCCATCTGCTGGCTGTACCTAAGCATTACACTCCCACCAGCTTCTACGAGGCCATCATTGACTTCTACCATGAGCACGATGTGCTATCAACCTGGCCTCATAGCCAGCCAGGAGAGGGTGACTTGAAGCTCAGGATGTAAACAATCATTGAAGTGCACTTATGCTTTATACAGAGAAAACTCAGTGGGGCAATGAAAGCTACATACCACAGCCTTGATTTTATGAATGGGACATGCCGTGTGATCTGCAGTGTGCAGACCCAAGTGGCATCCAAGTAGTGCAGATAGCAAGATCTGCTCTGTTGTTATGAACTGGTCTCTTATGCCGCGTACACACGGTCGGACTTTTCGTCTACAAAAGTCCGACAGCCTGTCCAAAAGACTTTCGACGGACTTTTGGCGGACTTTTGGCGGACTTGCGGCAGACTTTCTTACGAACGGACTTGCCTACATACGATCACACAAAAGTCCGACGGATTCGTACGTGATGATGTACACCGGACTAAAATAAGGAAGTTGATAGCCAGTAGCCAATAGCTGCCCTAGCGTGGGTTTTTGCCCGTCGGACTAGCACACAGACGAGCGGATTTCTGGGTCTGGCGTAGTTACGACGTAAAGATTTGAAGCATGTTTCAAATCTAAAGTCCGTCAGATTTGCTGCTGGAAAAGTCCGCTGAAAGTCCGCTAAAAGTCCGGGGAAGCCCACACACGATCGGATTGTCAGCCAGCTTTAGTCCGTCGGCGTCCGTCGGACTTTTGTAGATGAAAAGTCCGACCGTGTGTACGTGGCATTAGGCTTTGTTTACTTTTCTGCAATGCAGGAACAAGTGCGTTCCACATGTTATTTGCATTGGTGCAATGCAGTGCTATTCATTCTGAATGCCACCCCAACGCACCTTGATGCAAGCAGTACACAGAAGAGCAACATATGGCAATGTACTAGCATGCCTTTTGGTGCAGTGCGCAACCAGAAAAAGTGCAGGCGTGTTTTTCTTGGTGTGGTGTGTTGTCTGCTCATTCATCATTATTGCGCCAAAAAAAGAAGTGCATACAGTGAGGGGAAAAAGTATTTGATCCCCTGCTGATTTTGTACGTTTGTCCACTGACAAATAAATGATCAGTCTCTAATTTTAATGGCAGGTTTATTTGAACAGTGAGAGACAGAACTAAAATATCTAGAAAAACACATTTCAAAAAAGTTATAAATTGATTTGCATTTTAATGAATGAAATAAGTATTTGATCCCTTAGCAAAACATGACTTAGTACTTGGTGGCAAAACCCTTGTTGGCAATCACAGAGGTCAGACGTTTCTTGTAGTTGGCCACCAGGTTTGCACACATCTCAGGAGGGATTTTGTCCCACTCCTCTTTGCAGATCCTCTCCAAGTCATTAATGTTTCGAGGCCGCCGTTTGGTAACTCGAACCTTGAGCTCCCTCCACCTATATTCTATGGGATTACGGTCTGGAGACTGGCTAGGCTGCTCCAGGACCTTAATGTGCTTCTTCTTGAGCCACTCTTTTGTTACCTTGGCCGTGTGTTTTGGAGCATTGTCATGTTGGAATACCCATTCATGACCCATTTTCAATGCCCTGCTTAGGAAAGGATTTTCTCACCCAAGATTTGAAGGTACATGGCCCTGTCCATCATCCCTTTGATGTGGTAAAGTTGCCATGTCCCCTTAGCAGAAAAACACCCCCAAAGCATAATGTTTCCACCTCCATGTTTGACAGTGGGGGTGGGGTTCTTTGGGGCCATAGGCAGCATTCCTCCTCCTCCAAACATGTTGAGCTGAGTTGATGCCCAAAGAACTTGATTTTGGTATCCTCTGACGACAACACTTTCACCCAGTTCTCCTCTGAATCATTCAGATGTTCGTTAGCAAACTTCAGACGGGCCTGTACATGTGCTTTCTTGAGCAGAGGGACTTTGCGGGCACTGCAGTGATTCAGTCCTTCATGGTGTAGGGTGTTACCAATTGTTTTCTTGGTGACTATGGTTCCAGCTGCCTTGATATCATTGATAAGATTCTCCGGTGTAGTTCTGGGCTGATTCCTCATCATTCTCATGATCATTGAAACTCCATGAGGTGAGGACCTTGCATGGAGCCCCAGACTGAGGGAGACTGACAGTTATTTTGTGTTTCTTCCATTAGCGGATAATCGCACCAACGGTTGTCACCCTCTCACCAAGCTTCTTGGTGATGGTCTTGTTGCCCATTCCAGCCTTGTGTAGGTCCACAATCTTCTTATCCTGACATCCTTGGACAGGTCTTGGTCATGGTAGAGAGATTGGAATCTGATTGACTGATTCCTTCTGCGGACAGGTTTCTTTTATACAGGTAACAAACTGAGATTAGGAGCACTCCCTTTAAAGAGAATGCTCCTAATCTCAGCTTGTTACCTGTATAGAAGACACCTGGGAGCCAGAAATCTTGCTGATTGATAGGGGATCAAATACTTTTTCTAACCATTAAAATGCAAATCAATTTATAACTTTTTTGAAATAAGCTTTCTGGATATTTTTGTTGCTATTCTGTCTCTCACTGTTAAAATAAACCTACCATTAAAATTATAGACTGCTCATGTCTTTGTCAGTGGGCAAACATACAAAAGTTAGCAGGGGATCAAATTCTTTTTTCCCCTCACTATACGTTAATGCAATGTACCTCAGTGATTAAGTAAGAACCTAGCCTTATGCCCCGTACACACGAGCGGAATTTCCATCAGAAAAAACTTGGATGGTTTTTCTGACGGAATTCTGCTCAAGCTTGCCTTGTATACACACGGTCACACAAAAATTCTCTGAACTTTCGACCATCAAGAACGCGGTGACGTACAACACTATGACGAGCCGAGAAAATGAAGTTCAATTCTTCCGAACACGCGTCAAATTGTTTCCGAGCATGCGTGATTTTTTTGCGCGTCCGAATTGCATACAGACGATCGCATTTTCGGATAGGAACTTTTTCTGACCGAAAAATAGAGAAACTGCTCTTAATCTTTTGCTGGCTGGAATTTCGCCAGCAAAAGTCCGATGAGCATACACACAGTCGCATTTTCCCGACCAAAAGCTCTCATCGGTCTCTTTTGCTGGCGGCATTTCCGATCGTGTGTACGGGGGCATTAGTGTTTATTGTAACATACACTCACCGGCTACTTTATTATTAGTTACACCTTGCTAGTACCGGGTTTGACCCCCTTTTGCCTTTAGAACGACCTCAATTCTTCAGGGCATGGATTCAAGAAAGGTGTTGGAAACATTCCTCAGAGATTTTGGTCCATACTGACATGATAATGTGGGGTTATACCGCGCTAGAGTTCTAACATACATATACAGCTGCAAGAAAATCTATCAGATATCTCTACAGTGCAGAAAATTGACATGATAGCATCACGCAGTTACTGCAGAGCTGTCGGCTGCACATCCGTGATACAAATCTCCTGTTCCACCAAATCCCAAAGGTGCTCTATTGGATTGAGATCTGGTTGACTGTGGAGACCATTGGAGTACAGTGACCTCATTGTCCAGTGGTGAGATGATTTGGGCTTTGTGACATGGTGCATTATCCTGCTGGAAGGAGCCATCAGAAGATAAGGACACTGTAGTCATAGAGGGATGGGACATGATCAGCAACAATACTCAGGTAGGCCGTGGTGTTTAAATGATGCTCAGTTGGTACTGAGGGGCCCAAAGTGTGCCAAGAAAATATCCCCCCCACCATTACACCACCACCAGCCTGAACTATTGATACAAGGCAGGATGGATCCATGCTTTCACGCCAGATTCTGACTCTACCATCTGAATGTCACAGCAGAAATCAAGACTCATCAGACCAGGCAACATTTTTTCCAATCTTCTGTTGTCCAATTTTGTTCAGCCTGTGCAAATTGTAGCCTCAGATTCCTGTTCTTAGCTGACAGGAGTGGCACCCGTTGTGGTCTTCTGCTGCTGTAGCCCATCTGCTTCAAGGTTCGATGTGTTGTGCATTCAGAGATGGTATTCTGCATGCCATCGTTGTAACGAGTGGTTATTTGAGTTACTGTTCCCTTTCTATCATATCCAACCAGTCTGCCTATTCTCCTCTGACCTTGACAAGGCATTTTCCTCCATACAACTGCCGCTCACTGGATATTTTCTCTTTTTCAGACACTTTTCTCTATCCACCCCCAATCCCATCCTGCCCCCCCCCCCCCGATCCCATCCCAGCTCCATCCCCCCATCCCATCCTAACTCCATCCACCCCCCCCGATCCCATCCCAGCTCTATCCACACCCCCCCAATCCCATCCCAGCTCCATCTATTGTGGCGGGTTAAGGGAGGAGAGTCTCACCAATACACTAGCCTGCAAGGGGGGGGTGACACCATGTTTTACCGCACCAGGTGACACCAACCCTAGTGACGCCACTGTGTGCTGGCACCAATCCCCCTGTAGTGCAGCTGGAGGGAGAAAGAGAAGCTGGCAGCACTGCAGGGGGAGGCAGAAGAGGAACATTGGCGGATATAAGACAGTACAGCCGCCCCTCATGACGTCATTTCTAGGCTAGAAGCAAATATATCTTTTTTTTTTTTTCAAAAGCAAAAGATCAAAAAAAATTTTTTTTTACTTTTATCGATCAGAACGAGAAATTGCAACGATCGCCATGTTATTCCCTAAGGTGTCTACTAAAAAAAAATGTATAATGTTTGGGGGTTATAAGTAATTTTCTAGTAAAAAAATAATGATTTAGGACCGGTTCACACTGCTGCATGGTGCAAAATCACATGCGATGTCCATGCGATACGATTTCAGCCATACAGATAGTATGGCTGAAATTGCATCGCATTTGGACTAAACTCACACAGGAGCCTTTTTTGGTCTGCACCAGAATCGGATCACATGGGTGTTCACAGCTCTGTCATCCGATTCATGTCCGAACTGACAGTTCGCAGTGCGATATACAAGCTAAATAGAGGTGTCATTAACAATGAATTGACACTCCCCAGCAGTTTGCATATGGCAGTGTGAACTGCTGTGCGAGTCGGGTGCGATGCGGGAACCCGCAGTGGATTCGCAGGGTTCCCACATCGCACTAATGTGAACCCGGCCTTACACTTGTAAACACATCAGCAAGAGGTTTAAATAAGGAAAAAAAAGGACCCAAAAGGGAATAATGGACTTTACTGGTACCAAGGAAGACATACACTTGTTTTTTTTTAAAAAGGAATTACAATTATTACATAAAAAAAGAACATTGATCGATTGATATACACACTTGGAGATTGTTATCTTCTCGGTGATGTTTTTAAGGGACACATATACAATTTACATGAGGAAACACCTACACAGTACAGAGTATTTGAGGTTACGGGATTACAGTAATAATATCACATTTAAATACTGCGAGCGTTCACATGTATGATATACATCATCCAGGATAGAGAAGAGGAAAACAGGACCAGAAACAAAGTTAAAAAAGAGGAAACTTTCATTTGGAAAATCATTTGTTCCTCTTATATTTTATGTTTCTATAATTATCAGTCATCTGTGATAGTCAGGGTGGAGTTCCCCTTTAGGGCTGGCAGTGATCGATCAGTTATCGGCTCGGTCTGTCTCCATCTCTCCAGCGCCACCTAGCGGCCCCCCGGAGGAGTCCCATCTAAAGGGATGCCGGGGCTGCTCTCTCCGCCGGTCTTCTCACTTCATCCACACAGAGCGATCAGAGCGGAGAAGACGGGAGAGATCCACTAATCCTGATCACCGGAGGACGGAGCACACTACATCCCCGGGACTCCGCCTCTCCTTCCCGGGATCACACTCAGCCCGGTGCCGCCTGGAGCTCCGTGAGGATCAACTGATGAGAGCCGCGTGTGTGATCCGCTGAGAGCCGGAGAGACACCGAGAACTCCCGCTGGATGTCACCCGCAGCTGCCTGACTACCCATCACCATGGGGTAAGTGTGTGCCGGGGACCCCCCCTACTTGTACATGGTTCAGTCCTCCCACTACCACCTCTAGTCCCCCCCCCCCCTGTATAATGTGTAGTAATGGCGGAGTCCCCCCCCCGTATAATGTGTAGTAATGGCGGAGTCCCCCCCTGTATAATGTGTAGTAATGGCGGAGTCCCCCCCCCTGTATAATGTGTAGTAATGGCGGAGTCCCCCCCCCGTATAATGTGTAGTAATGGCGGAGTCTCCCCCCCCTGTATAATGTGTAGTAATGGCGAAGTCACCCCCCCTTGTATAATGTGTAGCAATGGCGGAGTCCCCCCCCCTGTATAATGTGTAGTAATGGCGGAGTCCCCCCCCCTGTATAATGTGTAGTAATGGCGGAGTCCCCCCCCTGTATAATGTGTAGTAATGGCGGAGTCCCCCCCCTGTATAATGTGTAGTAATGGCGGAGTCCCCCCCCCGGTATAATGTGTAGCAATGGCGGAGTCCCCCCCCGGTATAATGTGTAGCAATGGCGGAGTCCCCCCCCCCCCCCCGGTATAATGTGTAGCAATGGCGGAGTCCCCCCCCTGTATAATGTGTAGTAATGGCGGAGTCGTCCCCCCCCTTGTATAATGTGTAGTAATGGCGGAGTCCCCCCCCCCTGTATAATGTGTAGTAATGGCGGAGTCCCCCCCCTGTATAATGTGTAGTAATGGTGGAGTCCCCCCCCCTGTATAATGTGTAGTAATGGCGGAGTTCCCCCCCCCCCTGTATAATGTGTAGTAATGGCGGAGTCGACCCCCCCTGTATAATGTGTAGTAATGGCGGAGTCCCCCCCCCCTGTATAATGTGTAGTAATGGCGGAGTCCCCCCCCCCCCGTATAATGTGTAGTAATGGCGGAGTCCCCCCCCCCCCGTATAATGTGTAGTAATGGCGGAGTCCCCCCCCCCCCGTATAATGTGTAGTAATGGCGGAGTCCCCCCCCCCGTATAATGTGTAGTAATGGCGGAGTCCCCCCCTGTATAATGTGTAGTAATGGCGGAGTCCCCCCCCTGTATAATGTGTAGTAATGGCGGAGTCGCCCCCCCCCCCCCCTGTATAATGTGTAGTAATGGCGGAGTCCCCCCCCCCGTATAATGTGTAGTAATGGCGAAGTCACCCCCCCTTGTATAATGTGTAGTACTGGTGGAGTCCCCCCCTGTATAATGTGTAGTAATGGCGGAGTCCCCCCCCTGTATAATGTGTAGTAATGGCGGAGTCCCCCCCCTGTATAATGTGTAGTAATGGCGGAGTCCCCCCCCCGGTATAATGTGTAGCAATGGCGGAGTCCCCCCCCCCGGTATAATGTGTAGTAATGGCGGAGTCCCCCCCCCCTGTATAATGTGTAGCAATGGCGGAGTCACCCCCCCCTGTATAATGTGTAGTAATGGCGGAGTCCCCCCCCCTGTATAATGTGTAGTAATATTGGGGTCACCCCTGTGTAGAAATGGTGGGGGCCCCCCTGTATAATGTGTAGTAATGGCGAAGTCACCCCCCCCTTGTATAATGTGTAGTAATGGCGGAGTCCCCCCCCCCGTATAATATGTAGTAATGGCGGAGTCCCCCCCCTGTATAATGTGTAGTAATGGCGGAGTCCCCCCCCCTGTATAATGTGTAGTAATGGCGGAGTCTCTCCCCCTGTATAATGTGTAGTAATATTGGGGTCACCCCTGTGTAGAAATGGTGGGGGCCCCCCTGTATAATGTGTAGTAATGGCGGAGTCCCCCCCCTGTATAATGTGTAGTAATGGCGGAGTCGTCCCCCCCCCCTGTATAATGTGTAGTAATGGCGGAGTCCCCCCCCCCTGTATAATGTGTAGTAATGGCGAAGTCACCCCCCCTTGTATAATGTGTAGTACTGGTGGAGTCCCCCCCTGTATAATGTGTAGTAATGGCGGAGTCCCCCCCCTGTATAATGTGTAGTAATGGCGGAGTCGTCCCCCCCCCCCCTGTATAATGTGTAGTAATGGCGGAGTCCCCCCCCCTGTATAATGTGTAGTAATGGCGGAGTCCCCCCCCTGTATAATGTGTAGTAATGGCGAAGTCACCCCCCCCTTGTATAATGTGTAGTACTGGTGGAGTCCCCCCCTGTATAATGTGTAGTAATGGCGGAGTCCCCCCCCTGTATAATGTGTAGTAATGGCGGAGTCGTCCCCCCCCCTGTATAATGTGTAGTAATGGCGGAGTCCCCCCCCCTGTATAATGTGTAGTAATGGCGGATTCCCCCCTCCCCTGTATAATGTGTAGTAATGGCGGAGTCCCCCCCCTGTATAATGTGTAGTAATGGCGGAGTCGTCCCCCCCTGTATAATGTGTAGTAATGGCGGAGTCCCCCCCCCTGTATAATGTGTAGTAATGGCGGAGTCCCCCCCCCCCTGTATAATGTGTAGTAATGGCGCAGTCCCCCCCCCTGTATAATGTGTAGTAATGGCGGAGTCCCCCCCCCCTGTATAATGTGTAGTAATGGCGGAGTCCCCCCCCCCTGTATAATGTGTAGTAATGGCGGAGTCCCCCCCCCTGTATAATGTGTAGTAATGGCGGAGTCCCCCCCCCTGTATAATGTGTAGTAATGGCGGAGTCCCCCCCCTGTATAATGTGTAGTAATGGCGGAGTACCCCCCTGTATAATGTGTAGTAATGGCGGAGTCCCCCCCTGTATAATGTGTAGTAATGGCGGAGTCCCCCCCCTGTATAATGTGTAGTAATGGTGGAGTCCCCCCCCCCTGTATAATGTCTAGTAATGGTGGAGTCCCCCCCCCTGTATAATGTCTAGTAATGGTGGAGTCCCCCCCCCCTGTATAATGTGTAGTAATGGTGGAGTCCCCCCCCCTGTATAATGTGTAGTAATGGTGGAGTCCCCCCCCCTGTATAATGTGTAGTAATGGTGGAGTCCCCCCCCCCTGTATAATGTGTAGTAATGGTGGAGTCCCCCCCCCCTGTATAATGTGTAGTAATGGCGGAGTCCCCCCCCCCTGTATAATGTGTAGTAATGGCGGAGTCCCCCCCCCCTGTATAATGTGTAGTAATGGCGGAGTTCCCCCCCCCTGTATAATGTGTAGTAATATTGGGGTCACCCCTGTGTAGAAATGGTGGGGGCCCCCTGTATAATGTGTGGTAAAGGCGAAGTCCCCCCCCCCCCCCTGTATAATGTGTAGTAATGGCGGAGTCTCCCCCCCTGTATAATGTGTAGTAATGGCGGAGTCTCCCCCCCCTGTATAATGTGTAGTAATGGCGGAGTCTCCCCCCCCTGTATAATGTGTAGTAATGGCGGAGTCCCCCCCCCCTGTATAATGTGTAGTAATGGCGGAGTCCCCCCCCCCTGTATAATGTGTAGTAATGGCGGAGTCCCCCCCCCTGTATAATGTGTAGTAATGGCGGAGTCCCCCCCCCCTGTATAATGTGTAGTAATGGCGGAGTCCCCCCCCGTATAATGTGTAGTAATGGCGGAGTCCCCCCCCCCTGTATAATGTGTAGTAATGGCGGAGTCCCCCCCCCGTGTATAATGTGTAGTAATGGCGGAGTCCCCCCCCCCTGTATAATGTGTAGTAATGGCGGAGTCGTCCCCCCCCTGTATAATGTGTAGTAATGGCGGAGTCCCCCCCCCTGTATAATGTGTAGTAATGGCGGAGTCCCCCCCCCCCGTATAATGTGTAGTAATGGCGGAGTCCCCCCCCCCTGTATAATGTGTAGTAATGGCGGAGTCCCCCCCCCCCGTATAATGTGTAGTAATGGCGGAGTCCCCCCCCCCCCGTATAATGTGTAGTAATGGCGGAGTCCCCCCCCCCCCGTATAATGTGTAGTAATGGCGGAGTCCCCCCCCCGTATAATGTGTAGTAATGGCGGAGTCCCCCCCTGTATAATGTGTAGTAATGGCGGAGTCCCCCCCCTGTATAATGTGTAGTAATGGCGGAGTCGCCCCCCCCCCCCCCTGTATAATGTGTAGTAATGGCGGAGTCCCCCCCCCCGTATAATGTGTAGTAATGGCGAAGTCACCCCCCCTTGTATAATGTGTAGTACTGGTGGAGTCCCCCCCTGTATAATGTGTAGTAATGGCGGAGTCCCCCCCCTGTATAATGTGTAGTAATGGCGGAGTCCCCCCCCTGTATAATGTGTAGTAATGGCGGAGTCCCCCCCCCGGTATAATGTGTAGCAATGGCGGAGTCCCCCCCCCCCGGTATAATGTGTAGTAATGGCGGAGTCCCCCCCCCCTGTATAATGTGTAGCAATGGCGGAGTCACCCCCCCCTGTATAATGTGTAGTAATGGCGGAGTCCCCCCCCCTGTATAATGTGTAGTAATATTGGGGTCACCCCTGTGTAGAAATGGTGGGGGCCCCCCTGTATAATGTGTAGTAATGGCGAAGTCACCCCCCCCTTGTATAATGTGTAGTAATGGCGGAGTCCCCCCCCCCGTATAATATGTAGTAATGGCGGAGTCCCCCCCCTGTATAATGTGTAGTAATGGCGGAGTCCCCCCCCCTGTATAATGTGTAGTAATGGCGGAGTCTCTCCCCCTGTATAATGTGTAGTAATATTGGGGTCACCCCTGTGTAGAAATGGTGGGGGCCCCCCTGTATAATGTGTAGTAATGGCGGAGTCCCCCCCCTGTATAATGTGTAGTAATGGCGGAGTCGTCCCCCCCCCCTGTATAATGTGTAGTAATGGCGGAGTCCCCCCCCCCTGTATAATGTGTAGTAATGGCGAAGTCACCCCCCCTTGTATAATGTGTAGTACTGGTGGAGTCCCCCCCTGTATAATGTGTAGTAATGGCGGAGTCCCCCCCCTGTATAATGTGTAGTAATGGCGGAGTCGTCCCCCCCCCCCTGTATAATGTGTAGTAATGGCGGAGTCGTCCCCCCCCCCCTGTATAATGTGTAGTAATGGCGAAGTCACCCCCCCCTTGTATAATGTGTAGTACTGGTGGAGTCCCCCCCTGTATAATGTGTAGTAATGGCGGAGTCCCCCCCCTGTATAATGTGTAGTAATGGCGGAGTCGTCCCCCCCCCCCTGTATAATGTGTAGTAATGGCGGAGTCCCCCCCCCTGTATAATGTGTAGTAATGGCGGATTCCCCCCTCCCCTGTATAATGTGTAGTAATGGCGGAGTCCCCCCCCTGTATAATGTGTAGTAATGGCGGAGTCGTCCCCCCCTGTATAATGTGTAGTAATGGCGGAGTCCCCCCCCCTGTATAATGTGTAGTAATGGCGGAGTCCCCCCCCCCCCTGTATAATGTGTAGTAATGGCGCAGTCCCCCCCCCTGTATAATGTGTAGTAATGGCGGAGTCCCCCCCCCCTGTATAATGTGTAGTAATGGCGGAGTCCCCCCCCCCTGTATAATGTGTAGTAATGGCGGAGTCCCCCCCCCTGTATAATGTGTAGTAATGGCGGAGTCCCCCCCCTGTATAATGTGTAGTAATGGCGGAGTACCCCCCTGTATAATGTGTAGTAATGGCGGAGTCCCCCCCCTGTATAATGTGTAGTAATGGCGGAGTCCCCCCCCTGTATAATGTGTAGTAATGGTGGAGTCCCCCCCCCCCCTGTATAATGTCTAGTAATGGTGGAGTCCCCCCCCCTGTATAATGTCTAGTAATGGTGGAGTCCCCCCCCCTGTATAATGTGTAGTAATGGTGGAGTCCCCCCCCCTGTATAATGTGTAGTAATGGTGGAGTCCCCCCCCCCTGTATAATGTGTAGTAATGGTGGAGTCCCCCCCCCCTGTATAATGTGTAGTAATGGTGGAGTCCCCCCCCCCTGTATAATGTGTAGTAATGGCGGAGTCCCCCCCCCCTGTATAATGTGTAGTAATGGCGGAGTCCCCCCCCCTGTATAATGTGTAGTAATGGTGTAGTCCCCCTCCCTGTATAATGTGTAGTAATGGCGGAGTCCCCCCCCGTATAATATGTAGTAATGGCGGAGCCCCCCCCCCCCCTGTATAATGTGTAGTAATGGCGGAGTCTCTCCCCCTGTATAATGTGTAGTAATATTGGGGTCACCCCTGTGTAGAAATGGTGGGGGCCCCCCTGTATAATGTGTAGTAATGGCGAAGTCACCCCCCCTTGTATAATGTGTAGTACTGGTGGAGTCCCCCCCTGTATAATGTGTAGTAATGGCGGAGTCGTCCCCCCCCCCCTATAATGTGTAGTAATGGCGGAGTCCCCCCCCCCCTGTATAATGTGTAGTAATGGAGGAGTCCCCCCCCCCCTGTATAATGTGTAGTAATATTGGGGTCACCCCTGTGTAGAAATGGTGGGGGCTCCCCTGTATAATGTGTAGTAATGGGGGAGTCTCCCCCCTGTATAATGTGTAGTACTGGTGGAGTCCCCCCCCTGTATAATGTGTAGTAATGGCGGAGTCCCCCCTCCCCTGTATAATGTGTAGTAATGGCGGAGACCCCCCCCCTGTATAATGTGTAGTAATGGCGGAGTCCCCCCCCCTGTATAATGTGTAGTAATGGCGGAGTCCCCCCCCCTGTATAATGTGTAGTAATGGCGGAGTCCCCCCCCCCTGTATAATGTGTAGTAATGGCGGAGTCCCCCCCCCCTGTATAATGTGTAGTAATGGCGGAGTCCCCCCCCCTGTATAATGTGTAGTAATGGCGGAGTCCCCCCCCCCCTGTATAATGTGTAGTAATGGCGGAGTCCCCCCCCTGTATAATGTGTAGTAATGGCGGAGTCCCCCCCCTGTATAATGTGTAGTAATGGCGGAGTCCCCCCCCTGTATAATGTGTAGTAATGGCGGAGTCCCCCCCCTGTATAATGTGTAGTAATGGCGGAGTCCCCCCCCCTGTATAATGTGTAGTAATGGCGGAGTCCCCCCCCCTGTATAATGTGTAGTAATGGCGGAGTCCCCCCCTGTATAATGTGTAGTAATGGCGGAGTCCCCCCCCTGTATAATGTGTAGTAATATTGGGGTCACCCCTGTGTAGAAATGGTGGGGGCCCCCCTGTAAAATGTGTAGTAATGGCGGAGTCGTCCCCCCTGTATAATGTGTAGTAATGGCGGAGTCGTCCCCCCTGTATAATGTGTAGTAATGGCGGAGTCGTCCCCCCTGTATAATGTGTAGTAATGGCGGAGTCATCCCCCCCCTGTATAATGTGTAGTAATGGCGGAGTCCCCCCCCCCTGTATAATGTGTAGTAATGGCGGAGTTCCCCCCCCCTGTATAATGTGTAGTAATATTGGGGTCACCCCTGTGTAGAAATGGTGGGGGCCCCCCTGTATAATGTGTGGTAAAGGCGAAGTCCCCCCCCCCCTGTATAATGTGTAGTAATGGCGGAGTCTCCCCCCCTGTATAATGTGTAGTAATGGCGGAGTCTCCCCCCCCTGTATAATGTGTAGTAATGGCGGAGTCTCCCCCCCCTGTATAATGTGTAGTAATGGCGGAGTCTCCCCCCCCTGTATAATGTGTAGTAATGGCGGAGTCCCCCCCCCCTGTATAATGTGTAGTAATGGCGGAGTCCCCCCCCCCTGTATAATGTGTAGTAATGGCGGAGTCCCCCCCCCCTGTATAATGTGTAGTAATGGCGGAGTCCCCCCCCGTATAATGTGTAGTAATGGCGGAGTCCCCCCCCCCTGTATAATGTGTAGTAATGGCGGAGTCCCCCCCCCGTGTATAATGTGTAGTAATGGCGGAGTCCCCCCCCCGTGTATAATGTGTAGTAATGGCGGAGTCCCCCCCCCGTGTATAATGTGTAGTAATGGCGGAGTCCCTCCCCCCTGTATAATGTGTAGTAATGGCGGAGTCCCTCCCCCCTGTATAATGTGTAGTAATGGCGGAGTCCCTCCCCCCTGTATAATGTGTAGTAATGGCGGAGTCCCTCCCCCCTGTATAATGTGTAGTAATGGCGGAGTCCCTCCCCCCTGTATAATGTGTAGTAATGGCGGAGTCCCTCCCCCCTGTATAATGTGTAGTAATGGCGGAGTCCCCCCCCCCCGTATAATGTGTAGTAATGGAGGAGTCCCCGTCCCCCCCTGTATAATGTGTAGTAATGGCGAAGTCCCCCCCCTGTATAATGTGTAGTAATGGCGAAGTCCCCCCCCTGTATAAAGTGTAGTAATGGCGAAGTCCCCCCCCCCCCGTATAATGTGTAGTAATGGCGGAGTCCATCCCCCCCTTTATAATGTGTAGTAATGGTGGAGTCCCCCCCGTATAATGTGTAGTAATGGCGGAGTCCCCCCCGTATAATGTGTAGTAATGGCGGAGTCCCCCCCGTATAATGTGTAGTAATGGCGGAGTCCCCCCCGTATAATGTGTAGTAATGGCGGAGTCCCCCCCGTATAATGTGTAGTAATGGCGGAGTCCCCCCCCGTATAATGTGTAGTAATGGCGGAGTCCCCCCCCGTATAATGTGTAGTAATGGCGGAGTCCCCCCCCCGTATAATGTGTAGTAATGGCGGAGTCCCCCCCCCCGTATAATGTGTAGTAATGGCGGAGTCCCCCCCCCGTGTAATGTGTAGTAATGGCGGAGTCCCCCCCCGTATAATGTGTAGTAATGGCGGAGTCCCCCCCCGTATAATGTGTAGTAATGGCGGAGTCCCCCCCCCCGTATAATGTGTAGTAATGGCGGAGTCCCCCCCCGTATAATGTGTAGTAATGGCGGAGTCCCCCCCCGTATAATGTGTAGTAATGGCGGAGTCCCCCCCCCCGTATAATGTGTAGTAATGGCGGAGTCCCCCCCCCTGTATAATGTGTAGTAATGGCGGAGTCCCCCCCCCTGTATAATGTGTAGTAATGGCGGAGTCCCCCACCCCTGTATAATGTGTAGTAATGGCGGAGTCCCCCACCCCTGTATAATGTGTAGTAATGGCGGAGTCCCCCACCCCTGTATAATGTGTAGTAATGGCGGAGTCCCCCACCCCTGTATAATGTGTAGTAATGGCGGAGTCCCCCACCCCTGTATAATGTGTAGTAATGGCGGAGTCCCCCCCCACCCCTGTATAATGTGTAGTAATGGCGGAGTCCCCCCCCATATAATGTGTAGTAATGGCGGAGTCCCCCCCCCATATAATGTGTAGTAATGGCGGAGTCCCCCCCCTATATAATGTGTAGTAATGGCGGAGTCCCCCCCCTATATAATGTGTAGTAATGGCGGAGTCCCCCCCCTATATAATGTGTAGTAATGGCGGAGTCCCCCCCCCTATATAACGTGTAGTAATGGCGGAGTCCCCCCCGTATAATGTGTAGTAATGGCGGAGGCCCCCCCCCTGTATAATGTGTAGTAATGGCGGAGTCCCCCCCCCCTGTATAATGTGTAGTAAAGGTGGAGTTCCCCCCCCCCCTATAATGTGTCGTAATGGCGGAGTCCCCCCCCCCTGTATAATGTGTAGTAATGGCGGAGTCCCCCCCGTATAATGTGTAGTAAAGGTGGAGTCCCCCCCCCCCTATAATGTGTCGTAATGGCGGAGTCCCCCCCCCCCTGTATAATGTGTAGTAATGGCGGAGTCCCCCCCCCTATAATGTGTAGTAATGGCGGAGTCCCCCCCCCCCTGTATAATGTGTAGTAATGGCGGAGTCCCCCCCCCTCTGTATAATGTGTAGTAATGGCGGAGTCCCCCCCCCCTGTATAATGTGTAGTAATGGCGGAGTCCCCCCCCTCTGTATAATGTGTAGTAATGGCGGAGTCGCCCCCCCTCTGTATAATGTGTAGTAATGGCGGAGTCGCCCCCCCCTCTGTATAATGTGTAGTAATGGCGGAGTCGCCCCCCCCTCTGTATAATGTGTAGTAATGGCGGAGTCGCCCCCCCCTCTGTATAATGTGTAGTAATGGCGGAGTCGCCCCCCCCCTCTGTATAATGTGTAGTAATGGCGGAGTCGCCCCCCCCCTGTATAATGTGTAGTAATGGCGGAGTCGCCCCCCCCCTCTGTATAATGTGTAGTAATGGCGGAGTCCCCCCCTGTATAATGTGTAGTAATGGCGGAGTCCCCCCCTGTATAATGTGTAGTAATGGCGGAGTCCCCCCCTGTATAATGTGTAGTAATGGCGGAGTCCCCCCCCTGTATAATGTGTAGTAATGGCGGAGTCCCCCCCTGTATAATGTGTAGTAATGGCGGAGTCCCCCCCTGTATAATGTGTAGTAATGGCGGAGTCCCCCCCTGTATAATGTGTAGTAATGGCGGAGTCCCCCCCTGTATAATGTGTAGTAATGGCGGAGGCCCCCCCCTGTATAATGTGTAGTAATGGCGGAGGCCCCCCCCTGTATAATGTGTAGTAATGGCGGAGTCCCCCCCCTGTATAATGTGTAGTAATGGCGGAGTCCCCCCCCCCGTATAATGTGTAGTAATGGCGGAGTCCCCCCCCCCGTATAATGTGTAGTAATGGCGGAGTCCCCCCCCCCGTATAATGTGTAGTAATGGCGGAGTCCCCCCCCCCGTATAATGTGTAGTAATGGCGGAGTCCCCCCCCCTGTATAATGTGTAGTAATGGCGGAGTCCCCCCCCCCCCCCCGTATAATGTGTAGTAATCAAAAACATTTTTTTATTTTTTGCTTTTAAAGGTAAGGAGGAGAAATTGCAACGATCGCCATGCTATTCCCATAATACAAAATGTGTTATGTTTGCGGGTTATACGTAATTTTCTAGTAAAAAAATAATGATTTAAACACATCAGCAAGAGGTTTAAATAAGGAGAAAAAGGACCCAAAAGGGAATAATGGACTTTACTGGTACCAAGGAAGACATACACTTGTTTTTTTTTAAAAAGGAATTACAATTATTACATAAAAAAAGAACATTGGAGATTGATATACACACTTGGAGATTGTTATCTCCTCGGTGATGATTTTAAGGGACACGTATACAATTTACATGAGGAAACACCTACACAGTACAGAGTATTTGAGGTTACGGGATTACAGTAATAATATCACATATAAAATACTGCGAGCGTTCACATGTATGATATACATCATCCAGGATAGAGAAGAGGAAAACAGGACCAGAAACAAAGTTAAAAAAGAGGAAACTTTCATTTGGAAAGTCATTTGTCCCTCTTATATTTTATGTTTCTATAATTATCAGTCATCTGTGATAGTCAGGGTGGAGTTCCCCTTTAGGGCTGGCAGTGATCGATCAGTTATCGGCTCGGTCTGTCTCCGCTTCTCCAGCGCCACCTAGCGGCCCCCCGGAGGAGTCCCATCTAAAGGGATGCCGGGGCTGCTCTCTCCGCAGGCGCCGTGTATAGCTCATGAACAGCCGTTCATCTTCGGAGACTTTTGGCGTCTCCTTTGTGCGCCTGCGCAGTACAGGGCGGATACTAGCCGATGAGAGACATTTCTCGACAGGACATCTGTGTTCTCACTTCATCCACACAGAGCGGAGAAGACGGGAGAGATCCACTAATCCTGATCACCGGAGGACGGAGCACACTACATCCCCGGGACTCCGCCTCTCCTTCCCGGGATCACACTCAGCCCGGTGCCGCCTGGAGCTCCGTGAGGATCAACTGATGAGAGCCGCGTGTGTGATCCGCTGAGAGCCGGAGAGACACCGAGAACTCCCGCTGGATGTCACCCGCAGCTGCCTGACTACCCATCACCATGGGGTAAGTGTGTGCCGGGGACCCCCCCTACTTGTACATGGTTCAGTCCTCCCACTACCACCTCTAGTCCCCCCCCCCTATAATGTGTAGTAATGGCGGAGTCCCCCCCCCCTGTATAATGTGTAGTAATGGCGGAGTCCCCCCCCTGTATAATGTGTAGTAATTGCGGAGTCCCCCCCCCCCTGTATAATGTGTAGTAAAGGTGGAGTTCCCCCCCCCCCTATAATGTGTCGTAATGGCGGAGTCCCCCCCCCCTGTATAATGTGTAGTAAAGGTGGAGTTCCCCCCCCCTATAATGTGTCGTAATGGCGGAGTCCCCCCCCCCTGTATAATGTGTAGTAATGGCGGAGTCCCCCCCGTATAATGTGTAGTAATGGCGGAGTCCCCCCCCCTGTATAATGTGTAGTAAAGGTGGAGTTCCCCCCCCCCTATAATGTGTCGTAATGGCGGAGTCCCCCCCCCCTGTATAATGTGTAGTAATGGCGGAGTCCCCCCCCTATAATGTGTAGTAAAGGTGGAGTCCCCCCCCCCTATAATGTGTCGTAATGGCGGAGTCCCCCCCCCCCTGTATAATGTGTAGTAATGGCGGAGTCCCCCCCCTATAATGTGTAGTAATGGCGGAGTCCCCCCCCCCTGTATAATGTGTAGTAATGGCGGAGTCCCCCCCCCCCTGTATAATGTGTAGTAAAGGTGGAGTTCCCCCCCCCCCTATAATGTGTCGTAATGGCGGAGTCCCCCCCCCCTGTATAATGTGTAGTAATGGCGGAGTCCCCCCCGTATAATGTGTAGTAATGGCGGAGTCCCCCCCCCCTGTATAATGTGTAGTAAAGGTGGAGTTCCCCCCCCCCCTATAATGTGTCGTAATGGCGGAGTCCCCCCCCCCCTGTATAATGTGTAGTAATGGCGGAGTCCCCCCCTGTATAATGTGTAGTAATGCGGAGTCCCCCCCCCTGTATAATGTGTAGTAATATTGGGGGGTCACCCAGTTCTGTATGTGATCATCCTGGGGGGGGGGTGATCTCTCTGTAGTAGGGGCTCCATTCATGACTTCTCATCTCTGATCAGATTTGTACACTTTGCTGTCACCAAGTGTGGGGCCCCTAATGTGGAATACGGGGGCCCCATATACATGAGAGTAGCGCTGTGTCATGTGTTGCACTTTGTAGGAAGGGACGATCGTACAATTCAGAAGGGAGTTCTGTCACATTCCCTTTTCACTTTATTGAGGACTTGCCCCCCCCGAGGTGTATCTGAGTGTGTGTGTGTTCCCACGTCTCGTGTTTTAGGGCAGCCTATTAATATCAATGGGCAGCCATGTTTGTGTGAAACGTACAATAAAGGTGCAGATGGGATTTTTGAAATCACTTCCCAACAATCCGCATTATATTGCAGTGCGGTGCATATTGGTGGGTGTGAATACTCGTGTGATTGCTGCATGTGTGGGGATGGCATTAAAAAAATCAACGGCAACCAGAATTGTCTGAAAAAGGCAGGGGTGGGGGTGGGGGGTGGGGGGGTTTGGTGCGGGAGAACGTGTGATTTTATGTGCCGTCACATGGGTGCTGAGCCCCGCACAGTGTGATGGGACGTTTATCTGTTTGGTGTGGAGCTGCATGTATGGAGACACAGCTGTGCTGAGATTGGAAGTAACGCCCGCTACACATGATGAGATTATCACACAAAGGATCGTCTGGGTTTTTTACAGGCAAGTCTCACATCAAAAATGAAGAGTTTATTAAAGTTACAAAAACTCTCGTATGACAGAATACAAATTTGGAAGTCATGTCATGTATTGTATTGTATTGTATTGTATTGTATTGTATTTTTGTATGTTACTATGTTTTTAATAACAAGCTGTATGTTTGAAAGTTTTTAAATTTTTAAAATATACACTCCCTGCTGCTGCCTCTGCAACTGAAGAGGGTGCTAGTAGTTGAGTGCTCAACCATGGAGTTTTACCGCCCCCCCCCCCCCCCCCCAACCTCACATGTACATTTGGGATGTCATTAACAGTAAATGGCAGAACATGCGGGGTTTGCACGTTTCCTGTACAAAACAAAACAAATACAAGTTTCCAGGGTGGATATAAGCAATGATTTATTAAAAAAAATTAAAAATCTGATTATCTTTATTAGGGCTGCACCGAATGGGTTTTTGGTACCGATACCGAAAATAAATCTTCCTTGATCCCGAAAACCGATACCGAAAGTGACTGTTTTTAAAAATATTTTTATATTGGAGATGGTAAGATACTGAGGATACGGTACAGGAGACGGTCAGAGACTGGGGAGACGGTACAGGAGACGGTCAGAGACTGGGGAGACGGTACAGGAGACGGTCAGAGACTGGGGAGACGGTCAGAGACTGGGGAGATGATCAGAGACTGGGGAGACGGTACAGGAGATCAATGCAGCCTCGCCAGTGTCCCCGGTAGTGCAGCCTGTGTCCCCATTGCAGCCAGTGAAGGGAGAGGAGAGCCACCGCCGCCTGTTAGATTACAGCAACGAGAACATCACAGCTTTCATTTCAATAGCTGTGTGTTCCCCGCCGCACGCCGTCACATACAGCCCTTCCCCCTTGTCCGGGCACTTTGATAGACAGATCACCCATCACATACAGCCCCTCCCCCTTTTCCGGGCACTTTGATAGACAGATCACCCGTCCCATTGGACGGGTGATCTGTCTATCAAAGTGCCCGGAAAAGGGGGAAGGGCTGTATGTGACGGCGTGCGGCGGGGAACACACCGCTATTGAAATGAAAGCTGTGATGTTCCCAGCGCTGTAATCAAACAGGCGGCTGCTCTACTATCTTCTACGATATAGGAAGACCCCCTGACTGACGGCACCAGGGGCGGGGGCGGAGCCCTGCCCCATTTTCGGCGCCAATATTGGCAAGAATTCTCTTTCGGCTTTTTGCCGAAAGGGCCATTTTCGGCCGATATGTTTCGGCGACCCAAATTTCGGTGCATCCCTAATTTTAATTTTTTTTTTTTTTCCTGTTTTTAAATCCTCTTTTTTTTTTTTTTTTTTTTTTTTTTTTTTTAATCAAATTTATTTTAATGAAATGCTTTTGGAGTAAAAATCTACCTAAAGATAGTTTTCTATTTAAGATACATTATTAGGTTTATTCAGCATGAATTGGAGCTTAGTTATGTAGCATGAGGCTGTATATTCTGCGATGTTTACATTTTTGGATTTTAATGAATTCAAGCTCTGCAGGCTGAGATAACATGCACTGCATTGATGCATTCACACAATTTCACAGTCACCATGAGATAAAACAAAGTTCAGGAATATTTCTTTATCCCATTGTTTTGCAAATCTATGTACACTACAAACTGTATGATTGAATTGGTTCTGATATCGCTGTTTTACTAACCTGACAGCTTATTATTCTAAATAGGAAACCTTCATTTTGTTTGCAAATATTAAAGATTCTAACTACCAGCAAGAATAAGTCCTTACATTTAAAGAGCACCTGTCATTTCAGATCCATCATGACAGCGCCCGTTAGCAGGCATCCACTCACCTGCTGCCGCCACGTCCCTCTCCTTGTTGTGTCACTGCCACATCACCAGCCTTCCCATTAAAGTGAATGGGACTGTCGGTGAGTCTACAGCGGGTCAGAGGAGGATCTACTGCGGGACAGAGATGACAGTTGCTCTTTAAAAATTATGATATAAATCAAGACTTTTTTTTTTTTTTTACTAGTGATTTAAATCAAATCCACCCTGTAATGGGCCTTTTTCTGTAGTTGGGCCTTATTCTGCCTTCACACCAGTGCAGCACCTGGCCGGGCGCAAAATCCCACCTTTTGGCACGGGCCGGGTGCAAAATCCCACCTTTTTGGCACGCATTTTAGAACTTGTGAAACCCAACACAGCGCACTTGTAGTGTTATGCCGCGCACACACGAGTGGACTTTCCGGCAGACTTGGTCCGGCGGACCAGAGTCCGCCGCACAATCCGATCGTGTGTAGGCTCCGGCGGATTTTTTTTTCCCCAAAAGTCCGCCGTACCTACATTTGAAGCATGTTTCAAATCTTAGTCCGCCGGACTCAGTTCCTGACGGAAAGCCCATTCGTCTTGTTCGTCTGTATGCTTGTCCGACGGACCAGATACGACGCAAGGGCAGGGTATTGCATCTTGCGCTCGCTGCAAAAGGAAAAACACATTTTCCTATTGCGGCGAGTGCGGGGCATACCAGGCCCTTAGGTCTGGTATGGATTTTAAAGGGAACCCCCTACGCCGAAAAAACGGAGTGGGGTCCCCCCTAGAATCCATACCAGACCCCGATCCGAGCACACAGCCCGGACGGTCAGGAAAGGGTGTGGGGACGAGCGAGCGCCCCCCAACCACCAAGCACCTTGTCCCCATGTTGATGAGGACAAGGGCATCTTCCCGACAACCCTGGCCATTGGTTGTCAAGGTCTGCGGGCGGGGGGCTTATCGGAATCCGGGAGCCCACTTTAATAAGAGGGCCCCCAGATCCCGGCCCCCCACCCTTTGCGAATGAGTATGGGGTACATGGTACCCCTACCCATTTACCTAGGGAAAAAGTGTCAATAATAAAACGCACTACACAGGTTTTTAAAATAATTTATTAGACCGCTCTGGGGGGGGGGGGTTCTTCTTCCGGCTTCGGGGGTCTTCTTCCGACTTCGGGGGTCCCTCCGGTTCCTCCTCTCCCAGCGTCCGGTTGGTTCTTCTCCGCTCTCTCTGGCCTCTTCTCCCAGTGTTCCAGTTCTTTTGCCGACTCCTCCGCTATCTTCATGCCGCTCTTTTGCCAGCGGAGGCCCGGACTTCTGGCTTCTTGGCTTCTGGGCTCCTTCTCTTCTTCTCCTCTTCTTCCGATGTTGACACGACGGTCTCTCAGGCTGGAATGCTCTCTGAGCGCTCCGATGTGACTTATATAGGCTGAGACCCCGCCCCCTTATGTCATCACAGTCCCTGGGCATGCTGGGACTGTGACGTTTTAGGGGGGGCATGGTCACCGGGTGATGTGTCCCACCAAATGCAGCCTTGCCAGTGTCCCATCGAACCCCCCCCCCTTTTTCCGTGGGAGCACAGCGGTACTTACCTTGCTGTGTTGTCCTCTCCTGCGGTGTCTCCTAACACAGCGGCGATAGAGGAGTCCGCTCCGGCTCCTCATACTTCCAGTTTTCTCTCTCCCGGGCACAATGGGAGAGGGAAATCAGGAAGTGACATCAAACTCGGATGACAATCAAACCGCCCGGCTGTAGTAATAGATACTACAAGCACCGGGCGGAAGCTACTCAGCGCTTCGGAAAGTGCCGCAAGGCGGGATAAAAGCCCGCAAATGAAGCGGCGCGTCTGCAATCTCGTGATTGCATAGGCGTGGCGCTTCCCATAGTGCACTGTGTCCGGCGTCCGACCTTTTTTGTATTTTTTTTTTTTTTTGACTGCCTGAAGGGGGGGGGGGGCGGCGCCCATGCTCCCCCTATAGACGGGCCGCCACTGCATGTCAGAATTTTAGTGCGTCTCAATGCGAAGCAACACAAATGCGACCCTGTGAAAACACTGTCCACTGCAGTGCACATACAGTCATTGACACAGCGTTGATACGCATTCATGAGGTTTCAAAAATACATCCAACTTTTGTTTAGTCCAATTTTAAGATGTCTTCTAAGGCTAAGATTTTTGTCACTTAATTTTTTGACTGTTCATTACTAATTACAGTGCCTTAAAGTATTCATACCCCTTGAAAATTTTCCACATTTTGTCATGTTACAACCAAAGACGTAAATGTATTTTAATGGGATTTTATGTGATAGACCAACACAAAGTGGCACATAATTGTGAAGTGTAAGGAAAATGATAAATGGTTTTCCAAATATTTACAAATTAATATGTGAATAGTGTGGTGTACATTTGTATTCAGCCCCCCTGAGTCAATACTTTGTAGAACCACCTTTCACTGCAATTACAGCTGCAAGTTTTTTTGGGGATGTCTCTACCAGCTTTGCACACTCATGCCCCGTACACACGGTCGGATTTTCCAAAGGAAAATGTGTGATAGGACCTTGTTGTCGGAAATTCCAACCGTGTGTAGGCTCCATCACACATTTTCCATCGGATTTTCCGACACACAAAGTTTGAGAGCAGGATATAAAATTTTCCGACAACAAAATCCGTTGTCGGAAATTCCGATCGTGTGTACACAAATCCGACGGACAAAGTGCCACGCATGCTCAGAATAAATAAAGAGATTAAAGCTATTGGCTACTGCCCCGTTTATAGTCCCAACGTACGTGTTTTACGTCACCGCGTTCAGAATGATCGGATTTTCCGACAACTTTGTGCGACCGTGTGTATGCAAGACAAGTTTGAGCCAACATCCGTCTGATAAAATCCTAGGATTTTGTTGTCGGAATGTCCGAACAAAGTCCGACCGTGTGTACGGGGCATAAGAGTGAAATTTCTGCCAATTCATCTTTGTAAAACAGCTCAAGCTCTGTCAGATTGGATGGGGAGCGTCTGAACAGCAAATTTCAAGTATTGCTACACAGGACTGGACTTTGACTGGGCCATTCTAACACATGGATATGCTTTGCTCTAAACCATTTCATTGTAGCTCTGGCTGTATGTTTAGGGTCCTTGTCCTGTTGGAAGGTGAACCTCCGCCCCAGTCTCAAGTCTTTTTCAGACTCTTAACAGGTTTTCTTCTAAGATTAACAACAAAGCCTGGGATATGCCCAGGAAAAACCCAAGCCTACTTACTGACCAGCTCTCTGACTAAACAAGGATTTAGTCCGCACGCATTTGCAAACGCATGTGTAAGCCACAGAGCCTCGCCATGGCACCCTGGTATCTGTGGTCCTAACGCTAGACTATGAGTGTCCCCACAATGGAGGCACATGCATTCTGATCGATAGATGAGGGCAGGTGGACCGAAGGGGAGCCCACCCCTTCTTAAAGGTACAGGAGCACACCAAACACCCAACATGTAGCTCAATGGCTGCAAAGGTGTTGGTGCGTTTCTTCTAAGATTGCCCATCTACCCATCAACTCTGACCAGCTTTCCTGCCCCTGCTGAAGAAAAGCATCCCCACAGCATGATGCTGCCACCACCATGTTTCACGATGGGGATGGTGTATTCAGCGTGATGTGCAGTGTTAGTTTTCAGTCACACATAGCTTCGGATATTTTTTCCCTTATCGTCTTTCAGGACAGCACTTGAGAGAGTGACTCCTCCCCTTGCCAACAGGAAACACCTCTTCCACCAAACTTTAAAAGGAGGCTCCTTTCCACACATTGTCAGTTTTTGTGTTTCCTCCGGAGGGAACACTTCGTGGGAAGTCAGGGCTCTCAGGTGCTGTCCTGGGAGCTCAGGTTTCCTGGATTTCCATCAAACACTTTTTTACCTCATGAGAGCTGTTCCTCCCATTCCACAGCTGAGGTGAAGTGCTGCTGGCTGGGCTCCCTCTCCCTCTTCATATGGGCTCAGGGTGAGTCCGACTGTCGTGGGCATCGCTCCTAGGCGGCGGCAAGACAGGCGGTGGCCGTTTACTATATTTTTTTCTCAGGTCCACCGCCTGTTGCTTATTGCACCGCCGCCATCTTGGGGATGGCAGCGGGGCTCCATCCGCCGGAAGTGAGGCATCCGGAGGGGGCGGCGCCCACAGAACAGGCGTGCAGCGTCATTTCCGCCGGAAATCGCAGAGGGAAAGGGGAGGAACGGGGCTGGTGCTTATTTAGCGGTTCTGGTCCGGCTCACTGGCGCTATTGGAGTCCGGAACCGGCGTTTAGCCACACAAACACAGCAAGCGCTCCTCGATGGAATCGATGGCGGCAGCGAGTGGGACAGGCACAGGCACCAGCAAGGCCCAGGTAAGGTGCAGTTGTATACTGTCTTCCTTGTACTGTGGGGTCTCTCTCTCTCTCTATCCCCCCCCCCCCCCCGGTGGCAGGGGCCTGTCTGGGCACATAAAGCAGTTAGCTCTTACTGTGCACCTGTGGTGAGCATCCTTGGGTATAGGACAGGTTATCTCACTGGGATGGTTTCTTCTTTTGTCTCATGGCAGGCCAAGAGCTCTGATCCAGTGGCAAAAAGAAAATGTCCTTCATGTAAATCCAAGCTACCTGAAGGATGGAAGAAGACGTTATGTCAAGCTTGTATTGATTTGCTAGTTAAAGAAGAAGCTTCTTCCGCTTGCAGCGACTTGATTGCATCGGTTAAAAAGGAACTTGATGCGACTATTCAATCATTTCGCTCTTCCCTAGCAAACCCATCCCTGAGTCAGCCTACTACCTCACAGTCCTCCCAAGGCTCACTTATAGTCCCGGCGATGGAGACTGAGGCATCTCCTACCCCAGAGGGACATTCCCCCTCTCAATCTGAGGATTCTGATGAGGGTGAGGAAGGAGAAAATTAACCTTCAAGATTTAAATTGTCTTTAGAACAGGTAGATGGCCTGTTAAAAGCAATCTATACCACACTGGGTCTGGAGGAGGAAAGAAAGGAGTTATCTCTGCATGATAAAATGTATGCAGGGCTTAGCGAGCACAAAAATCGCAATTTCCCAGTACACTCTGTTATTTCTGAAGCTATTAAGAAAGAGTGGGCAGAGCCAGAGAGAAAGCCTTTCTTTCCCAAAGCCTTGAAAAGGCGTTTCCCTTTTGGTGAAGATCCAGCGGCGGTTTGGAACAAAAACCCCAAACTAGAGCCGCGTTTTCCCAGGTCTCGAGGTCTACAGATTTGGCATTCGAGGACATGGGGGTGTTGAGAGATCCCATGGATAAAAGGATGGACCAGCTACTAAAGAGGGCTTGGCAATCCATCATGGGAAATCTTAAACCTACTATGGCAACTACAGTGGTATCCAGAAATATGGAGTTCTGGTTAGAGCAACTTAAGGCCCATATCTCAGCAGACTCACCAAAACAAGAAATTTTGGATTCATTTTCAACTCTGTCTGTCGCTGTCGCATTTATATCTGATGCTTCAGCGGAATCAATTAAAATGACAGCTAGATCTGCTGCCCTAGCCAACTCAGCCAGAAGGGCTCTGTGGTTGAAAACTTGGCCGGGGGACGCGGCATCCAAAAACAAGCTGTGTGGGATACCGTTCCTGGGTGACTTGCTTTTTGGACCTGATTTAGATGCGGTTCTAGATAGAACTGCTGATAAAAAGAAGTCTTTTCCCATCAAAAAGAAAAAGCAGCCAGTTAAACGTTTTTTTCGTTCCCAAAGGGCTCAAGAACAAACCAAACCCCAGGAGAAAAGAAAAAATTGGGCATCGCAGAAGGGTAAAGGCAAAGGAAATGTCCTTTTCCATCCTCCTGCAGCCTCCGGTAAAGCACAATGACTTGTGCGTACCAGTGGGGGGAAGGCTTCAAAGTTTCCTTCCCCTTTGGGCCAGCATGACAGAAAGTCTATATATTTTGGACATGCTGTCCCAAGGTTACAGGATAGAGTTTTCGGATCGCCCGCCAGAAAGATTCTTTGTAACAAACCTACCAAGGGATCTAACAAAGGCTCTGGCCATGAAGAACCTTTTAAAGGATCTGAGGCACCAGAGGATAGTGATACCAGTATCCCCAGAAGAACAGGGTCAGGGTTTCTATTCACACATCTTTCTGATAAGAAAACCATCCGGAAACTTCCGTCTTATCCTCAACCTAAAACCCCTGAACAAATCAGTCCTATACAAAAAGTTTTGTATGGACTCAATTTTCACGGTCAGAAACATTCTGACAAAAGATTGTTTTATGGCATCAATCGATCTGAGGGATGCTTATCTTCATATTCCTGTAGCACCTCAGTCCCAGAAGTTCCTGAGATTTGCGGTGAATATGGGCAAGGAGATTATACATCTTCAGTTCAGGGCCCTTCCCTTCGGCCTGTCGTCAGCTCCTCGTATTTTTACGAAGATAATGGCGGAAGCTCTCGCCCCTCTTCGACTCCAGGGGATTGCGGTAATTCCATATCTGGACGACCTCCTCTTTTTTGCCCCATCCAGGGAAAAGTTGCAGGAGGATTTGAACAAATCCCGCAGTCATTTGGAGTCACTAGGGTGGATAGTGAATGTTCAAAAATCAAATTTCATCCCAGCTCAGCAAGTACTGTTTCTGGGTTATTTGATAGATTCAGTGGAGCAAAAGTTTTTTTCTCCCAGAAGAGAAAAAGATCAAGGTCCAAAGGGTAATAACGGCACTACAAACAAATCAACTGATTTCAGTCCGAAAGGTTATGTCGGCTCTGGGGAGATTAACCTCTTCAATGCCAGCCATCCAATGGGCAAGGCTGCATTTCAGGACCCTCCAGAGGTTCCTTCTAAAGACATGGAACCACAGGACGGAGAGTTTGGATACAAAAGTAAAGATTCCCACCAGAGTCAAACGTTCACTTTGGTGGTGGAAAAGTCAGGTGGTACTGCAAAGAGGTCTTCTTTGGTCTTTTCCGACCGGGAAAGTGGTCACAACAGACGCCAGTTTGCAGGGATGGGGGGCCCACATGGGTCAAGCCTTAGCGCAGGGAACATGGTCCCAGTTCGAGGCCCAAAGATCCTCAAATTGGAGAGAGCTGAAGGCAGTTGCCCTAGCATTAGCTTTCTTCTCTCAAAACCTCATAGGTTGCCATGTCCAGATTTTGTCGGACAATGCCACGGCCATAGCCTACCTGAACAAACAGGGAGGCACAAGAAGCAGGGCCCTTCACTTACTGTCAGTAGAGATTCTGGAGTGGGCGGAGAACCACTTACTATCTCTATCCGCAGTCCATCTAAAAGGCACATTGAACGAAGTAGCGGATTATCTGAGCCGACAAAAAGTTCAGGAATCAGAGTGGAGTCTGAACAGGAAGGTGTTTGCGTTAATCACCAGTGTTTGGGGCCTTCCGCAGGTAGATCTGTTTGCTTCAAAACAAAACACGCAGCTCCCGAATTTTTTCTCCCTTCAGAGAGACATTTGCTCTCAGGGGATAGATGCTCTGGCACATCCGTGGGATTTTCACCTAGGGTATGCTTTTCCTCCATTTCGATTAATCCCTCTAGTGTTGAGGAAAATACTGAAAGAGAGAGTATCAATCATTTTGATTACTCCATATTGGCCAAAGAGAGCTTGGTTTTCCACGATTCTGCAGTTGGCAATCAAACCATGTTGGCATCTCCCGCTCAGTCAGGATCTGTTGATTCAGGGGCCAGTGCTTCATCCAGGGGTAGACAGGTTAAAGCTCACTGCCTGGTATCTGAGGAGCAATTAATGAGAAGCAAAGGCTTTTCAGAACGTTTAACTGCTACGTTGCTTTCCAGTAGGAAAAAGGTAACCAGGGATATTTACGCCAAAGTATGGAAAGTCTATGTTTCTTTCTGTCATTCCGAACATAGGGGGGTTAAAGACCTAGTTTCAGTGCTGGAATTTTTGCAAAAAGGTGCAGACAAGAATCTGGCGGTCAGCACTCTTAAGATGCAGGTGGCTGCCTTGGGAGTTTATCTGGAGAGATCCTTATCTTCAGAAACTCTGATCATGAGATTTTTCAAAGCACTTTCCAGGTCGAGACCGGTACCGGTGAAGCATTTCCCAAATTGGGATCTCTCGGTGGTTCTGCAGGCTCTGGCAAAAGAACCATTTGAGCCTTTACAGGCCATATCCCTAAAGAATTTAACTTTGAAGACTATTTTTCTGGTCGCAATTACTTCAGCAAGAAGGATTAGTGAACTGCACGCTTTATCAGTAAAAGAGCCTTTTTTGTCAGTTTTTCCTGATAGAGTTGTCCTTAAAGTAGATCCGGGGTTTTTGCCAAAAGTGGCAAGCTTTAGTAACAGGTCTCAAGAGATTACTCTACCAACCTTTTCTGCTAACCCTTCGGGTGCAAAGGAGGAGCAGTTTCACAATTTAGACGTAAGACGTATCCTATTACAGTATTTGGAAGTAACAGGAGGGTTTAGAGTTTCAGATTCATTATTTGTTCTTTTTTCTGGAAACAAGAAAGGCCAACAAGCATCAAAAGCATCATTGGCTAGATGGCTTAAGACAGCTATTTCTGTAGCCTATTCTCAAATGGGTTTATCTTCCCCGCTGGGAATTAGGGCTCATTCAACAAGAGCGCAGGCCACTACATGGGCAGAAAGAGCTGGTGCCACCCCAGATCAGATTTGTAAGGCGGCTACGTGGTCAAGCTACTTAACGTTTGTCCGTCATTACAGACTGGATCTCCTATCAGCAGGTGATCAGGCTTTTGGCAGAAAGGTTCTGCAGGCTGTGGTCCCTCCCTAGGGGGGTAAGTCTCTATTATCCTCTCAAGTGCTGTCCTGAAAGACGATAAGGGAAAATTCAAGTTAGACTTACCGGTAACTTGTTTTCCTTGAGTCTTTCAGGACAGCAGCATCCCGCCCTATTGTTTTTACATATATATACTGTGACTAATCATATCTCGATTATGTGTTCCAGTTTGGGGCCGGAGGTTCTCTACTACTACTGACAATGTGTGGAAAGGAGCCTCCTTTTAAAGTTTGGTGGAAGAGGTGTTTCCTGTTGGCAAGGGGAGGAGTCACTCTCTCAAGTGCTGTCCTGAAAGACTCAAGGAAAACAAGTTACCGGTAAGTCCAACTTGAATTTTTTATAACCTAACCCTGCTTTAAACTTCTCCACAACTTTATCCCTGACCTGTCTGGTGTGTTCCTTGGCCTTCAGGATGCTGTTTGTTCACTAGGGTTGACCACAAAACAGTCTATACAGCCTGGCCGGGGGCATGTGTTAGGACTGAACCGTATTGAGGGGGGGGATGAATGGGGCCATGTATCGCAAGATCTTAGCCAACAACCTCCTTCCCTCAGTAAGAGCATTGAAGATGGGTCTCCAGCATGACAACGACCCGAAACGCACAGCCAGGGCAACTAAGGAGTGGCTCCATAAGAAGCATCTCAAGGTCCTGGAGTGGCCTAGCCAGTCTCCAGACCTGAACCCATTAGAAAATCTTTGGAGGGAGCTGAAAGTCCGTATTGCCCAGTGACAGCCCCAAAACCTGAAGGATCTGCAGAAGCTCTGTATGAAGGAGTGGGCCCAAATCCCTGCTGCAGTGTGTGCAAACCTGGTCAATAACTACAGGAAATGTATGACATCTGAAATTGCAAACAAAGGTTTCTGTACCAAATATTAAGTTCTGCTTTTCTGATGTATCAAATAATTATGTCATGCAATAAAAATGCAAATTAATTAAAAATCATAAACTGTGATTTTCTGGCTTTTTGTTTTAGATTCCGTCTCTCACAGTTGAAGAGTACCTATGATAAAAATGACAGACCTCTACATGCTTTGTAAGTAGGAAAACCTGCAAAATCGTCAGTGTATTAAATACTTGTTCTCCCCACTGTAACTGTTTAAAGACATGGATGAGCGAGTTTGGGGTGGAGGAACTGGACGGACCTGCACAGAGTCCTGACCTCAACCCCATAGAACACCTTTTGAGTTGAATTAAAGCGAAGACTGTGAGCCAGGCCTTCTCATCCACATCAGTGCCTGACCTCACAAATGCGCTTCTAGAAGAATAGTCAAACATTTCCATAGACACACTCCTAAACCTTATGAAAAGTCTTCCCAGAAAAGTTGAAGCTGTTATAGCTGCAAAGGGTGGGCCAACTCAATATTGAACCCTACGGACTAAGACTGGGATGCCATTAAAGTTCATGTGCGTGTAAAGGCGGGTGTTCCAATACTTTTGATAATATAGTGTACGCAAACTGTACATTTTACACTTCAGTATGTTTGCCATCATGCCTCAACATATACAATTTTTGTAAGCACATTATTTTGGGTTAATCTGTGGCAAAGTTCCTCACTTGGAGATCCTGCTATTAACAGCACTTCCTTGCAAATTGACAATGCTGCTGCTATTTATGAACTGCCGGCTTATCTTTATCAGCCTGACTTGGGTGTTTTGTGAAGTTGGCCAATAGGCTGCCTCTCTGAATGATTTGTCAGATAGGCAGAAAGACCAACTGAAGGAGAATGTCCAGCAAGCTGAAAACGCTGTTAAACATTGCACGGTAGAATCTTAGTGTTGTCCGCCTACAACAGGAAATGCTGCTATTGGCAGAATCTCCAGGTAAGAAACTTTGCAACATATTTACAGAAAAAGGAAAACTGTATAAAGGAGGTTTGATGCCAAACATGCTGAAGAATAGAAATGTAGTTTAATTTATCAGATTTAAATGTAACTACTGTACTTGGGGGAAAGAAAAACAACTATTACATCATTTAGGAATCGTACACCTACATAATTGGCACATTAGTGGGTTTTGTTTTTAATCACTGAATTTATTTACCTAAACTGCAAAACTTTTATCTTTGCGTAGTGGGAGGAAGGAGGTTTGTGTTGTTCGTATCCCCTTGTATTTTCCCAATTCCCATCCTTGATGACATGGCAAAATGGAAGGAGAAATCTCCCACTGTGCCACATACAGTAGTAAAACCTGAAAGAGGTTTGCGCCCTTCTCCACTCTAAAGGCATCTAGTTCAAGGGTTCACAAGGGGGGTATTCCTCCGTGCCCCATGTGAGGGCTGTGCTTCTCAAACCAACAAAAATTTCCCAGCACACTTACCAGCTAGCCTGCAAAAAATACTAATTGACCCTGTATAACAATTCACGTTAAAAACAGAGGATTTGTTTGCACACATTTGCAAATATATGCGTAAGCCACTGTGCCTATGTCAAGGCTCCTCTGTGTACTATGGTCCTAGCTCTATCATTTTCAGAGTCTCCAAATTGGAGTACATATAGCAGTGGATAAGTTAAGGGCAGGTTTCCCTGGAGGGAACCCACCCCTCTTTAAAAGCACAGGAATGCACAGGATGTGTGTTGCCCTTCTATATAGACCTTACTGCAAAGGCTAGTTATAGGGTTGGGGTGGTCGCCTCTTTTTTGTACTGTTGGTTGAATTTGATGCGGGAATGCACTGGATGCCTTCAATTGCCATTGTGCTCTTGCTGGGTGCCCTATGTGTCCTTGTGCCTTTAAGAAGGGGTGGGCTTCATCCAGGCAAGCCTGCCCTTAATTATTACAATTCTAGCATTTATACCGTAGTACACAGAGGAATCTTGATGTAGGCACTGAGACTTATGCATATATTTGCAAATCTGTGCAAACAAAACTCTGTTTTTAATGTGAATTGTTAGATGGTCAATTTGTATTTTTTGCAGGCTAGATGGTAAGTGTGCTGGGAAAATTGTGTTTGTGTTGTGCGTTGCTCTTCCATGTGCACCTTACTACAAAGGCTAGTTATAGGTTGGGGTGGTTGCCACCTGCACAGGTGTTCCATGCATTCCTGTGCAGATAGTCTTATTCAAGTCAATTGGGAAGCAGCAGCTGCACAGCCTCACACACCTTTACTCGGGGGGCACAGATGCATACGCCCTCATGTGAACAACTCCAAAGAAAAAAATGTATTTGTTTTGTTTGTGCACCATTGGAAAGATTACCCTCACAGCCTGTCGTGTCATTAAGAGGAGCCGAGGGACAGTGGCGGCAGGGACGCACAGCGATTAAAACCAGACAGATCTAAACACGTTATCCCATTAAAAAGTTACATAGTAGGTAAGGCTGAAAAAAGACTATTGTCCATTCAGTTCAACCTGTGTAGGTGCATGTATCACTGTCTATGCTGATTTCCCATATCCCTGTATGTTGTGTCCTTTAGGATGTCTAAGAGTCTTTTAAAGATATCCATACTCCCTGCATCCACCACCAATTGTGGGAGAGCGTTCCACATCCGTATTGCCCTGACAGTGAGGAACCCCGTCCCAGTTTAAGGTTAAACCTTTTTCAAGTCTTTTTACATTCCCTAGGGCTGAATAGTTTATTTGCTATGCTGGGATCCCTATTGAGATATTTGTAGATCTCTATCATGTCCCCTCTCGAGCATCTCATCTCCAGCGAGAATAAATTTAGTGTTTTGTAGTTTGTTCCTCATAATTGAGGTCCTCCAGTCCCCTTATAAGTTTCGTTGCCCTTCTTTGGATTCTCTAGTTCCAGCACATCCATTTGGAGGACTGGTGACCAGAACTGAATGGAAAAACTCCAGATAAGATCTGACCAGAGCTTTATAGAGTGGCAGAATTATAGTATGGAAGAACAAAAAATATATATTGCTACAGAATCTCCCTGTTATTTACCTTTATACTATTTTAACCTTCATCTGTAGATGACAAGCTCCTGTTTTAAAATCATGATTGTATTTACTCACCAACTGTTCTATTAATTTTCAGCTTTGGTTATGGATTTCTAACCATTCCTACGTAATGTGTTTTTTTTTTTTTTTTTTAAGGCAGTTTAATGGTCCATACACTTTGGTTATTTATAAAGCTGTAACTTAAAGCAGAGGTTCACACAAAAATTGAATTGAACCTCCGCTTTTCGGAACCCTCCCCCCCCCCCCCCCCTCCGGTGTCACATTTGGCACCTTTCAGGGGAGTGCAGATACCTGTCTAATACAGGTATTTGCACCCACTTCCGGGCATAGACTCCCACAGGAGTCTACGCCACTTCCCGTCCCTCCGCGCTGTCTGCCGGGACACACACGAGTCCCAGAGACAGCAGGGACCGTTGATTGCGCAGCGTGACTCGTGCATGTGCAGTAGGGAACCAGGAAGTGAAGCTGCAAGGCTTCATTTCCTGATTCCCTTACAGAAGATGGCGGCGGCAGCACCCGAGAGCCGAGCGACGTTTCGGCCTCAGGTGCTGACATCGCTGGACCCTGAGACAGGTAAGTGTCCTTATTTTAAAAGTCAGCAGCTGCAGTATTTGTAGCTGCTGACATTTAAAAAAAATTTTCGCGGGACTCCCTCTTTAACTGTAATAAATATATATAATGTGGACATGTATAAATCCTACTATTTGCATGATTTTTTCATAGTTGCCCAGCTCTAGCATTGAAAACCGATTGATTTCAAGGTAGGAGCAATGCTATAGTGAAATTACAGAGGCATACACATTTCTAAAAGGTGATATTGGCTTGTTGATCTATATCTACCAATTGTTGTATACCAGCACTCACCAGAGAACAGTACTGGAAATAGAAAAAGCTGAATTTATTGCTGAAATCACATTTATTTAAACTTGTTACAAAAAATGTTAATATTTTCTGGAGCTCAGAATACTGTGGTCAGCACTTTTTGAAAAGGAAACATTGCTAGTGAAAGATTGCAAACTGTAGCACCTTATTTTTTTTTAAATCAGATTTTTTATTTTTATATGCAAACAACATTAAAACAATACAAACAAATTATCCAAACAGAATCACATAAACCAAAACGGACACTACACTGAAGGTGGCCACAAAAGACAAACCAAAAACATATATATTTACCCATAGATAGCTATATTAAGATGGTCACCTACAGCCCAATATCTGATATTGCAGTATACATAGTACAGATTGGTCTTTACCGATGCCAGGGACATAGACTCAAGCCACTTTGACCCGATAGCATCAAACTTATTCATAGTGTTTCTTGAAAAATATGTATGTTTTTCAAATATCATAATCCTATTAAAATCTGAAATCCAGTCAGATGCAGTCCACGGATGGGGAGAGGTTCACTTAAGGGCAATCTGTCTGTGGGCAACAAAGAGTGCATGCCTAATAGTGTTGCCTATAGAAAAAGTATAAGAGTAGAGATATCACAGTAGCCCAATAGGCTCATAAGTGGTGATAGCGTCAGGGGGGAAAAAGCAGCCGATCACCGGCGGAAGACAGGGACATCGGTCCCGGTCAGGAAGAGCTGTGGACAACTCATCTGTGCCCACGTCTGCCGCCTATCGGTGCCCACAGTGCCACCTCTCATGTCACTAATCGGTGCCTCATCAACAGTGCTGCCCATCATTGTCACCTACCAGTGCCCATCCGTGTCGACTATCTGTGCCCATCAGTACCGCCTTATCTGTGCCTATCAGTGCCCACCAGTGCAGCCTATCAGTGCTGCCTCATCAGCGCATATCAGTGAAGGAGAAAAATGACCTGTTTGCAAAATTTTTTAACAAAATATAAAACTTGATTTTTTTTTTTTCTAAATTTTCCATCTTTTTTTGTTTGTTTAGCAAAAAATAAAAACCCCAGAGGTGATCAAATACCACCAAAAGAAAGCTCTATTTGTGTGAAAAAAATGATAAAAATGTAATTTGGGTACAGTGTTGTATGACCGCGCAATTGTCATTCAAAGTGCATCAGTGCTGAAAGCTGAAAATTGGTCTGGGCAGGAGGGGGGTTTACGTGCCCTGTAAGCAAGTGGTTAAACCTCAGCAAAAGGCAGAAGACTTGGCGATGATCCCTTTGCTTGTGTTTACCAGCATATTGCAAGAGACATTCCAATCCATTGATCTCTAGGGATCAAAAGATCAACCATATTAGATGTTTTACATGCTGCTAATGTTTCTTGGGATTAGTATGATCTTCAGTTATAATTCCTCCACAGAGATAAACGTAACTGTGTGATCCAAGCATGCACGGTTTTGCAACTGTGTTTTTTCTTTTAATGCTCATGACAAAATTAAAACTTTTCTTTTGCAGAGAGGTGTGTGTGTGTGTGTGTGTGTGTGTGTTTGTTTGTTCAATGGACACATGTTATAAGGAAAATATGTAGGATTCCACATCTGGCTTGTCTGGATGGATGAATCTCTGTGCTGTGCTATTGTAGCCACTGGTAGCTGTCAGAATACCCAAACAGCAGATACATCTAATTGGATGCAGCTGCTGTTCAGTTGACAATTTTCTGCCCAACTCCTTTAATTTTTCAGTTGAAGGATGTGAGGCGGTAAGGGGACTACAGGGCCACCCACTATGTGAATTTCATCTGCTTCTTCAGGAATCACCCAAATTTGAAATCGTGTAAGGCCAGCTTTATGTTGATTCTTTGTCTTTTAATGTTTGCTGAATCACAGGCACACAACAAATAGTGATAAGAAATTCAGACACTTTTCTGGCTCTCCTGCTGCATGCTTGTTCATTTTCCATGACAAGAGGTATTGATGCCAAGGCAGTTGTCATTGCCAGCAAGATGGCACCCGTGAAGCTACCAGGTGGCCTGTCAAAATCATGTGCACCAGGCCAAACCTTTCTTTACCTTTAGTTTTTTTATAGAGTATTGGAAGGGTTAAAGTATAACTAAAAGCATTTTTTTTTGATACAGTGGAAAGGGATTGGAATCCATATCTGGTTTTTATGTGCCCCTGTTGGAGAGAGTCACCCCCTCTATTTGCCCCGATGACCGTTATCATGGAAAGTGAAAGTAAAAGAAAATCCCACATTTTGGGTAGTCATCAAGAACAGGTGGACCCATTGGAAGATTTACCCGCACCTTTTGTTCAGGTGACAAGTGCAAAATTTTGCATCTTCTTTTTTTCATAACAGTTTCATTGATGTAAAAAAACACAGGAGTAATACAAAATATCAGACTTAGAGTCAGTATTCACATCTCAATACAAGAGGTTAGATATATAGAAAAGGGAAGACCAGCATGGTCTACAAAATCAAGTTGGAGATGGCGATGATTTAACTTCTGCTATTTATTGTCTCGTTGAATGCCATCTCCTCATTGATTTTGTAGACCATGTTGGTCTTCCCTTTTTTGCCTTTAAGTGTTTCTGACAGACTAGAAAAGTAGACATACTCTCAATCACTCAAAGGCAGGGCACAAGCTATTGCGATAGTGTCTAGAAAGAGAAAGGGATGAGAGAGAAGGGTATGGAAAGAAAACGCAGAGGTGTCAGCTGTGAAGACTCGTTCATTCTCCCACCCCCTGCAGTAGGACAACTGGTTGGCCTTCTATGTTTTAGGGGCAAAAGAGTGGACTCCCCATGGTTTAGGTCAAGGGTCTCCAAACTATGCCCCCCCCCCCCAGTTGTTCAGGAACTACAATTCAATTCCCATCATGGCTAGTCATGTCTGTGAATGTCAGTTTTACAATGCCTCATGGGATGTGTAGTTCCGCAACAGCTGGAGGGCTGTAGTTTGGTGACCCCTAGTTTAGGACTGTATGGGTCCAAGGGCATGCCAGTGCCCAGCACCTAGGGTCATATGTCTCAATACACTGAACATTTTGGATTTCTAATCACCTTTTTTGTCAATGAGAATGGTTACCTGGACAAAGAGGGTGAATCTACATAGCGGGACCACAGAGGGCAATAAAAACTTGACAGGTGTTCTTATCCTTCCGTAATAAAAAGTTTTGACTAGACATAAACTTAAAGGGTTCATTTAGATTAGGATTTTAGAGCCCACTTACAACATAATTCTGTACATTGCAATGCACAAAAAAGATCTTGTGCAATTTCCTTTTTCTGGGCAATGCATCTGTTCTGCGTGTGTGTGTGTGTGTGTGTGTGTGTGTGTGTGTGTGTGTGTATGGCAGCGCACTGTAGTTGTGCATTGGGTTGTATTTGCACTGTGGCACACCTCAACTTGCATGTAAAGTGCATTACTGAGGGTGAGGTAATGTGTTGCAGTGTGAACAAGGCCTTGAGATTGAGGCAGCCTTAGGTTAGGTGTGAGAAGATGTGGGCAATTTGTTTACACATATTTTTGGACCTTGACCCCTACAAGAGCATATATAGGGTTTTTGCTTCTTGTTGCTCAGAAGCATGCGTAATAATAGAAAGAGAAAAATAGAGCGCTTATGTTCTCTAACAGTATGATTTACTGAGTTCAGAGGAGTATTGAGCCTGTGTTCTGTACCTGCATTGTTTAATTGGTATTTCTGCAGGAAGTTCCCAACACCCCTATAGGAAAGGCCACTGATTTTTTTTTTTTTTCTTATTTTAAACAGCAAACAAGTTTAATGCAGTACGGCGTATGAGCAAGATGAAGTGAATGACATCGTGCACTTCATCTCACATGTGTGCAGAGATCTTGCAGGCTAGTTATGGGATCTCCCTGAAGGTACTAGTGACGTTGCCCTCCCAGGGGGCATCTGTGCGTCCAGCACTATGTCATTAGTGCCTTCAGGGGACCCGGGAAGTGGGCATAGAAAAGGTAAGTTAGTTTTTTTAATCAGTGTTAGATACTTTCACATCAGCATGCAGTGATGGATGCCAATGAGAAATTTAGTAAATAGGGAAATTTCCAATGTGTGTGAATTTCAAAAGTGGCTGAAAAAGAATACACATTTTTGGTAAGTAAAGCACCTTCCCAGCTTGTTATGTATTTAGCGGGTGATCTTCAGTTCTTTAAAGATTTCTAGTTGGATAAAAAAAAAAGCATGATGGTGTTTGAGATGAACAGCACAGCTTTGACCGCTTAGATAAAGCACACATTGGGAACCTTTATTTATCGTACATCAGGAGACACAGAGCAGTCAAAGTAATTACTATGTGGGTTATACACCACCTATAGGTGAATGTACACTGGTACACGCAAGACAGGAAGTCCCCCCTATATAACCCCTCCCACACAGGGAGTACCTCCAGTTTTTTCGCCATTCTTAGGTGTTGGTCATGGTTAATGATGTACTAAGAGTAAGCTCTGCTACGAAGATCCTTGACAGGATCATTGGGCTATGCCATCGGATCCATTCAAAGTGCCAAAGTGAATGGTACCCGATGAAGATCGAGGTTTCATGCCTGTAATGCTCCTCTTTTGAGGGCTGGACCCTGGGATCCAGTGCCTTGGTCACATATACTATACCAAGGGTTGCTCTGGCAGGGTGCTGTACAGGTCCAAAGAAGAGGAACCCCATATACAAAAGGGACCCAGTCCTTTTAGGCCTGTCATGACATGACCCGCCGTGATGGGTGAAGTTTGGGTCTGTCTGGGATTTCCAGTAGTATCCTACGGTGGGAATGGTAAGTTTAGAAGGTCCTAAGGAGCCTAGGTTCACTTGTGGACTTCTCTATTTGAGTAGATTATGTCTTGTCTGTTGTCTCCACTAGAGGGTGTAAAAGTGCATACCTCAGAGTTTAACATTACCATGCTTCTCCAGTTTCTGCTCAGTGTCAGCGTCATAGCCTGGAACAGCCTGCTCTGCAGCCACCAGAAGGGGTATGGGGTTCCAGGTTCCCCCCTGGAAGAGCCCCCCCAAGCCATCCCGATCGAGGGATCGCGTTTCTGCGCATATGGAAAATAATCCCTTTTGTAAAAAAAAAAGGAGGGGGAGGCGATCTTATGACGCAGGGGGCGTGGCTTAGCAGCCGGCAGGTGCAGGGCTCACTCCTTCATAACAATCTGGTGGCTGTTGGAAGAGGACACAGGGCACATGTGGGGCACGTAAGCTGTATGAGCAGTGGACACAGGCATTCTTAAGGCAGATCTACTCAGCATCAGGCTGAGCAATTATAGTGGCATAATACTCATTGCTGGACTAGAGCTCAGCAGTGGATGCATGGTGTTAATACCTCTGCTTTTGTGCTTAGGACTATGTCTTCCCGAAGTAAGAAGGGGAATTCAGCAGGGAGGAGCGCAAGGGTGCTGTGGTCAGGGTCTGAGTATCCTAGTCAAGCTTCCACAGTACCATCCTCCCCTAAAGGACCTGAAGCGACGGGCCAGTCTGAGCCATCCAGACCCTCAGGTGTTGCAGCTGCTTCCAACTTTACAGCCTCTGCATACGTCACTAAGGACGATTTGGCTTCTGCATTAGCTGGGTTGGAAATGAAAATAGCTGAGATGATCGCATCTTCTTCACAGACTGGGAGAAAAAGCGACAGGTCCTCCTCTCCTGCCCCTGACCTTCCAGCATTGGAACAGGAATGGGCAGGAGATGTTGATTTACCTTTGGGAGATCAGGAAGAGAGGCATGCTGATTAGGGTTGTCCCGATACCGATAATAGTATCGGTATCGGGACCGATGCAGAGCTTTTGGGCGAGTACTTGTACTCGCCCAAATGCTCCCGATGCTAGATCCGATACCTGGAACCGGAAGTTGGCGGGCGGAGAGGGAGCGGAGATCGGTCTGGTAGCAGTGGAAAATGAGGGTAAGCTGGCCGGGGCAAGGTTGCAGTGCGCCGCTGCATATTTCTTCCACAATGGTGACCGGAGCCGTCGCATTCGGTACAGGAAGTGACGTTCCGTGTCTCTGGAGGGTAAACCTCACGACACCCATCTTGGTACACCCTGTACTCGGCTGCCGTAAGCCAGCAGCGGATATCTTGTTATATATAGTTCAGGCTGGGTGTAACAAGATGTCCGCTGCTGGCTTACTGCGGCCAAGTGCAAGGTGTACCAATATGGGCATTGCAGCATACTTAACTAGATGTTAAATGATATGACTGATGACAGGCAAGGAAGGATTTTGCAATGCTGTATGCCATACAGCATTGCAAAATCCTTCCTCTCCTTTCATCATTCATGTCATTTATTAAGCAATTGCCAATCAGTGCTACATTTCAGTGCCCATTAGTGCCTGCCCATAAGTGCCGCCTATCAGTGCCCATCAGTGCCGTCCATAAGTGCTGCCTATCAGTGCCCATAAGTGCCGTCTATCAGTGCCATATATCTGTCAGTGCCTATCCCATCTGTCCCACCCATCAGTGCTGCCTATCAGTGCCATCTATCAATGCCCATCAGTCAGTGCCATCTATCAGTGCCACCTATGAGTGCCCATTAGTCAAACTGTCACATGACATTAAAAAAAAAGTATCGGTAATCGGTATCGGCGAGTACTTGAAAAAAGTATCGGTACTTGTACTCAGTCTTAAAGTGGTATCGGGAAAACCCTAATGCAGATGTCTCCTCCTCTGAGGACTCAGTCTAAGAAGAGCCTTTTTCAGCCTCACAATCCCAAAGATTTCTGGTTCAGTCCCTTACGGAGTTGGTCCGTTCTGAATATAAATTGCCCCCAGCAGAGGCAGCTGAGGCCTCCTTTTCCTCTCTGGGTTCCCTAAAACCTCCACAGGATCCTCACGACTTTCCTGTACACCCTTTACTGGAACAGTTAATATATCCAGACTGGGATCACCCAGATACGCATTTTCTTCCTCCTTGAAAGTTTTCTCTTTACCCTATGGAACTGAAGTTCACTAAAAAGTGGAGTTTGCCAGCAGTAGACGCAGCTACCTCCTCTGTAAATAGGAGTCTGACTTGTCCAGTGGACAATGTCCAGGTGTTCCACTTTTCGGAACCCACCCCCCCTCTGGTGTCACTTTTGGCACCTTTCAGGGGGGAAGGGGGGGTTCAGATACCTGTATAATACAGGTATTTGCACCCACTTCCGGGCATAGACTCCCGCAGGAGCTACGCCTCCCCCCCCCCCCCCCCCTGCTGTCTGCTGGTAGACACATGGGTCCCAGAGACAGCAGGGACCATTTGGATTGCGCAGCGTGACTCGCACATGCACAGTAGGGAACCGGGAAGTGAAGCTGCAAGGCGTCACTTCCTGATTCCCTTACCAAGGATGGCAGCTGCAGTATCCGAGGACCGAGGGACAGATCGGCTTTGGGTGCCGACATCGCGGGCACCCTAGACAGGTAAGTGTCCTTATTTTAAAAGTCAGCAGCTGCAGTATTTTGTAGCTGCTGACTTTAAAAAAAAAAAAAAAAAATTGGCGGACCTTCGCTTTAAGGATTCAGCCGATAAGACTGGAACCTTTATTTAGGGCCTCATTTGCTATAGCAGGTGCAGTTTCACAACCTGCAGTAGCAGCAATAGGTGTTTGTCAAGCCCAAAAGGACGAAGTTAAGCAGGTTTTCAAAGATGTGCTTTCTCGAGGAGAAGAGGCCCGAGATCTAGCTGAGCTGCCAAGGGCCTTATGTTTTGCGGTTAATGCTATCAAAGATTCTATTCACCAGGCATCACGCCTTGCTCTCCTATTGGTACATGTGTGTAGAATTCTGTGGCTAAAGCATTGGTAAGCTGAATCGACATGTAAAAAGCGATTGGCTGGGTTTCCCTTTCATGGGGAACGGTTGTTCAGGGAGGATTTGGATAAGTACATCTAAAAAATTTCATACAAACGGGCTTCCTCACTAATGCCAGGAACATCAGCCTCCAGGCAGTTGCGACGGCCTCCGCCGTCAGGGTCAAAGGGTAGGCCTCAGGGCCAAATACAAGGCCAGAAAAAGCCCTGGGGGCAGAAGCCTACAAAACAGAATCCCAAGGCCTCCTTGTGAAGGGGCACCCCCGCTCGATCGAGTGAGGAGGAAGACTTCTGTGCTTTTCAGGCGCTTGGCAGGAAAAGATCCTAGACAGATGGGTCATCTCTGTGGTAGCCCTAGGCTACAAACTAGAGTTTCATTCAACATTCCCAAAGACCCAGGGTAAAGAATGGCTTTATTTCTGGCAATAGACCGGTTGATGTCTCAGGGTGTAATCGTAGAGACCCCATCAGAGGAGCAGGGCATGGGGTTCTCTTCACGGTACCAAAACAGAATGGAGGTGTCGAACCTATTCTAGACCTCAAAAATCTGAATCTGTTCCTAAACATCCGCTCCTTTCGCATGGAGTCAATCCGCTCAGTCGTTTCTACCTTGCGGAGAGGAGAATTTCTAGTGTCAATAGACATCAAAGATGCATACCAATATTTCCTGCTCACCAGAAGTTTCTGCGTTTTGCGGTAGAACACCACCACTTTGTTTGTAGCCTTACCCTTCAGGTTGGCCACCGCTCCCCGAGTATTTGCAAAGGTTCTGGTCCCAGTACTAGCAAAACTAAGGGGCTAGGGTATAGCAGTAATAGCATACCTGGACGACCTGTTGCTGGTAGATCAGTCAGTGGCACGGTTAAACCAGGGTGTTGGATTATCAACCTAGAGGAATCATCCTTGCATCCGGTAAGGAGGCTGGAGTATTTAGGTCTGGTTATAGACACAGCCCAAAGAAGGGTGTTTTTGCCTCAGACAAAGGTCAACGCTGTAAGAGAGGTGGTCAGGGCAAGAAGGGTCCTTCCATTCGCCTCTGCATGAGGTTGCTAGGGAAGATGGTGGCATCATTCGAAGAGGTCCTCTATGCCCAGGTTCATTCAAAACTGTTGCAAAACAACATTCTGTCTGTCTTGAACAAAGATACCCAAGCCTTGGATCACCCAATGTGTCTGACCCTGAGGGTGTGCCAGAGTCTCAATAGGTGGTTGACGGCCAAAAATTTGCAGAAGGGGAAATCCTTCATGCCGGTGACTTGGAAGGTAGTAAGAACGCATGCCAGCCTCTCGGGCTGGGGTGCAGTCCTGGAAGAAACCACTGTCCAAGGGAAGTGGTCAGAGTCCAAGAAGACCTTGCCCATCAACATCCTAGAGATTCGGGCGGCACATCTAGCGCTAATAGCCTGGACGTTCAGGTTGCGAGGATGTCCTGCCAGGGTACAATCCGACAATGCCACGGCAGTGGCCTATATCAATCACCAAGGGGGCACCAGAAGCCATGCAGCCCAGTAGGAGGTGAATCATATTCTGGCCTGGGCAGAGGAGCATGTACCTTGCCTATCGGCAGTCTTCATTCCATGGGTGGAGAATTGGCAAGCGGATTTCTTGAGCCGTCAACAAATATTCCCGGGAGAGTTGTCTCTACACCCCAACATTGTTTTGGCCAAATGCCAAAGATGCGGTACCCCGGACATAGATCTATTGGCTTCCAGGTTCAACAGAAAGTTGGACAACTTTGTGTCAAGGACAAGGGATCCACTCGTATACGGGACAGATGCGTTAGTGACCCAGCGGGATCAGTTTTCACTGATTTATGCGTTCCCCCAGTTCAGCTGCTACCGCGGCTTCACAGAATCAAGGAGGAACGGAAGCCGGTGGTTCTAGTAGCCCCAGCATGGCCCAGAAGATCCTGGAATGCAGAGATCGTAAGGATGACAGTAGGGGAGTCTATGGACTCTTCCATATCGTCCAGACCTGCTGTCGCAGGGGACAGTGTTCCATCCTGCCTTACAATCGCTAAATTTAATGGTTTGGCTATTGAGGCCTACATTCTAAAGAATCGGGGGCTTTTCAGGTTCTGTGGTAACTACCCTGATTAATGCAAGAAAGCCAGCTTCCAGAACCATTTATTATAGGGTCAGGAATGCCTATATTGGTGTCAAACCAAAAGATGGCATCCTTGGAAGTATGTCAAAAGTAGAATTCTTGCCTTCCTTCAGTTGGGGGTAGAAATGAAGCTGGTCCTGAGTACAATCAAGGGTCAGATTTCAGTCTTGTCAGTGTTTTTTCAAAGGCCGCTTGCTTCCCATTCTTTGGTCCGGGCCTTTATACAAGAGGTAATGCACATGGCTCCGCCAGTTAGGACACCTTTGTGCCCATGAGACTTGAATCTGGTTCTGTCAGTTTTGCAAAAACAGCCTTTTGAGCCAGTGCGCGATATTTCCTTGGTTCTTTTGACAAAGAAATTAGTGTTCTTAGTTACAGTAACTTCCGCAAGAAGGGTATCAGATTTGGCAGCTTTTTCTTGTAAAGAGCCATATCTAGTTGTGCATAAGGATAAGGTGGTGTTGCGTCCTCGCCCAACCTTTCTACCTAAGGTGGTGTCAGGTTTTCATCTGAATCAAGATGTTGCCCTGCCTTCCTTTTTTCCACAACTTCGTTCTGTGGAAGAAAGATTGTTGCACTCTCTCGATGTAGTGAGAACAGTAAAAGCCTATCTGTAGGTGACAGCTCAGATACGGAAAACTGATGTTTTTTGTTTGTGCTGCCAGAGAGCCCCAGGAAAGGGCAAGCAGCGTCAAAATCAACCATTTCAAAATGGATTCATCAGGTTATTGTTCAGACCTATGGTCTAAAAAGGAAGGTTCCACCTTTTCAAGTTTAGGCGCATTCTACCAGGGCAGTCAGTGCTTCTTGGGCGGTGCATCACCAGGCTTCTATGACTCAGATTTGCAAGGCTGCAACATTGGTCATCAGTGCATACGTTCACAAAATTCTATCAGGTGGATGTAAGGTGGCAAGAGGATGCCGCCTTTTGAGCGCAGTACTGCAGGCAGCAGTATAGGTCCTCGCGTCTGATGACGGCTTGCTTGATATGTGTCTCCCTCCCCTCAGAGGCATTGCTTATGGGACATCCCACATAGTAATTACTATGGATGCTCTGTGTCCCGTGATGTATGAAAAGAAAATAGGATTTGTATAACCGCTTACCTGAAAAAACCCTTTTTTACATCACGGGATGTGTGTGTGTGTGTGTGTGTGTGTGTGTGTGTGTATATATATATATATATATATATAGATATATATATATATCTATATATATATATATATCTATATATATATATATATATATATATATATATATATATATATATAGAGATATATATATATATATATATATATATATATATATATATATATATATATATATATATCTCTTTACATCTCTATCTTGGCTACAAAAACTGAGGTACTCCCTGTGTTGGAGGGGTTATATAGGGGGGAACATCCTGTCTTGAGTGTACCAGTGTCCATTCACCTATAGGTGGCGTATATACCACATAGTAATTACTATGGCTGCTCTGTGTCCCGTGATGTACTCCAAGAAAAGGATTTTACAGGCAAGCTATCCTATTTTATTTTTTTTTGTATCATTGAAGAAAAGTACTTTTTCCTGGCCCATCAATGCTCAACAATTACATAAGGAAGTCTAGTGGCAGACAGGTCCAGTTTTTGTATTTCAGTTCTTCCTTGTGCACCTGACTGTTACGAAGTGATATTATCTGGTCGTCTTAGTTGCAGTTGGTGCCTAACAGAGTTATTTAAATGGCTAATAAAAATATTAATTCTGAAGAAAAAAATCACTGATCAGATCTTGTTTTTATTTTCTACTCTGCTACAAAATGTTAGTTACCTTACTGGCCCTTTGGATTATTTATGAGATTTATTCATTGTGTTCTTTCTTCCAGGAACTTGACTATCTCGGGAAACAAAGTGAAGTCATCCCAGAGCTCATGATGGAGTGTGAATCAGTGACTGATAGGCTCCAGGTAAGCAACATATATAACAGCTATCAGCTTTGATTGATAATTGGATATTTATTACCCATAGCTTGGTCATACAGAGTTAAATTTTCATTTGAACATTCAAAGAAATTTTTTTGTCTGAACATTCTTTCTTGCCATCATTAAGGTGTCATTCACACTAGCGCAACTCCAAATTTGCACAGTTTTCATTGACTTTGATCCGACTTTAAACTCTGTGGATCAAGGTAACATCAGAGTAGTGCAGGCACCTTTTCAAAGTCACTGCCACTTGAAGAGAATAATCTGCGACATGCCATACGACTTTGAAGACCCACTATTTGAATGAAATCCCAGACTCATTACAATATGCAAAATTGTCCTGAATGAAAACCACATTCGTTTGAGAAATATTCTCATTACTACTGTAGAAAATGACGATATTACCCCACTAATCATTAGAAAATCTAAGGAATGTTCTGAAAATAAAAATGTTCCAACAAAATTCTATTATTGAATGGCCAGCTTAATTTTGTATCTGTTAGGTGTGATACTTTTTGGGCAATGCAGCCTCAATTTCAGATTGTTGTATACAAATACGACATTTTAATAGCCAGATATTCAATAGTGTACTGTTCGTTCGTTGCACAGGAATATCCTTCACTCCTAACACAGGGCACCTCTTAAGAGATAACCAAAGCTCTGCTATGCAGTGTGTGGTAGAACTCAACTTTGACTTTTCTCTAAAGTTAAAATTTGAAAACTGCAACTCTGCCTGGGACCCCGTCAGATCAGGAATTAGTGGCATTAAGCTGTATATATTCTGCAATTTTAAATGTAGCTACAAGATGTAATTTAAGCCTTAATACTACATGCTAATCATGTGTTATAAAGATTCTCTCCGGCATCCTTATGGGACCTTTGTGCTGAAAATATGCAGTTTCTAAATTTTTGGTCTCTGGTAGACGCATCCTCAACCTTTTTACTGAACTAAGTAAACAAAACACATTGGTTCAGTTTATTTTCTAGCCAGAATTTACAGTCTATTTTTAACTTTAAATCAGATTTTGATGACTTAATCTTTCCTTTTTCGTACATGGGTATCCATTTTTATTTAATCATTTAATGACCTTCTTCAATAATTCAGGACCAGCAGGAAAAGGAGACTTTTATCTAATGCATTAATGTGGGCTGAGACTTAATTTTCTTGCATTAACGTTGCATAAGGCCTGTTCATTTTGTCATTATGCTGTTATTTTATTTTATATCATATTTATTTTATATTATTTTGTCACTTTGCTGTTAATAACATAATTTCACACCTTGTTCTTCATGAAAAAGTCACGTATTTATAACCTTGAGATATCCTATTCATTTCCACCTGGGAATAGGATGTACAGATATGTAAAAATTGTCTTTCTCTAAAGATGTCTCCATCCTTGTGACTTCATAAGTCTAGTTAAGTCACTTGATTAGAGCTGGGTTGGCATTAAATTTCTTGAGCAACATCCACAGCATGTTTGTTTTCAGGAGATAAACAGTACTGAGGATAATTGTGTGGGGCTGGGGCAGTTCTGGGCCCTCATCCATGGAGCTCAACAGCATCTCTTCTTTTTAAAGTCCTATTTACAGAGTTGCAGTAGGAGTGGTACTGTTGTAATTTGTCTTTTTTCCCTCAGAGTGTCCTAGCAAGTTGGATGCATTGCACTTTGAATTCTAAGCACACTAGGGTTTTCCACATCTTGCATTTTGGTCACACATAGAGAAAGGTCCCAAACACTGCACACCTAGCAAAGTCATTAGTAAACTGGTGAAAGCAACTTCATCCAAAGCAATTCTTGGGGTCTTGACTTAGGTTGAAGCTGGCTGAGGCTGCTTTCACCTGTTTACTAATGGCTTTGCTAGGTGTGCAGTGTTTGGGACTTTTTTATATGCATATGCGCAGAAAGTGAGGAGTTAGACTAACCCCTGCCTAGCCAGCACCCGTTGCAGGAAACACCAGGTGGATTTACAGGTGCTTGAGCGGAGACTTTGCATTTTGAGGTTACCTTTTGGTCATGTTTTATTAAAGACCAACTATGAAATGAGATGGTCATAGTTATCACTTTCTTTCCCCCAACTTTCCATCAGTTACGAGTAAAGAGAGTCAGGGGATACCTGTACAAGTGGCAGTGCAACATGTTGCTGCTTACATCATACTGGTGTTGCTCATATTTTTGGAATAGGAGATGTTAATGGCCAGGGTGTGCAAAGAAAGGTGGCACAGATGAGCAGCATTTAGCTCAACCCAGAAGCTCTGCCAGTACAAACAGTGTTGCTTACCGCAGTGTTGGCCCCCACTACTCGGCTTGTGGTAAATAACAGGTAGACAGTCCCTAATGATGCCGTAAGCTTAGGTGGAGAGGCTGCCTGGACAGGGCTGGGCTTCAGAGGCAAGAGATAGAGAGTTTGCCCTTCTTGGTGCTGCTTAAATTCTTGTTCAATATTTTTATTTAGGTTTACATAAGAAAAACAGAGAAGTGTATAGATGTATACATGGCATACATACAATGACTATAGAATCAAACTATCTCTTACATATCTATGAGTAAAAAAACAAGAATAAGGTCAAGTAGCAATCTGTGTAACAAAGCGATTGAAAGAACAATAGTGAGAGCCCCTATTCGTTTGCTGAACACAGTGAATCGTGCCTCCAGACCACCCATCCATCCCAATGGGCTCAAACTGTGATTGGGTGGGGGCACATTTATAAGGTGTTGAAGTGTACTCATTTAATACAAGCGGTAAGTTACAGTGTGGACGGAAAGTATTACAACCCCCTTAAATTTTTCACTCTGTTATATTGCAGCCATTTGCTAAAATCATTTAAGTTCATTTTTTTCCTCATACACACAGCACCCCATATTGACAGAAAAACACACAATTGTTGACATTTTTGCAGATTTATTAAAAAAGTAAAAACTAAAATATCACATGGTCCTAAGTATTCAGACCCTTTGCTCAGTATTTAGTAGAAGCACCCTTTTGATCTAATACAGCCATGAGTCTTTTTGGGAAAGATGCAACAAGTTTTTCACACCTGGATTTGGGGATCCTCTGCCATTCCTCCTTGCAGATCCTCTCCAGTTCTGTCAGGTTGGATGGTAAACATTGGTGGACAGCCATTTTTAGGTCTCTCCAGAGATGCTCAATTGGGTTTAAGTCAGGGCTCTGGCTGGGCCATTCAAGAACAGTCACGGAGTTGTTGTGAAGCCACTCCTTTGTTATTTTAGCTGTGTGCTTAGGGTGATCGTTTTGTTGGAAGGTAAACCTTCTGCCCAGTCTGAGGTCCTGAGCACTCTGGAGAAGGTTTCTGTCCTGGATATCCCTGTACTTGGCCGCATTCATCCTTTCCTCAGTTGCAACTAGTTGTCCTGTCCCTGCAGCTGAAAAACGCCTCCACAGCATAATGCTGACACCACCATGCTTCACTGTTGGGACTGTATTGGGCAGGTGATAAGCAGTACCTGGTTTTCTCCACACATACCGCTTAGAATTAAGGTCAAAAAGTTCTATCTTGGTCTCATCAGACCAGAGAATCTTATTTCTCACCATCTTGGAGTCCTTCAGGTGTTTTTTAGCAAACTTCATGTAGGCTTTCATGTGTCTTGCAGTGAGGAGAGGCTTTTGTCTGGCCACTCTGCCATAAAGCCCCGACTGGTGGAGGGCTGCACTGATGGTTGACTTTCTACAACTTTCTCCCATCTCCCAACTGCATCTCTGGAGCTCAGCCACAGTGATCTTTGGGTTTTTCTTTACATCTCTCACCAAGGCTCTTCTCCCCCAATAGCTCAATTTGGCCGGACGACCAGCTCTAGAAAGGGTTCTGGTCGTCCTAAACGTCTTCCATTTAAGGATTATGGAGGCCACTGTGCTCTTGGGAACCTTAAGTGCAGCAGACATTTTTTGTAGCCTTTGTCAGATCTGTGTCTTGCCACAATTCTGTCTCTGAGCTCTTCAGGCAGTTCCTTTGACCTCATGATTCTCATTTGCTCTGACATGCACTGTGAGCTGTAAGGTCTTATATAGACAGGTGTGTGGCTTCCCTAATCAAGTCCAAGCAGTATAATCAAACACAGCTGAACTCAAATGAAGGTGTAGAACCATCTCAAGGATGATCAGAAGAAATGGACAGTACCTGAGTTAAATATGAGTGTCACAGCAAAGGGTCTGAATACTTAGGACCATGTGATATCTCAGGTTTTTTTTTGTTTTTTTTTTGTTTTTTAATAAATCTGCAAAAATGTCAACAATTCTGTGTTTTTCTGTCAATTTGGGGTGCTGTGTGTACATTAATGAGGAAAAAAAATGAACTTTTAAATGATTTTAGCAAATGGCTGCAATATAACAAAGAGTGAAAAATTTAAGGGGGTCTGAATACTTTCCGTCCCCACTGTATATGGGGTAGGGATGAGCCGAACACCCCTCGGTTCGCTTCACACCAGAACCTGCGAACGGACCAAAAGTTTGCGCGAACTTTAGAACCCCGTTTAAAGTCTATGGGACTCGACCGTTCAAAATCAAAAGTGCTCATTTTAAAGGCTAATATGCAAGTTATTGTCCTAAAAAGTGTTTGGGGACCCAAGTCCTGCCCCAGGGGACATGTATCAATGCAAAAAAAAAGTTTTAAAAACGGCCGTTTTTTTTTTTAGGAGCAGTGATTTTAATGACGCTTAAAGTGAAAAAAAAGTGAAACATTCCTTTAAATATCGTACCTGGGGGGTGTCTATAGTATGCCTGTAATGTGGCGCGTGTTTCCCGTGCTTAGAACAGTCCCTGCACAAAATGACATTTTTAAAGGAATAAAAAGTCATTCAAAACTGCTTGCGGCTTTAATGTAATGTCGGGTCCCAGCAATATGGATGAAAATCAGTGTGACAAACGGCATGGGTACCCCCCCAGTCCATTACCAGGCCCTTTGGGTCTTGTATAGATATTAAGGTTAACCCCGCACCCAAATTAAAAAAAGGAAAGGCGTGGGGCCCCCAGGCCCTATATACTCTGAACAGCAGTATACAGGCGGTGCAAACAAGACAGGGACTGTAGGTTTGTTAAGTAGAATCTGTTTGTAATTTTGAACTGGTACATTTTTAAAGTGTAGCTCCAGCCAAACAATCTATTTTTAAGCTTTTTGGAAAACCATAGGGAAGGGTTATCACCCCTGTAACATTTGTTTTGCTGTCTGTGCACCTCTTCAGAAGATTTCACCTCACTTTCTGTCCCAATGACAAATGTTTTTTGAAAATTTTGGGGTTTTTAGTGAAACAAGGATTGGTGATAAAGCATCAGTGGAGAGGAGACATGTTTTTCCCATATTAACTCTTACAGGAGAGAATTTCCCTTCCTAGGGGTAGATTTCATCTCACTTCCTGTTGTCTCCTCCTTCCGTTTGCAAGTAGGAGTCATTTGTAAGTTGGATGTTTGAAAGTAGGGGCCTGCCCTATATACTCTGCAGAAATTGGGGCCTTAGGTGTTGGTGTTGCCACAACACTGTAAGCCCTCACAGTTACTCTTGGTGGGCGCAGGAATGGGCCCTGCTGTGAAATAGTAGATCAAGAATTGTAATTACATGTCCCTGTTGAACAGGGGCAGAAAAATTGAGCCTTAGCCACTGCTGCCACAACACTGCAACCCCTCACAGATACTATAGTTGGAGCGCAGGAATGAGCCCTGCTGTAAAGTATTGCATCAAAAATTGTAATTACATGCCCCTGTTAAACAGGGGCAGAAAAATTGGGCCTTAGCCACTGGTGGCAGTGCCCAGAATCAAAAATGTTCTTACAAGCTATCAGCATGAAAATTGAGGAGGAAGAGGATTGTCACTCAGCATAACAGGATAGTCACTCAGCATAGGCAGTCTTGAAGGGATCTCACATTTAAAAAAAAAAAAAAAAAATGATTCAGTTACATCAGCATCAGGTGCTTGGTAGCTGGTGATCCAAGACTGATTCATTTTTATGAAGGTCAGCCGATTGACCGATTCGGTGGACAGGCGCACCCTATGATCGGTTACAAAGCCTGCAGCAGGATTGAATGTGCGTTCCGAGGTGTCCAAGTCTGATCTTGCCCCTAGGTATTCCTGCACCATGTGAATCAGACACTGGCGATGGTTGCTGGAACCGATCATACCTTGGGGCTGCAGACTAAAAAATTGTCTGAACGCATCGGTCAGACGGCCACTATCTCCACCGCTCCTTCTGTGACTGACCGAAGCCTCAGCAACACGTTTTCCTGGAGGAACAGGAAATTGTAACTTCCCAGGCTCTGGAAACGCGTTGCATAAACCTTTCTGCAAGGCCTCCCGAAGATGTTTCATCCTCTGCTCCCTCTGCGACAGCAAGATAAGGTCCGCCACCTTACCCTTGTAACGTGGATCAAGGAGGGTTGCCAGCCAGTAATGATCCCTCCCCTTGATACCACGAATATGAGGATCCTTCCGCAGGCTTTGCAGGATCAGGGAGGACATGCAGCGTAGATTTGCTGAGGCATTCGGTCCAAAGTCCTCTGGGTCACGAAGGACGACATGATCCGCAGCCACCTCCTCCCAGCCACGTACAAGTCCATGGGTTTCTTTGGACTGTAAATGATCCCTTGAAGAATGCTGCTGATGCTGAGTGCCAGAATTCACCTCCATGCTGACACAATCCTCCTCCTCCACCCCCTCAATCCTCGTCCTGCTTGATCGGCGGACACGCAGGAACCCCATATTGACAGAAAAACACAGAATTGTTGACATTTTTGCAGATTTATTAAAAAAGAAAATGTGAAATATCACATGGTCCTAAGTATTCAGACCCTTTGCTGTGACACTCATATATTTAACTCAGGTGCTGTCGATTTCTTCTGATCATCCTTGACATCCTGCAATCCCAGGTACCTGCCCAAGAACTGCTGCACCACCAAGTTAAGGACGTGAGCCAAACAGGGCACATGGGTCAGTTGTCCCTGTCGGAGGGCGGAGAGGAGGTTGGTGCCGTTGTCGCAAACCACCATTCCTGGCTTAAGCTGGTGTGGCGTCAACCACCTCTGAACCCGCCCCTGCAGAGCTGACAGAATTTCTGCCCCAGTGTAGCTCCTGTCCCCCAAGCACACCAACTCAAGCACCACATGACATCTTTTTGCCTGTGTGCTTGCGTAGCCCCTTCAACGCCTACGGAGCACCGCTGGTTCTGAGGACAAATCAGCACAGGAAAAGGCCATGGAGGAAGAAGAGGAGGGGGTGGAGGAGAGAGGTGTGGCAGAATCACCACTATTAGAATTTTGGAGGCGTGGTGGCGGAACAACCTCCAACACTACTGCACCCTGTCCTGCATCCTTCCCAGCTGCCCAATGAGTCACCCAGTGCGCGTTGAAAGATGGGTAACGTACCTGTCCATGTCTGCTGGACCATGAGTCAGTGATGATATGCACCTTACCGCTGACTGCCCTGTCCAGCGAGGCCAAGACATTGCCTTCCACATGCTGGTAGAGAGCCGGAATCGCCTTCCGTGAGAAAGTGGCGTTTGGGAACCTGCCACTGAGGAACCGCACATTCCACAAACTCACGGAAGGGGGCAGAGTTTACCAACTGAAAAGGTAGCAGTTGACGTGCTAGCAATTTAGCCAAGCTAGCATTCAACCGCTGGGCATGTGGATGGCTGTGAGCAAACTTCTTTCGGCGGTGCAGCAGCTGGGGCAGGGAAACTTGCCTGGTACAATCTGACATCGGTGTACCAATAGCAGATTGCCCGCAAGTACTTGGCTGTGACGCACCTAATTCTACACCTTCATTCCTCTCAGTGCAGGTTTCAGAGAGCACTGAAGGTATAGTGGGGTTGGAGATCCCAGCTGATGAGGAGCAAGCAGAGGTCCGCTTTGTTCTTTGGTGTGGGTCTTTTAGATACACTTGCCAATGAACTGCATGGCAGGTCGACATATGTCTGGTCAAGCATGTGGTGCCCAAGCGGGTGATGTTTTGGCCACGCGAGATACGCTTGAGATATATATGTGTGTGTATATGTATATATGTATGTGTGTGTGTGTGTGTGTGTGTGTGTGTATATATATATATATATATATATATATGCATATATATATAAATGCATATGTATACACAATACACTGTAAGTTAACTGACTGACTCACCTGCCTACTCTAACTTTAAATCCAAATGACACTGTCTCTATCTCTCTCCACCGCCGCAACGCACTACAGAAGGCAGCCACGTAGGCGGCCTTATATAGTGTGGGGCGTGTACTAAACCCCCTGAGCCATAATTCGCCAAAGCCACCCTGGCTTTGGCCGATTATGGCTCTCTGTACAGACCGCGCTGTGATTGGCCAAGCATGCGGATTATAGTGCATGCTTGGCCAATCATCAGCCAGCAATGCACAGCGATACCGCAGTGAATTATGGGCCATGACGCGCCACTTGAATTTGGCGCGAACGGCCCATAACGTTCGCAATTCGAACAATTGAACAGGCGAGTCGAACATGGCAGAAGCTCATCCCTAATATGGGGTATGAAGTGGACGTGGTACTCATATTACAATACTCGATTGCAGTAGGTCAAAGAGAAAAGCAGTAAGGATCAAACTATCAGTAAAGGTGATGCGTTTTAATCTCTTCGTTGTATGTATTTAGTTGAGGAATATGAGAATCCCATTTGTGGGTCATATAATGAAAAATAGAGAAAATGGAGAAAAGGAAGTAGAAAAGAAAAAGGACTAAGTGTTAAGACGATGCAGGCCAGTAGGTCAGCTTAAAATGGAGAACAGGGGTAAGTAAATTGAAAAGGAAAGAAGACAAAGAAGGAAGAGTCTCTTGTGGTGGTAGCATGACTCGCGACAAGGAAATGCGTACAATTGATAATGAGGTGAGAAAATTAGTAAGGCAACAACAATAATTGTATGTGGGACGTTGAGATACTACTATAGTTGTACCTACAGTGTCGCCCTGCTTTTAGGTACACATTTATCTGGGAATTCTTCAAACAACAGTAATTGGTCGAAAATAGATAGTGGTTGGTATGTCCTTATTAGATAAGGCACCTCATCCCAACGGTTAGTTTAGAGAAAGGGACAGAGGGAAGGGGATTATTGCGGTGCCAAAACTAATCAGTGAAGATAATCATTAAAGTAGCAAATTTTATTACAATTATATTTAAAAACATATATTCCAAATACACATTCACATGCATATTGAAAGGAGCATATAGGATATACTGTTGGCCGAGATGATATTGGCTTATTAAAGTGGCGGGTCAGGTCTTCCCTACGTTTCGCCAAGACATTGGCTTCCTCAGGGGAACAAGACGCGACCAGAATAATTATAGCTCTACAGAAAGAAAAAACATTATTTTTTAGAATACGCCACATCAAGTAAATATAATATACAAAAAATATACTATTAAACATGGTGCGCAATACTGAATAGTTGGGCGAAAGGGTACTAGTTGTCTCATCCCCCTCCCCAAAAAAACATATAGTGGGAATAAACACCCCACTACCCCAAAGCAATCACCCAACCTACCCTGTTGCCCCCACAGGGCAGGGTCAGCAGGGAAATAGGTCCCAAGGATGGCAAGCCAGCACTGCTGCAGTGTGGCTTCAGAGGACAAAAGGGAGACCAATAAAAGGTACAAAAAAAATAAATATTAGAGACAAATAGCTCACATAGAGCCCATGTCTATTGCATAAATAGGTCTACATAGCCTCAATACATACCAAAAACACATATGGATAATGTTTAAAAGAAGGGGCGCTGAAATGACCAGAGTAGTATAATCAGTCATAGAAAGGCATTTAGACTGGAGTTTTGGAATCGAAAAACTAAATAACAATGAAATAAAATAAAGTAAATAGTGTCACAGGTATAGAAATATAAAATAAGTAAACTCAATCTAACATGCAGAGTATCACTATATGGTGACTATTAGCTTACCATTTATAAAAGTGTGGTGCAGTTTTAGATTTCAAAATGTTGTTCAAATGAACAAAGGGTATTGATTGAGAACGGTGCCTGGATTGAACGCCAAGCAAACCCAGAATATCACAACGTAAAAAGCCTAAGGCAAAGGAGTGATAAAAAAGGAAAATAGCAGTAAGATTAGAAGCTGCTCAGTAATAGAGTGATATGGCTCAATGAAAACAAGAGACCCCCCATTCTTGGCATTACCAATACCTACTGTAGGAAAGTTCAGAGTACCAACGCCCCTTGAAGACAGCGAAAGGAGCCTGGCAGGATCAACCTTTTAAGCCCCCCCACCCGGTCGGCGTGTGACATCAGACCGGGAGCTAACGGAGTACGGCCACCGCACCTGCGCATTACCAACCCCCGGCAGCCTACAATGCCCAGAATGCCTGGCGTGACGTCAATCGTGTCACATGGCCCAAGCCGTGCAGCATGAACAGACGGAGGCGGGACATAAAAAGGGGTCCTCCAATGGGAAGGACAGGGAGACACCGTCCATACCTATGTGGGAGGGTGTAAAAAGAGGCCGATGATAGGGGGTGAAGGGTGGCCAATAGGCGGGCCGAATGTCGAATGACAGTCTGCCCTTGGGTGTCCATACAGCCACCGGCTGTGATCGGATTGCTGTCCCTAGGGAAAATTTCCACTCGCTCCACAACCAGAGGGGGCACAGAGCAAATGGAGAAAGATGGAGAAGGGGAAAATGGTAATGGAGGAGAAGGGACCAGAGGAGAACAGTTGGACAAGAGACCCTGCAAACTTGACCCATCCTCCCCATACCAAATCCTCCAATCAGTACACGCAGCATGTATACAAATGTCAATAACATTAATACATATCAAAGAAATTATAAGGTTGAGCATCACTAAAAATAATGCAAAAAGTATGAACAATTGAATTCATGAAATTAGATACCTTACATTTAAATATAATTGGGTAAAAAATTGAAGATATAAAGAATCATAAAAAGAATTAAAGACAATATTATGAAGGATATATGACCCGAACATACTCTGTTGATCCTGAGGTGGTACTGGGATCATAGGGGCAATGAATAATCGGTTATGGAATAAGGGAGGGGAGGTGAAAGGCCAGTAGAATGTAGTCCCGGCCTGGGGCCAAGTACACTAACCACAATCAACCCAAGCGGAGGCACATTCAGAAGATAGGTTTTGGGTATACCAGTGTGTATATTAGATCTGAAAATAAAAAACAATACATAAAGTGGGCTAAACCACAACTATAAAAGGGATTTAAAACTAACACTTATTTAAGCCCAGATATTTAGTAGCATCTAAACTGTGTATCTACTTGGTTTCTAACTGTAGTAAGGTAACGTCGATTCCACCACCTCGAGCATGTAAAGGTACATGCTCAAGTGCGGCAAAACGAACAAGACTGGAATCAAAATCATGTTGGCATCCAATATGTCTATTGAGGGCAGTAGTCGTTAGCTGTTTATATAATGGTGTGATGTGATCTTTGATACGCTTAAATTACGAGCGTTTCGTTTTACCCACGTAAAAACATCCGCACTGGCAGGTAGCCAGGTAGACAACTCCCACAGTTTTGCACTTAACCCTATCTTTAACTATATGAGTTTGGCCATTAGGAAGAATAATATCTTTAGAGTTGGAAATGAAAGAGCAGACATCACATCGCCTGCAAGGGAATGTGCCAGTTGAGGTAGTAGTGTCTAAATTTCTACGCATATGATGTCTGGTTACCAAACGGTCCCTCATAGAGGGAGCCCGTCGGTATCTAATCACAGGATAAGGTTTTATATATTTCTTAATTGTACTAACTGCCGTCAATAGAGGCCGAAATTTGGTGAGAATACCTCTCCTCTGAGTGTGTTGTTTGGAAAATTGGGTAATGATACGAACCGATTGATCTTTGGGGGTTTTCTAGAATGAATAAGGTCCCTTCTGTTCAATTTAACTACTCTATTAAATGCCCTTTTAAAAAGGGATGCAGAATTTCATTATACAGTGAATGACTTGTATCTCGGATTACATCAAAGAGGATACAGTCAATCCCTTTTGAAAAAGGGCATTTAATAGAGTAGTTAATAATGTAGGAATAGTGTTGATAGAGACTAGTTTGTGCAATTGAACCAATACCGTAGAAGACCAGGCTGCGAATGACATTGGAAATTTCCAAGCAGGGTAGAAGGCGGGATTCCTGAAGAAGGAAAGGAGGGGGTTATGTGGGGATTGGAGGTTGCAAGAACTCCTGAATTTGTCCCAGGTAGCCAGGGAATGCTTGGTTATGGGATTAGAGAGATGGGCTCTATCTTTGGGTTTGAGCCACAGCAATGGTGTCACTGTCAATTGATTCAACAGCAATCCATAGGGGAATTTCCACAGTAGCTGTGATAATTGTGCCACATAGTAGTTGGAAGAAAAGTTCGGTAAACCTAACCCACCGCTTATTTTTTTAACAGCATTGATTTAGGTAGGTGAGGTTTTGTGGTGCTCCATATAAATGACATAACTCTGCGTTGCGTGAGTCTTAAGAAATATGACGGTGTTGGAATGGGAAGTTCTCTAAATAAATATAAGAATTTTAGTAATATCGACATCTTTATGGCATTAATTCTCCCTAGCCATGACAAGAAAAGAGAAGACTACTGTTTCATTAAGCCAGTGGTTTGTTTCAGTAATGGTAAATTAATTTGCTGCGAACAGGTCTGGTAGTGAGGTCGTGAGTTGCACTCCTAAGTACGGGATTTGGTGAGATACCCAATTAAATGGTAGAGGTTTGGGCTTGTTGAAGCTCAGATTGTGTTAAGGAAACATTCAGCACATTCGATTTTGTGGGGTTGACATAGAGTCTGGAGATATGGGCCAATGTATCTAATAGGTCTAGTATATTTGGGTGGACACATGAGAATGAGTTCAAAAGATGAGGATATTGTCTGCGAAGAGACATAATTTATGTTGATGCCCGCCTAGTTCTATAACAAACAAATGGCCCCTGCCCCCACCTATAACTGGCCTTCACAGCAAGGAGCACATGGAAGGGCTATCACATGAAAGACAGACAGAACATTCCATAGCTCAACTCACCAACCAGTCTGCCAAATGACCAAATTAACCTGTCCAACAGTCTGCGTTAATAACAGGGGTTTAGTTGACACACATTTGCAAACGCATGCATAAGCTGCAAGGCCTCTTCATGGCACCCTGTGTATGCTTGCAGTCCTAACGCTACTGAATTTATAAGCGTTTCCACTTTGAAGCACATGCATTAACCACTTGAGCCCCGGACCATTATGCTGCCTAAGGACCAGAGGTCTTTTTCCAATTTGGCACTGCGTCGCTTTAACTGCTAATTGCGCGGTCATGCAATGCTGTACCCAAACGAAATTTGCGTCCTTTTCTTCCCACAAATAGAGCTTTCTTTTGATGGTTTTGATCACCTCTGCGGTTTTTATTTTTTGCGCTATAAAAGGAAAAAGACCGAAAATTTTGAAAAAAAATGATATTTTCTACTTTTTGTTATTAAAAAAAATCCAATAAACTCAATTTTAGTCATACATTTAGGCCAAAATGTATTCGGCCACATGTCTTTGGTAAAAAAATTTCAATAAGCGTATATTTATTGGTTTGCGCAAAAGTTATAGCGTCTACAAACTAGGGTACATTTTCTGGAATTTACACAGCTTTTAGTTTATGACTGCCTATGTCATTTCTTGAGGTGCTAAAATGGCAGGGCAGTACAAACCCCCCCAAATGACCCCATTTTGGAAAGTAGACACCCCAAGGAAATTGCTGAGAGGCATGTTGAACCCATTGAATATTTATTTTTTTTGTCCCAAGTGATTGAATAATGACAAAAAAAAAAAAAAAAAAAATATTTACAATAAGTTGTCACTAAATGATATATTGCTCACACAGGCCATGGGCCTATGTGGAATTGCACCCCAAAATACATTCAGCTGCTTCTCCTGAGTATGGGGATACCACATATGTGTGGGACTTTTTGGGAGCCTAGCCGCGTACGGGGCCCCGAAAACCAATCACCGCCTTCAGGATTTCTAAGGGTGTAAATTTTTGATTTCACTCTTCACTGCCTATCACAGTTTCGGAGGCCATGGAATGCCCAGGTGGCACAAAACCTCCCCAAATGACCCCATTTTGGAAAGTAGACACCCCAAGCTATTTGCTGAGAGGCATGGTGAGTATTTTGCAGCTCATTTGTTTTTGAAAATTTTTCATTTTTCAATTTTCAAAACTTTGTGACAAAAAGTGAGGTCTGCAAAATACTCACTATACCTCTCAGCAAATAGCTTGGGGTGTCTACTTTCCAAAATGGGGTCATTTGGGGGGGGTTTGTGCCACTGTGAAGGCAGTGAAGAGTGAAATAAAAAATTCACGCCCTTAGAAAGCCTGAAGGCGGTGCTTGGTTTTCGGGGTCCCGTACGCGGCTAGGCTCCCAAAAAGTCTCACACATGTGGTATCCCCATACTCAGGAGAAGCAGCAGAATGTATTTTGGGGTGTAATTTCACATATTCCCATGGCATGTTTGAGCAATATATCATTTAGTGACAACTTTGTGCAAAAAAAAAAAAAAAAATTTGTCTCTTTCCCGCAACTTGTGTCGCAATATAAAATATTCCATGGACTCGACATGCCTCTCAGCAAATAGCTTGGGGTGTCTACTTTCCAAAATGGGGTCATTTGTGGGGGTTTTGAACTGTCCTGGCATTTTATGCACAACATTTAGAAGCTTATCTCACACATCACCCACTCTTCTAACCACTTGAAGACAAAGCCCTTTCTGACACTTTTTGTTTACATGAAAAAGTAATTTTTTTTTTTGCAAGAAAATTACTTTGAACCCCCACACATTATATATATTTTTTAAAGCAAATGCCCTACAGATTAAAATGGTGGGTGTTTCATTTTTTTTTTTCACACAGTATTTGCGCAGCGATTTTTCAAACACATTTTTTGGGGAAAAAACACACTTTTTTAAATTTTAATGCACTAAAACACACTATATTGCCCAAATTTTTGATGAAATAAAAAAGATGATCTTAGGCCGAGTACATGGATACCAAACATGACATGCTTTACAATTGCGCACAAACGTACAGTGGCAACAAAATAAATACATTTTTAAAAGCCGTTACAGGTTACCACTTTAGATTTACAGAGGAGGTCTACTGCAAAAATTGCTGCCCTCGATCTGACCTTCGCAGTGATACCTCACATGCATGGTGCAATTGCTGTTTACGTTTGACGACAGACCGCCGCTTGCGTTCGCCTTAGCGCGAGAGCAGGGGGGACAGAGGTGCTTTTTTTTTCTTTTTTTTTCTTTATTATTTTTTTTGCTTTTTTATCTTATTTTTAAACTGTTCCTTTCATTTTTTTTTTTATAATTTTTATTGTTATCTCGGGGAATGTAAATATCCCCTATGATAGCAATAGGTAGTGACAGGTACTCTTTTTTTGAAAAAATTGGGGTCTATTAGACCCTAGATCTCTCCTCTGCCCTCAAAGCATCTGACCACACCAAGATCGGTGTGATAAAATGCTTCCCCAATTTCCCAATGGCGCTATTTACATCCAGCAAAATCTAAGTCATAAAATGCTCGTAGCTTCCGGTTTCTTAGGCCATAGAGATGTTTGGAGCCACTCTGGTCTCTGATCAGCTCTATGGTCAGCTGGCTGAATCACCGGATGCATTCTCAGGTTCCCTGTTGAGACAGGAGAGCCCCAGAAAAACACGGAAGACGGGGGGGGGGCATTCCCTCCCATGGCTTGTAAAAGCAGTCTAGAGGCTAATTAGCCGCTAGGATTGCTTTTACATGAAAGCCGACCGCTGGCTGAAAAGAATGATACCAAGATGATACCTAAACCTGCAGGCATCATTCTGGTATAACCACTCAAAGTCGTGAATGGCGTACCTGAAGACAAAAAAATGGTTAACAATAAAGCACAGTAAACGGTAAAGTATAAAAAATTGCATACCTGAAAAACAAACATGATAAAACATAATAACAATAAAACATTGCAGAATAGAATACAGTAAAAAAGAGCAGAACAATAGAGAGAGAGAGAGAGAACAATAAAACGACAACTATTTTTTATATATATATATATATATATATATATATATATATATATATATATATATATATATAATATATAGTATATATATATTATATATTATATATTATATATTTTTTTTAATGCTTTTTTTGTAACTAACTTTTATAACTGTAACCGGTTCCACGTTCGGGTCTCTCAAAATGCGATGGCATCTTGGGAGACCCTGTGAAAGTGTGCCTAGTCTGTGCAATGCTGTACCCTACGCTAATACTCAATTAGTGAATGGTAGCGTTCAAAACATTCACCAATGCAAAGACCGGGATTGTCAGGACAGGAGGGACAATAATAGCGGGTGTCACACCTATATCCGCGCTTGCTGCAGACACGACATCTTTTTTGGGGGGGTTCGTTGGGTAGGGGTACTCGGGAGGACATAAAGAAAATGCCTCTCATGCAGCCGACTGCATTTGGTTGGGGATGTGAATGGGGGGGAAGTACGGGTGCTGCAGAAGCAGTGGGTTCCCAATTAGGATTGGCGAATGCAGCAGGAAGGGCATTATGGGCACGACGGGCCTGTGTTTGTCTTCTTGGTGGCAGCGGGATACTACTTGTGCTTGCCACCTCACCAGCTTGAACTGCACTTATGGGACTCGCCACGTCACCAAGTGTTACTGCAGTACTGGTTTGACTACGACTGGGGTGTACTAGGCCGCTGGTGCTTGCCAGTTCAATAAAAAGCTACCAAAAAAACTGTTAGCGATCGCAGGGATCAGGCCTGACTCTGCGAACGCTGCAGTTATGCGTTTAGTGTTTTGTAAGTGACAGTGATCGATTGATACTGCACTTGGGTGGGCTGGGCCGGGCGGAGGGGCAAAACGCAGGTGCTAGCAGGTATCTGGGCTGATCCCACTAACACTGCGTTTTTGGGAACCCTAAACTGCTGGGGACGCTAGTATAGATCTGATCAGATATTGATTCGTTCAGATACTATACCACTAAGGGAGGTGTATGCTGCGTGCGTGGGTGTTAGTGGTACTGGCGCTAACCTGACGCTGCCTGGGGCTGGTGCTTGCCAGTTCACCAAAATGCTACTAAAAAAACTGTTAGCGATCGCAGGGATCAGGCCTGACTCTGCGAACACTGCAGTTATGCATTTAGTGTTTTGTAAGTGACAGTGATCCATCGATACTGCACTTGGGTGGGCTGGGCTGGGCCGGGCGGAGGGGCAAAACGCAGGTGCTAGCAGGTATCTGGGCTGATCCCGCTAACACTGCGTTTTTGGGAACCCTAAACTGCTGGGGACGCTAGTATAGATCTGATCGGATCAGATATTGATCCGTTCAGATACTATACCACTAAGGGAGGCGTATGCTGCGTGCGTGGGTGTTAGCGGTACTGGTGCTAACCTGACGCTGCCTGGGGCTGGTGCTTGCCAGTTTACCAAAATGCTACCAAAAAAACTGTTAGCGATCGCAAGGATCAGGCCTGACTCTGCGAACGCTGCAGTTATGCGTTTAGTGTTTTGTAAGTGACAGTGATCGATCGATACTGCACCACTTGGGTGGGCTGGGCCGGGCGGAGGGGCAAAACGCAGGTGCTAGCAGGTATCTGGGGTGATCCCGCTAACACTGCGTTTTTGGGAACCCTAAACTGCTGGGGACGCTAGTATAGATCTGATCGGATCAGATATTGATCCGTTCAGATACTATACCACTAAGGAAGGCGTATGCTGCGTGCGTGGGTGTTAGCGGTACTGGCGCTAATCTGACGCTGCCTGGGGGCGACGCATATCACCTCCGGGCGATCAGGGGGCTAGACCTTTATTCGGTAATAAACGGCGGGTGCCCTGACACTATAAAAAATAAACAAACTAACCAGCGTCACCCGTAACACTTATATGGTGATCAGTGGTGAAAGGGTTAACTAGGGGGCAATCAAGGGGTTAAAACATTTATTAGGTAATATATGGGGGTCCCTGATGCAAAAAAACGTTGACGGCGAACCTAAATATTTACGTCCCTAACTAGCGTCACCAGCAACACTAATACAGCGATCAGAAAAATGATCGCTTAGTGACAATGGCGACAGGGGGTGATCAAGGGGTTAAAACTTTATTAGGGGGGGTTAGGGGGGCACCCTAGACCTAAAGGGGGCTAACCCTAACTGTCCTAACAAGACTGTCCTGTAACTGTCACAAACTGACACTATGCAGTAATCAGAAAAAAAAAAAAAAAAACTGCTTGGTGTCAGTTTGTGACGGCAGGGGGGGTGATCGGGCGGCGATCAGGTGGATCGGGGTGTTTTGTGTGCCTGGCATGTTCTACTGTGTGTGTGTGTGTGTGTGTGTGTGTGTTTTCACTCACAGTGCAGTCTTCTCTCCTTGGCGCCGGAACGGAAAATACCGAGCCGAGGAGAGATGACATCATTTCCTTTGCTGCTGTTTAGCATACAGCAGCAAAGGAATGTTCCCATTGGCCGGCGGCGATTGCGTGGGGGGGGGGGGCCACGAACGGATGGCCTCCCCCTCATCTCCGATCGCCGGGGGACAAAACAGGACCGCCCCGGGGGGAGTCCGATCGGACCCCCCACCCGCGGGAGGCAAATCACGTACATGTACGTGATTTTGCCTGCCCGTGCCGCCTTGCCGACGTACATCGGCGTGAGGCGGTCCTTAAGTGGTTAAATGAATAGATGAGGGGCAGGTGGGCCTGGAGGCAGCCCAATCCCCCTTAAAGGAACAGGAGCACACTGGAAACCCAGCAAGAGCACAATGGCAGCAAAGGTATACAGTGTGTCCCCAGACCAAATATACACCAGTAACAAACAAATGGCCCCTGCCCCCACCTATAACTGGCCTTCACAGCAAGGAGCACATGGAAGGGCTATCACATGAAAGACAAAAACAGAACGTTCCATAGCTCAACTCACCAACCAGTCTGCCAACTGACCAAATTACAGAGAAGAAAGTATGCCAAATTATTCTGCGCTGCCCTAAGGAAAGAGAATAAGCAGCTAACACGGCCAGTAGGATATGTGCATATAGGAAAGAAAACAAAATGAGTGTAGCGCTAAAACAATCTTAAATGTCCAACATAGAGACAATATAGTCCAAGAGCTGGTAAACCTCTAGGTACGAATTAGAAGAAAGTCCTCCCAAATTTGTGTGGCTCCTAATAGATGATAGTCCATAGAAATTAAGTGACTTCATGTGTGGAACATATCATTGATATGCACCCATTGATATGTTCCACACGTGAAGTCACTTAATTTCTATGGACTATCATCTATTAGGAGCCACACAAATATGGAGGACTTTCTTCTAATTCGTACCTAGAGGTTTACCAGCTCTTGGACTATATTGTCTCTATGTTGGACATTTAAGATTGATTTAACGCTACACTCATTTTGTTTTCTTTCTCAACTGACCAAATTAACCTGTCCAACAGTCTGCGTTAAAAACAGGGGTTTAGTTAGCACGCATTTGCTAAACGCATGCATAAGCTGCAAGGCCTCTTCAAGGCACCCTGTTTATGCTTGCAGACCTATCGCTACTGAATTTATAAGCGTCTCCACAATGGAAGCACATGCATTAAATGGATAGATGAGGGGCAGGTGAGCCTGAAGGCAGCCCAATTCCCCTTAAATGAACAGGAGCACACTGGACACCCAGCAAGAGCACAGTGGCAGCAAAGGTGTACAGTGTGTCCCCGGACCATATTTTACACCAGGACAAACAAATGGGCCCCTGCCCCCACCTATAACTGCCTTCACAGCAAGGAGCACATGGAAGGGCAAGGGCTCTATTACAAGGGATGAACAACATCCCTTGTGACAGCATGGGCCGTGACAGGTCCTCTTTATGGAGAGATCTAGGGTCCATTAGACCCACAAATTTCTCCTCTGGCCTCCAATACAGCTGATCAGACACAAATCGGTCTTATCGGCTGCTAACGGCCAGGAAAACAGAGGTGGAACCGGAAGTGACGACATACTAATTGCTTCCTGTTTCCGGTATCACAAAGAGGGAGGAACAGTGTCAGTTCCTCTCTCTCTGTTCTGTGCAGCATTGCTCCGAGGCTACGTGATCGGACGGCAGAGCCCGGGAAAGGTGGTGGGAAGGGGGTATTTAGCCACATAAATTACTTCTGTATTAAAGGGAATCATTGGCTGAAAATTTTCATACTGCCTGCTGTGGACATCCTACGGTCGGCAAGTGGTTAAATCAAACGCTTCTTGCCTTGTTAAAGCGTTTAACCCCCCCAAAAAAATATGCTGCTCCTGTCTCTTTAATGTGCCAGCTGCAGCATGGTACTTTTGCTTTTTTGCATTACTTCTCTGTATTTCTTACAATACCTGTTTAATCCTGACAGCTCCTGTCTTCCCCCCTGAGAACAGACCACAATTATCATGGCTGCTGAGCCAAGATACCGCAGTCTAAATGCGTTTCTGCATCATCCGCAGGTCTCCCCTTTCCTCTGCCTGTTTTCAGCTCCCCCTCCCTCTTCCTGTCAACACCGTAGTCTGGATTGAGAAAGATGATCTCCTACACTCCCAGCCACGCCCCTCAAGCCTCCGACCTCCCCTTATAACCAGTCCAACACACGCCTAAAAAAAATACTGGCCTCCGACCTCCCCTTATAGCCAGTCCAACACACGCCTAAAAAAAAGTACCAGCCTCCAGTTTTCCCATATAGCTGGTCCAACACACTGACTACCCGATCACTACACACTGACAGCCCTATCACTACACACCACACACTTGTACACACAGCATTGATGGCCACAGGGAGGAAGATAAGAGATTCCTCTTCTGACGTATCTTGCATACATCAGAAGGAATCTGTGTCCCTCCTACTCAGCTCCCTCAGCTTGGATATAAAGATGAAACAGGACAAGTGGCAGAGCTAAAAAAGGCTAGTTAAAAGGTATTTACACAAAAAAAAAAATAAGATGCTGCAATGCTTAGGGAACCATGTACGATGTGCCTGATTAACCACTTGCTTACTGGGCACTTAAACCCCCCTCCTGTCCAGACCAATTTTCAGCTTTCAGCGCTGTCCCACTTTGAATGACAATTGCGCGATCATACAACACGGTACCCAAATGAAATTTTTATCATTTTTTTCCCACAAATAGAGCTTTCTTTTGATGGTATTTGATCACCTCTACGGTTTTTATTTTTTGTTAAAAAAATTGAAAGACAGAATTTAAAAAAAAAAATTATATTTTTTTAATATTTTGTTATCAATTTTTGCAAACAGTTAATTTTTCTCCTTCGTTGATGTACGCTGATGAGGCGGCACTGATGGGCACCGATAGGTGGCTGTGATGGGCACTGATGGGTGGTGGTTATGGGCACTGATGGGTGGCAGTGTTGGGCACTGATTGATGGCAGCACTGCTAGGTGGCACTAGTAGGTGGCACTTGTGGGCATTGATAGGTGGCACTTGTGGGCTTTAATAGGTGGCACTTGTGGGCTTTAATAGGTGGCACTTGTGGGCACTGGCAGATGACACTTGTGGGCTTTAATAGGTGGCACTTGTGGGCACTGGCAGATGGCACTTGAAGGCACAGATGAGGCATCTGTGCCTCCTTCCTCTTCGGGACCGATGTCCCTTTGACATAAGCCGGTGATCGGCTTTTTTTTCCTCCTCACGCTGTCAGCGTGAGGAGAAAACGAAACCGATCACTGAGCTTTTGTTTACATCATGTGACCAGCTGTCATTGGCTGACAGCTGATCACATGGTAAGGGGCCGGGAACGGCCCCTTACTCGGATCTGTGATCATCCGAGTCTCCGTGACTCGGTGATCACAGCGCGCACACCGCGCGCCCTGCAGGGTGCGCGCGGTGCGCGTGCATAGGGGAGGACGTCATATGACGTCCTCCCGGAGATTGAGGTCCGCGCTGTAGCCGTCATTCGGCTATGGCCCGGACCTCAAGTGGTTAATTGGAGGCAATTGGATTAACATCCATTTTAACCACTTGCCAACTGGACGCTTTTACCTCCTTCCTGCCCAGGCCAATTTTCAGCTTTTCGTGCTATCACACTTTTACATAGTTAGTCAGGTTGAAAAAAGACACAAGTCCATCTAGTTCAACCATAAAAATAAAAAATATTGTACAATCCCATTTACCCAATTCTATACCCACAGTTGATCCAGAGGAAGGCGAAAAACCCCAGCAGAGCATGCTCCAAATTGCTACAGCAGGGGAAAAAATTCCTTCCTGATCCCCCAAAGTGCAATCGGAATTTCCCTGGATCAACTTTACCTATAAATGTTAGTACCCAGTTATATTATGTACATTTGGGAAAGTATCCAGGCCTTTCTTAAAGCAATCTTCTGAGCTGGCCAGAACCACCTCTGGAGGGAGTCTATTCCACATTTTCACAGCTCTTACTGTGAAGAGACCTTTCCGTATTTGGAAATGAAATCTCTTTTTCTCTAGACGTAAAGACTGCCCCCTTGTCCTCTGTGTTGACCGTAAAGTGAATAACTCAACACCAAGTTCATATGAACCTTCCTAGCACAAGCCCTCCCTAATCTTGTCTCCTAGCACAGCCCAACCTATCCCTCCTCCTAGCACCCCCCCAACCCCCATTAATAACCTTAATTACTTCTCCTGGAACAGCTCCCCTAATCCTCACTTCTACAACAGCTCCCCTAATACCTCCTCCTAGCACAACCCACCCACCTCTACCCAAATTTCCCGTCTAGCACATGGCTGTAGATGGTTTGGAAAGGGTGCTAGGCCCCCCACCTAGCACAAACCCTTCCAAATCACCTTCCTAGCATAAACCCTCCCTAATCCTGTCTCCTAGCACAGACCACCTTATCCCTCCTCCTAGCACAGCCCCCCAATCCCTCCTCCTAGTACAACCCACCCACCTCTACCCAAATTTCCCTTCTAGCACATGGCTGTAGATGGTTTGGAAAGGGTGCTAGGCCCCCCACCTAGCACAAACCCTTCCAAATCACCTTCCTAGCACAAACCCTCCCTAATCCTGTCTCCTAGCACAGACCACCTTATCCCTCCTCCTAGCACAGCCCCCCCAATCCCTCCTCCTAGTACAACCCACCCACCTCTACCCAAATTTCCCTTCTAGCACATGGCTGTAGATGGTTTGGAAAGGGTGCTAGGCCCCCCACCTAGCACAAACCCTTCCAAATCACCTTCCTAGCACAAACCCTCCCTAATCCTGTCTCCTAGCACAGACCACCTTATCCCTCCTCCTAGCACAGCCCCCCCAATCCCTCCTCCTAGTACAACCCACCCACCTCTACCCAAATTTCCCTTCTAGCACATGGCTGTAGATGGTTTGGGAAGGGTGCTAGGCCCCCCACCTAGCACAAACCTTCCCAAATCACCTCCCTAGCACAAACCCTCCCTAATCCCATCTCCTAGCACAGCCCACCCTATTCCTCCTCCTTTCACCTCCCCCCAAAATAACCCTCCTAGCACAACCCCCCCAATACCTCCTCCTAGCACAACCAACCCACCTCTACTCAAATTCCCATTCTGGCACATGGTTATAGATGATTTAGAAAGAGCGCTAGGCCCCCCTCCTAGCACAAACCTTCCTAAATCACCTCCATAGCACAAACCCTCCCTAATCCTATCTCCTTGCACCCCCCCCCCCTAAAATAACCTTCCTAGCACAACCCCCTCACCTCTACCCAGATCCCAACAACCTGGTGTGTTTGGCTTCATTTCAGCTTCTGAATGGCTTTCCATGTGTCACTGACAAAGGAAAAGCCATTATACAGCTGCTGTTCCTCAGCTGAAATTGAAGGTTCAATAGGGTCTCCGTCACAATCAATGTTGTTCATCAGGTCTTCCGGTTTTATCCTCTCTCTTGTGAAGTTTCTGAAGCTCTAAAAAAGAAAGAGAGAGAGCCATGAGATCCACCACTTATTAGAAGAAATGCCTTTATGACCTTTGGGGACCATCTGCCCATGTGTGGGCCATTCAAGTCCATAGGACTGAAATGTCAGATACCAGTCACCACTGTGCATAAGCAAAGATAAGGATTGTCACTATTAGAATTGTGCAAACTCACTTCTGAATAGTTTATATTTGTCCCCTAATCTCACTTCTCCTGAGTCTCCAGATTGAGTCAGGCAATAAGGCAAATATACTGTGCACTGCAAATGCACTTGCTCCAGAGCTTAGTAAATGAGGTAAACTTTGCAAAGAACACTTGACTGCATGCAACAAAAATAAAACAAACAGTGTTTTTGGTTGCACATGATTGGATAATAGAAATCAGCAGAGCTTTCCCTTAGAACTAGAGCAACTGCGCTTGCCGTACACAGTATATTTGCCTTTAGTAAATCAACCCCAGTGTCTCCCAGTTCTTGAGTGCATAACTGCATCAAATAAAAGAACCCTGTGGCCGTGAAATGTAAGTCCTTCCCTGAGACTCTCAAACTGGTGAGTCAGATTCAAGGTAAAGCTAAGATGGCAAATGAAAATGCTGCACAATTAGAATAAATGAAGTCTGAATATTCAGATTCTCCTCTCCTAACACTTATACTGAATTACATGTGATAGAAAGAGATATATCTATATCTATATCTATATATATATATATAATCTATATCTATTTGCCTATTTTTAGGTGATCCTGCTTCACTGTGTCAGCCAGTAGCAGCTGCAGGGGAGAGCAGGGAGCACTAAAAACTGTTGGGCCATATGAGTCTATGGGTGATGTCACCACTCCTAGGCATTCCAGCCACTGCCGGTGTTCTGCCGAGAAAGTTCCCCCCGGCGGATCAGGACTCCCCTGTACTGCGCAGGCCGTTCGTACTGCGCAAGCGCAGTGCATGCGCAGTACAGGGGGGGTCCTTGTCCGCCGGGGGAACTTTTTCAGCAAGACACCGGCACTATCTCCTCTCCCTTGCAGCTGCTTTTTCTGGCTGACACAAGGAAGTCAGATCACCTGACCAGATTGGAGCAGCCTGATAGGCAAGTATATACATCTTTTTTACATAGGTTAATCAATAGATGTTGGGGGAGGGGACATTTTTAAGATTAGTTAGGGTTTAGCTTGGAATTCCTCTAGAAGCACAATGATACTCTCTCACAAATGTCATTGTCTCCTCTATAAACACCCCCGCTAAAAGTGTCATGATTGGTCACAGCTGTGTACAGTGACAGGTTGGTGGACCGTATACAAACTGCTCAGATTTTTTTACTTACCTTCCGTTGTACGAAAAAAGGAGGGCGTGCCTCCCCCGCTTCCACTTCCTTCCAGTTTATGCCGTTGAAAAATGGGTGATCTTGTATGTCGGCAATGAAATCATTGCGTCTGCATGGATCTTTACACAGGAGCTGTGGGGGAAAAAAATAGAAAAACATAAGATGACAGCTATGGCATAACATTGCTAAGAAGTCTATTTATACAGTCCTGTGGCCTTCACTCTCCGCACATTGCAGGAAATACTCCACACGGCGCTGGTAATGTACATCCTATTAATAAATTGCTGAGCGCAATGTGGAGTCTACGGTGTGTTCTCTGCATAATGCTGCAAAGAATGCATGATCATAGGACGGAGTGCCGTCACATGACACTTTTTTTTTTTTCTTTTTTTTTTTTTAACGATCATTAGATTGAATGGGGCTTCACTTTTGTTCAGAGTCCCAAAGCAAGTTAAGTTCAAATCGTATTTATAAAGCACACTGGCTCCTTGGCTGAGCCTATATGTCTACTTTCCCTGTCCCGCTTGGACTGTCACTACGTACCTTTTCCAGAAGGTCCTTGACGTCGGGGTCAGCGCCCTTTGGGTAGCGTGGCACATCATACTTTATAGCTCGTGCCTCAGTCAAACTCTCTGGAAAGGCAAATCGATTAAATGCCAGATCAAATAGTAAGATCCCCAATGCAAAGTAATCCACGGCTCCATCATACGGAACTTTGAACAACATCTGTGAGAAAATCAGAGAGAGAGAGTAGGATTAGAATGACAAATCAGACTGGAAAGCAGCATCATTTAGAACAAGGTTCCACCCAGAAGTTTTCATTAAAATGTATAATTTAGGTTATTTAGAATCATCCAACTTCTATGTGGAGCCGACATAAACAAGCCATTACACACTGTCCAGATTCACTGTCTGTACACACAGAGCTATAAGTACAATTCTTTGACCCTTGCCAAATTGGCAAGAGTAATTTTTATCCTGACATATTTATATTAATAATGATATCAGTGATACATCATATATGGATTTTAACTAATCCTGAGCAAAGATATGGGTCTCCCAGGGCTGGATGATAACTGGACAGGGTCCCCCAGGGCTGGAAGGTAACTGGACAGGGTCCCCCAGGGCTGGATGACTCCCGAGCGAAACTTCCCATCCCAGAACACAATCAAATCTGAGCTTTCTATAGTCCAGATAAAGCGGTTATTTCTTGCCCGGTTATTGGCACATCAGAGAGAACCTATCCCTGTGGATTAAACTTGTCCCAACTTCCTATCAGTGCTGAAAGCTCTGATTATTCAACTTCCAAAAGTGGTGCTAGTTCCAGGGCAGGCCACACATACGGACATGCCAGCCATTGAACTAGCACTGCTGCTGGGAGTCAGTGCCTTTCTTTAGTGCCAGATGCGACCCTCAGTTGAGACTGGTAAAGGCCAAGCTGACAGGTTCTCTTTTTATTCTGGTCAATAATTATACTGTGTATATTGGTTTTCTATCATCTAGGCCTAATCTGGTTCATAGTTGCACTTCATACACAGGTTCTCTTTAATTCTGGACAGGCCCAATCTGGTCCTTTATTGACAGATTTATACAGGTTTCTTTAGGACTAATATGATATATAATTGCTATGTACATGAGCATATTAGAAAAGTAGAAAAAATTATTTTTTAACTTACTTCTGGAGCCGCATTAAACATACGTCCAAAGTATTCTGTCACCATGTTGTATCCAAACACGTTTAATACTGCCAAGCCGAAGTCCGCGATCTTTACATGACCGGTGCTGTCTACAAGAATGTTATCATTCTTTATGTCCCTGTGGAGAGAAAATAAGTGTCATTTCTGCATTTCAGACAATTATCCCCCATATACCCCAATATTACTGATCCACAGAGGGATCGACAATACCAAAGCTCCCTTTTCTAGCACAGTCCATGCACAGCTTGATACAATTCAGGAAACAGTCGATTCTTTCATGAACTGATTGCACTAAATGAGCTGTGCTGTCATTAAAGTGGAGGACCACCCTGAAAAAAAAATTCACCAAAAATCCTAAAAAAAAAAAAAAAAAAAAAAAAAAAATTTGAAAAAAAAAAAAAAAAGTTTAAACTTGCCTAAACCCTTGTTGCTAGGCAGTCTTCCTATTCTGCGGCGTGTTATGCTCCTCGGTGAGCGGCCCTGTTGTCTTCTGGGAACTGTGTGTGTTCCGAGAACACCACGGGGCCATTCAGAGTGCCGCTCGCGCGAGCACAGTAGGGAACTGGCAGTGAAGGCTCAAGGCTCCACTGCCTATTTCCCTTACCTAGGATGGCGGTGCCGAGGGAGGGGTCGGCCTCGGGCGGCCGACATCGTGGGCACCCAGGACAGGTAAGTATTTATTTAAAGTCAGCAGCTACAGTGTTTGTAGCTGCTGACTTTTACTTTTTTTTTTTACGGCCGGAATCCCGCTTTAACCACGTACAGACCACTACTGGGCATTTATTAACAATGCCTTTGGGCAGCTGTTGCGCCCTCTAACCACTGTGTAGTGAGCCATGCTTGTACAGCTCACTACACAGACACAGTGTGCAGAGCTGATCTGAACAGCTTAGTACCTTGCGATCGCTGTGATGACCACATTGCCAATCCCTTCTGCTTACATGAGAGAAAGGAGAAGAATTGTAATAACCCATGAATAGGGAATGAATGGAACAGCAACTGAACCATTCATTCATCGGGGGTTGGGGTAAAATGATTGAAGAATGTTATATTTACCTGTGAACGATGCCTCTGGAATGCAAGTACTCCAGACCACACACGAGCTCCGCTGCCACGAGTTTGAGTGTGGGGAGGTCCATTGTGTCAGTGGGCTCAATTATGCCACTTGCCTCCAATGCGTCAGGCAGATCTCCTCCTCTCATATAGTCCATAACATAGAATAAGTAATTCTGGAGAAAGAATACAGACAGGTCAGTGAATGAATTTCAGTTAAAAGGTCCAAATGAAAGTAACTAACATGTTACAATTTTCTACCAAAACAAACTACTGAAGATCTATCTATCTATCTATCTATCTATCTATCTATCTATCTATCTATCTATCTATCTATCTATCTATCTATCTCATGTATAGCATCTCACTTTCCAGCGGTTGCTGTAAATACATATGTCTTCTCCTACATCTGATTAATCTCATCCTGGATTCAAGCAATGTTTGTGCTCCTGTATGTTACATTTTATATATGCTGTTCATTTGATAATTCTGACTTTTTAACTTTTCCAACATTAGACTTACCTCCGTCTGGAATGTGGCATAAGCATGGGCACAGAAAAGACTGCCCGCAGCCTTCTCCATGGCTATGCGCTCATTTAGCACCCTGTCTGGGTTCTCCCTAATTGGCTGCCTCTTGTGGGCCATTTTCACAGCCACCAGTAGTCCGCTGTCACGGTGTGTCGCCAGCACCACCTGTAGGAGAGAGACAGTTAATACATCTTTTCCATGCACTCTAGCTGAATATCATTATTATACAATCCTCATGTTCTATGCCTAATTATCTTTCATTACTTCTGTCCTGTTGGTTTTGCCATTTGATGAAATATGACCGACTGCCATATGTGTTCTGTACACAAAAACTTTGTCAGCCTTATTCACCACAGGAGGCTGATTTATAAGCATCAGAATTCACTCAGCAGAAGTCAGACGAGGTGGATTCTGACTGGTTGCTGCACTGCCAGGCACAGTGTGACACTCCCCATTACAATGTTCCCTTGCAGTGGGGTCACCCTCTGCGCTACAAGGGTTAGTTGCTCATTGTAACTTAGGGATAATGAATAAGGTAATGTACTGTATTTACTGTATTCCTTACTCCTGCAGGCCTCCCCCGCACTGCATGACCACTCCCTCCGAAGTGTCTTCCCATTGCCTGGCCGGTTGTAGCTCTCTGATCTCATCCCATATAGTGCAGATCCAGGAGTCCTGCATTATATGGAAGGACGTTGAGGGCCATGGGAAGCGAAGGAGAGTGCTGGCTGCCATTGACGTGACTAACAGACATCCCGACCTGCAAAAACCCATTTCAGGGAAGTTTCAAACTCCTTTCAGGGAGGTGACGCTTCGCGCAGAGCATTGTGCTTGGAGACCACCCAGGTGTGTTAGAAAAGCAAATGAATATTTGCTTTTCTAACACTGAACCGCCTCTCCGGCAATCAGGAAGTGCGGGTCTGATACCCATCACCTGATTTGCTGAAAGGTCAGGCGCTCCTATTGGACATCTAGCAGGAGGAAAAGCATGGAGAACACAGGAGCTGCTCCCTGACCCGCTGCCCATCCCACAGCTCACCGCTGTCATCCGCTGCCTGACACGCCACCGAGATGGGGTAAGTGCCACTCAGACAGCGAGCGGGCAAGGGGGGGTGCTGGTTAAAAGCCGCCGGGGGTCACAGTGGCTGCATTTGATGGGTATAGTGCGGCTGCAATTCATGGGCACAGTGAGGCTGCAATTCATGGGCACAGTGAGGCTGCAATTCATGGCATGGTGAGGCTGCATTTGACTGGGGGGGTAACATGCAGGAAGACAGTGAGATCACCAACACTCACTGCAGCACACCAGTGTGAGCCCACATCATAGAACGCAGGACCAGGTACTGAAAGAAACCTCCTCACCTGCAGGGGGGGATTGGGAGCGAGCAGGAAAGGGGGGGTGGGGAGGCCGGTCACAGCTCATCTACTTGGAAGGAAGGACCCAGCACAAGGCTCAGTCATCAGCATCCAGAGCATCCCTAACAGTATAAAATGTCCTCTTATTTTAAATGTTCCCATCCACACGTCCTATTCAGACGCAGCACACTGGCTGCCCAGAGTGTGGGCGGGGACAGTGAGAAAGGGGGGCTGGAGGAGGCAAAGCGGATCCACCCTCTTCCATTCGGCTTTGCTCTAAAGGGACACAGACTGTCATCTCAGAAGCAGGGAACAGCACTGTGACAGGACAGATGTCCGCTCACAGCACTAACGTTCCTGCACCCCAGCCCAGCCCGCCCCTGACTCAGCCACAGACAGAGCAGCCGTACTCCATTCGGCCACTCGGGCTGCTCTGTCTGTCTGTGGCTGAGTGACAGGTGCAGCCAGGAGATCGCCCTACATTCGCGGGTGTCCGGGAGCCCGCAACCAAATGCGGGAGGTTCCCGCGGCTCGCGGGAGACTTGAGATGTCTGGATTAATAAGTTAATGATCTCGCCGTATTCACCTCCCCCTAGGCAAAATGAGCATTTAACATGCAGAGAGAGCAAAATGGGAATCCCGCCTATTTGAAATCGTAGCACTCACCGAATGAATTTCGGAGGGTGTGATCAAAAATTAGAATTAGTCAACACAGAAAAATAAAAAACAAATAGATCTCCACACACCTACATGAGTGTGTAAATAATGTTTAGAAAAAAACCCTCACAAATGGGAGGGGATAAACAGATCCCACAGTCTGCAGACCTATTCCCTCCCCTAGTATGGTGCTTTTTTCTATGTATATCCCTTTTTATAGGCAATAAAATTATTGTAGTTCAACTCATGTAGGTGTGTGGAGATCTATGTGTTTTTTATTATTCAGTGTTGACTTAAAATGATCATTTAACCCTTGCAGTGGTGGGGGGCAAGGGTGTACAGATAGTCTTGCTGAGGACTTCATTCCAATCCTTCTCCCCGCAGACTTAGCTGAGTGTACATGTTTATGCTGCACATGGTGTACAGTCTTCTGTGCGGAGGGTCATATTGTGTCCCCCCCCAGTGTTTATAGTTTCCTTAGTAATCTTCGATCACTTACCTTCCCAAAGCCTCCTTCTCCAAGTATCTTATGGAAGATGAAGTCGTCTGGACCCAGGGAGGCCGTTTCACGTTCTTTTCTTTTTTTGCTGTGAGTCAATGTCGTTCCGCTAACTCCTAGAGAAAGAAAGAAATTACATTTATTACCCCGTCACCAATCATGTTACAGGAATTGAAGGCTCCAAAACAGAAAGAACTGCTAAAACAGAGTACAGCAAACAAAAACATCTTACTCCAGCTAGAACTGATCATTCTGTTTTGCATGTAGGGCACTTTCACACTGGGACAGGCGGGTATTGGTGGTAAAGTGCCGCTATTTTTAGCAGTGATTTACCGTAGTTTTAACAGCACTTTTTGGCCACTAGTGGGGTGCCTTTAACCCTCACTAGCGGCCGAAAAAGTTTAAAAGTGCAGCTTCGCCAGCGCTGCCCATTGATTTCTATAGGCAAGGGCGCTTTAGGAGCAGTGTAAACACCGCTCCTAAAGCGCCTCAAAGATTCTGCTTGCAGGACTTCTTTTAGCGTCCTGCCAGCGCACCGCTCCAGTGGGCTTTCACATTGGAGTAATAGGAGAGGCGCTTTACAGGCGCTATTTTTAGCGCTATATCGCTTGTAAAGCGCCTCACTGTGAAAGTATCCTAAATCAGTTAAACAAATGTCAAATCGATAGCCAATTCCTCTGCCACAAGGGAAACCAGATCCTATTCAAACAGCGCCCCTCCCTGGTATACTTGGGATCTGACTGCCATCTCACCAATCTTCATGCCAGGATTAGAAATAAATAAAAACTCTCCATTTCTGACCTGATAGAAAGCCAGGATTATGATGTCAGGCCTGGACCATGAGCCATTAAGAAAAGGTCAGCAATTGGAGCCCCTGTATTGTTTTTACAGGGTCCCTTTACCCCTTCCTGCTAGCTCCTTTATGACCCTTTCAACTGGCATCTTTGCTGGACAGCTTGGTCTGTTAAAAAAAAAGCTGAACCACAGACTTACTGGCCGGATCACCAGGTGATAATCTATGTAAAAGATGGAACTCGGGAAAGCAAAGACTGTGATCTACTGACAGCCTGTATCATGTATGTCATTATTCATTTTGGCCAGAGTTCCACTTTAACGTTTCAAAATCTTCCCGATAACAAAGAAAATCTTTGCTGTTTGAGTTAATTTTAACTAATGTTGAAGTTGGTGGAGAAATGCCTTCCCCTCCCTCCTTCCCCATGTACTATATAATAATCCATCGTTATAACACTTACCTGCTTTGTCTGTTCTTCCTTTCTTCGTCACAGGACTCTCACATTCAGTCTCTTCAGTAGATTTCCTCTTCTTGCCTCTCTGTTCTGCGGTGTAATTTCTGCTCGGTGTCTCACCATTCTCCTCTGAAGAGCTCTGTAATGTCCTCTTCTTCACCACAGGACTCTCACATTCAGTCTCTGCAGGAAATGTCCTCTTCTTTCCTCCCTGCTGTGCAGAGCTCTGTCCTGTCTCTGCAGCGCTGTCATATTTGCTCTGCTTCCTTGTAGTATCGTCATCCTCCTCTGAAGAGCTCTGTACTTTCCTCTTCTTGGTCACAGGACTCTCACATTCAGGCTCTTCAGTATATTTCCTCTTCTTTCCTCTCTGCTGTGCAGAGCTCTGTCCTGTCTCTGCAGCGCTGTCATATTTGCTCTGCTTCCTTTTAGTATCGTCGCCCTCCTCTGAAGAGCTCTGTACTTTCCTCTTCTTGGTCACAGGACTCTCACATTCAGGCTCTTCAGTATATTTCCTCTTCTTTCCTCCCTGCTGTGCAGAGCTCTGTCCTGTCTCTGCAGCGCTGTCATATTTGCTCTGCTTCCTTGTAGTATCGTCGCCCTCCTCTGAAGAGCTCTGTACTTTCCTCTTCTTGGTCACAGGACTCTCACATTCAGGCTCTTCAGTATATTCCCTCTCCTTTCCTCTCTGCTGTGCAGAGCTCTGTCCTGTCTCTGCAGGGCTGTCATATTTGCTCTGCTTCCTTGGGGTTGCACCATTCCCCTCCACAGAGCCCCGTCCTTCCTCTCTAGTGCTATCAGATACTTTCTCTCTGCGCCTCTTTCTGGTGCTCATATCTGAATTATTAGATGTTGAACAGCAGACGTTCTCAACTCTGCTGACTTCTTCTTCCTCCTCCTTAGATTCCCTAAGTTGCCTCTGGGAGATTGGAGCAAAAGGCTCCTTCCTCTTACGGATCTGTCTCACCATTTTATTTTTTATTTCTTATCTTTTTTTAAAATATAAATATAAACAAACCGCTCTATTCCTCCTAGAGTCTTTCCTCTAATATATATTATATTATGTTCTATATAACAAAATGAATAATTCACCAACTCTGAAATGGAGCAACTGAAAACACGTCTGTACTCTGCAAGCTTCTAGTTAGAAGTGTCAGAGTGGCATCGTGAGCAGCTGTTTATCAGGTAGGTCTCACTATGACATCATCACTGAACATGTGTTGCCGCGGCAACTGGCTGGGTGGCAGTTATTATGCAAATGAGCAAAATCCCTGCAACATTACTGGACAGCAGATGTGACAGTTATTATGCAAATTAGCCAAATCCCTGCAACATTACTGAACAGCAGATGTGACAGTTATTATGCAAATTAGCAAAATACCTGCAGCATTACTGGACAGCAAATGTGACGGTTATTATGCAAATTAATTCAAATTTCCTTCCAGGTGCCATTCACCTCCTCTGACATATTCTGTAGTGTTGTACAATCACAAATCATTCTACATTAACTGACATATTCTACTCTATTTATTTATTTTTATTTGCAACATCGGCTGGATCCAGTACACAACACTTACAAATTTTACATATATGTGCCATTGTGCATATGTTAATTGTAAGTTTTTCAATCAACATGGACCCTGCCTTAGTGAGCTTCTGAGGGTTTAACCACTTGCCTACTGGGCACTTAATCCCCCTCCTGCCCAGACCAATTTTCAGCTTTCAGTGCTCTCACACTTTGAATGACAATTACTCAGTCATGTAATACTGTAACCAAATGAATTTTTTGTCCTTTTTTTCATACAAATAGAGCTTTCTTTTGGTGATATTTGATTACCTCTGGGTTTTTAATTTTTTGCACTATAAATTAAAAAAGACCAAAAATTTAGGAAAAAAACACATTTTTCTTAGTTTCTGTGATAAAATTTAGCAAATTATTTTTCTTCATAAATTTTGGCCACAATTTATACTGCTACATATCTTTGGTAAAAATAATCCAAATTAGTGGATATTATTTAGTCTGTGTGAAAGTTATAGAGTCTACAAGCTGTGGTTCAAATCATAAAAAAATTGATCACACCTGATGTACTGGTGGCCTATCTCATTTCTTAGTAATAGTGAGTACTGGTGCGCAAACCACAAACTAAAATATAAAAAAAATATATAATACAATGATAAAGCCGCCACCCCAAAGGTGTTCCCACACCAAAAAATATCTGACAAAATAATAGGTAATGTGGCGCTAAATCCAAAAAAAGTGTGCAAAAATACAATATAGATGGTGTGAAATAGTTATTATGATAATAATGTAAAACCACGTAAATGGAAATTCTAAAAGAAAATCCAAATGATAATTGTGTCAAAAACAATTAATCTACCATCATATTGTGTACCAAAGGTTATAATAAACCATTGCTACAACAAAAATTGGGTGTAGGTTTCCCTATTTCTAAATCGCTAATGGGCCTCACACATCCAAAAAACAGGGGTTATCATCAAATAATCCAAAAAGTGACTGAATCCAAGCAAAGCTTAATATTAAGAGTACATTAATAAGTACATCAGACCACTGTGCAAATGAAAACAATAAATATAGTACAAAATAATAAAATTGAATAATGACACTGCAAATTCTGTGTAATAACAATATATGTATATTGCACACCTATCTCATTTCTTGTGACCCGAACAAGTCAGGAAAGTACAAATACCCCCCAAATGACCCCTTTTTTTGAAAGTAGACATTCCAAGGTATTTAGTAAGATGTAGGGGTGCAACGGATCAAAAAACTCACAGTTCGGATCGTTCCTCGGATCAGGAGTCACGGTACGAATCATTTTCGGAAAAACAAAAAAAATCTCCCCCACTGTAATATCCACAGTCTCCCCCACTGTAATAGTATCCACAGTCTCCCCCACTGTAATAATACATTTGCAGGGAATTTGTCAGGGTATGGCAGCGTATTGGCACTGCTGCCATCCGATCTCTCCCCTCCACTGTACAGATCAGTACACAGAGGGGAGAGCAGAACCAGGGTCATGTCATTTGACGGAGCGATCATGTGGTAAACGGCCGCCGGGTGTACCAAGATGGCCGCCACTCCTGAGCTAGGCCGAGGCAGCGGCGCGCTCCGCGGAGCGCATGTGTGCCAATCCGAGCAGGTTGAACCGTTCGGATCACGGGTCGGTGACGATCCGTTGCAGCCCTAGTAAAATGCATGGTGAGGTTTTTGATGTCATTTTTTTCCCACAATTCTTTGCAAAATGAAGATTTTGTTTCTTTCCCACAAAATTGTCATTGTAATAAGTTATTTCTCTCACATGGTATGTGTATACCACAAATGACACCCCAAAATACATTCTGCTACTCCTCAGTATTACGATACGACATGTGTGGGACTTTTTCACAGCCTAGCCACATAGAGAGGCCCAACATGCAGGGAGCACCATCACGTGTTCTAGGAGCAAAAATTACACATCTAACTTGTTGATTACCTATTACATTTCGAAGCCCCTGGAGCACCAGGACAACGACAGATGGCACTGATACGTGGCACTGATGACAGGATGGCACTAATACCTGGCACTGATGACAGATGGCACTGATACGTGGCAACATGACACTGATAACAGATGGCAAGTGACACTGACAGGTGGCACTGATGACAGATGGCACTTATACGTGGCAGTGGGGACAGATGGCACTTATACGTGGCAGTGGGGACAGATGGCACTTATACGTGGCAGTGGGGACAGATGGCACTTATACGTGGCAGTGGGGACAGATGGCACTTATACGTGGCAGTGGGGACAGATGGCACTTATACGTGGCAGTGGGGACAGATGGCACTGACAGGTGGCAGTGGGGACAGATGGCACTGACAGGTGGCAGTGGGGACAGGTGGCACTGACAGGTGGCACTGTGGACAGATGGCAGTGGGGACAGATGGCACTGACAGGTACTCTGGGCACTTTTTATTTTCCGTTTTTTGTTTTTGTTTTTCTGACTCTCACGCTGCAGCTGTTAGCTCTCCCTCTTCACACGCTGTCTCTGTGTGAGGAGGGAGAGTCGGCGATGAGAGATGATCTTATGTGTTTACATATGAGATCATCTCTCATTGGAAGCTCTGATCGCGCTGTAAACGGCCGCTGTGATTGGCTGTGATTGGCCATTTACAGCGATCTGTGACTGGCTGACATAGCCAGTACAGAATTTCCCCAATGTGCGCCCGCGGGAGCGCGCCTCGTGGAAGTAAACAGGAGTACGTCCAGGGACGCCCTCCTGGCAATTGGCGCTGCACTTTCGGCTATAGCGCGGGCGCGAAGTGGTTAAACCCCCTTCCTAATCAGACCAATTTTCAGCTTTCGGTGCTCACATTTTGAATGACAATTACTCAGTCATGCAACACTGTACCCATATGAAATTTTTGTCCTTTTTTTCACACAAATAGAGCTTTCTTTTGGTGGTATTTAATCACCGGTGGGTTTTTTTTTATTGCGCTATAAAAGAAAAAGACTGAAAATTCTGTAAAAAAAAAAATGCATTTTTCTTCATTTCTGTTATAAAATTTTGAAAATTAGTAATTTTTCTACATAAATTTTGGCCAACATTTATACTGCTACATATCTTTGGTAAAAATAACCCAAATTGGTGTATATTATTTGGTCTTTGTGAAAGTTATAGAGTCTACAAGCTGTGGTGCCAATCTCTGTAAATTGATCACACCCGAAGTACTGACGGCCTATCTCATTTCTTGAGACCCTAACATGCCAGGAAAGTACAAATGCCCCTGAAATTACCCCTTTTTGGAAAGTAGGCATTCCAAGGTATTTAGTAAGAGACATTGTGAGTTTTTTGAAGTTGTAATTTTTTCCCACAATTCTTTGCAAAATCAAGATTATTTTTTTCTTTTTTTTTTTTTTCTTCTCTCTGTCCATTTGCCCTCCAACCAGCAGAGCAGTGACATGCTAGCTGCCTGTGAAAACTAGATAAGCCTCTCCTTGCTGAATGTATATGTCCGTGTCTAAGACATCTTGGCAGTTTTTTTTTTTTTTATTCTGCTTTCTAGGTCTGTCTGGGTCCCCTCTATGAGATATATTCAGCTACCCATCCACCTGTAATTATTTACACCTGCGAAATGAAAATCGAGGAGGTACGTGCATATATATATAAATAATCTATTTAAAAAAAACATTTTTTTTTTGTTAAAATGAAAAACGTCTGTAAATGAAATGCTGCTAAACGCGAGTTACCGCATTTAGCAGCATTTACAAGCTGTTACAGGCATTTGGCGTTTGAAATGCCTCTGAACATCCGTCTTAACCCTTTTTTTGCGTTAAAAAAAAATTCTTCTAACTGTACTGCCTAGAAACTACTGTAAACGACTCTGTGTACATGTACTGATAAGATAACATAGAGGAGAGTTCAGGAGAAGCTGAAAATGCCCAAATGCTCCTAAACGTTCGTTTACCAGCAGCAGTGTACATGAGGCCTAAGAATTCTCTCCCTTAAAAAGACTCAGATGCCTCGCTGTGAACTACATATACCACATATACTTTATAAGATGCAGCATTTATATTAAAGTGGTTGTAAACCCTTACAATCCACTTTTATCGGAGCCGCGATACCTGGAAGTTACGCCGGGGGAAATGTCGCCGGCCCGAGCTGTGTACTGGGACTGCTGTGGGGGCTTCGATCTAAGGTTAGTATTTCATAATGATATTGCTATGTCATTGTCTTGCAGTTTTTTTTTTTTTTTTTGTGGGTTTACAACCACTTTGCTACTACAATATTAATCCCTCCAAGGTTAGACATATTTATTTACCTATATTTCTATTCAGTCATTGTACATGTTTTAAGATAAAACGGCTCACTAGTGATTTTGGAATCTTTATGTCCAAACAGCACTTTTTTTTTCACTCTTCTGATTCTAACCGACCCCAGTGGAGTTCAGGCTGATTGCCCCGGCCCCCTGTGCCCCCTACTGGTAACTGGAGGACATTACCTATACTTTCCTTTGTTTTTACTATGGCTATTTCTTCAACCTCCAAACATGTACCAGCCATATATACAGTTAATACATACAAAAAAAGCTTATAGATTTGTAATATATTTTACTTTTAGCAGTTTCTTGAACAATTTGTTGATATGTTTTTATTATAGAATATTACTACTTGCTTCTATATACACCCCTGAAGAAGAAGACTATGAAAGTTATTTTTAAAACGCATTGGATGTGCATTGCATTAAGCACTCTGATGCTTTCAAGTTGGAAGTGTATGTATGAATAGCCATCTCTACCATGTGTTGTATGTGTTTTTTAAAACCATTGTTGTGACATTAACCACTTCAGCCCCAGAATGTTTTACCCCCTTTAATGACCAGGCCATTTTTTGCGATACGGCACTGCGTCAGTTTAACTGACAATTGTGTGGTCGTGCGATGCTGTACCCAAACAAAATTGATGTCCTTTTTTTCCCAAAAATAGAGATTTCTTTTGGTGGTATTTGATCACCTCTGCGGTTTTTATTTTTTGCGCTATAAGCAAACATTGTGGCGGACAAATCTGACCCCAAGTGACACTTTTTTGGGACCAGTGACATTATTACATTGATCAGTGCTATAAAAATTCAGATCGATGTATAAACGACACTGGCAGGTAAAGGGTTAACGCAAATGGGCGATCAAGGGGTTAACTGTGTTCCCTGGGTGTGTTCTAACTGTATGGGGGATGGGCTTACTGGAACATCACAGAGATCGCTGTTCCTGATCACTGGGAACAGCAGATCTCCATGATGTCCTCTGACAGAATGGGGATCCGCCTTATTTACATAGGCAGATCCCTGTTCTGCCTCTGTGTACCGCGATTGCGGGGCGCCGGCGGACATCGAGTCCGCATGAGCCGCCGGCGCTCTCCCGCAGGGTGCAGCAGGCGCGCGTACCTGCAGTTTAACATATATGGACCGATGTACAGGTACATCTGGTTAGGCAGGAGAGCCGGCCTGCCCCAGTATACAGTATATACTGTGGCTGGTTGGCAAGTGGTTAATAAAGTACTTTAAAAGATTTTTACAAACAATATACTCCTAATTGCAATTAATTTGGGTAATATTATCTGTTGCCATGTAAAGTCCCATTTAGGAGAGTCCTTGTTCCATATACATGTATTTAAGGGATGTAGGCAATCATCAGCTATATTTTAGACTTGCCTCCGACATTCTGTAGCGCTGTACAATAACACATTGCTTCTATAAATGTATTTGGCTCTGACATATGCTGTAGCATTGTATAATGGCTCGTTCCTGCTATACATGTACAGTATATGGCTCTGACATATGCCGTACCATGGCACATTGCTGCTATACATGGATATGGCTCTGACATATGCCATAGCATTGTACAGTCACACATTCCTGCTACTCACGGATATGGCTCAGACATATGTCATAGCGCTGTACAATTGCACATTCCTGTTATACATGTACAGTATATGGCTCTGACATATGCTGTACCATTGTACTATGGCACATTCCTGCTACTCACGGATATGGCTCTGTCATATGTCATAGCGCTGTACAATGGCATATTCCTACTATACATGTATATGGCTGTGACACATGCCATACTGTTGTACAATAGCACATTGCTGTTATGCATGTAAATGGCTGTGACATATGCCGTAGTGTTGTACATAGGCACATTCCTGCTACACATGTATATGGCTCTGACATATGCTGTAGCGTATAGGAACTTTGTTGAGAATCCTTCTTCCTATGTCTGGCAGCATGTAGAGAACTCGGTGTTCTGCAGTGGCAGTGTGCGGCCAGACCGGGGTACAGTGACATTGGAACTGGACCTGGTAGGTGACAGTGGTACCTGGGCTGGAAGGGGACTGTCCTCTCCTCTCTGTCCTGCAGATGGCAGAATGTACCCAGCTTTGGTTGTGCGCCCCAAGAACTCACAAATGCACACTCAGCTTCATGCTCTACCCACGCATGCACAGTCTGCTTTCTCTTCCAGCTTAGCTTTCCATGAGAATTTACTGTGCATGTGTGGGTAGGGAGCAAAGCTGAGAGTACAGTTGTGAGTTTTCTGGAGCCACAAGACAGAGAGGGGAAGAAAAGTTATAACATCTGAAGAAGTCAGAATTTATATACAAAACAGCACCGCAATGTTAACCTCTTGCTGACCACGTAATGCACATGTGTGGCCGCAATGAGGGCGGGCTTTAATGCCCACACAGCGCACATACATATCCATGGTGAATGACGTTTCTGTGCAAAGCTGGCCATACACTATACAATGTGATTGTACAATCTTCATTATATTTACCAGAACTATGTAATAGGAGTACAGATTTAAACAACCCGTTCAATTGTATCAGATCAGGCAGGTCCATACACCACAATCTGATGAAGATTGTACAACCACATTGTATACTGTATGGTCTACTTAAGGGACGAAGGAGAGAAGCGAGGACCTGAGTGCGCTGTGTGGATAGGGAGATGGAAGAACGCTCCATGTACTATCACTTGGCAAACACCGCAAGACACTTTACTGCATTGTCATACATTACACCCCAAGTATGTCTGCTGGAAGGTACATTGGGGTCCAAGAATGCCCCCTCCCCCAATCACATCCACCAACTTATGCACATGCACTATACACACCATACCGGTGTCAGGAAGATCCGGCATAACCTCCTCAGTCCTGTGTACACAGAGCCTTAATGGTGGTCATACACACTTCAAAAAATGATTTCTTTCCAGTCAATCTCTAGTTATTTGAGGTCATTGGATTTGGATCAATAATTGGAAGATCTGATCATAAATTATCAATCGAGGGTTAACCATTTCCATACCAAGCCAATTCTGGCATTTTTCTCCTACATGTAAAAATCATCATCATTTTTTACTAAAAAATTATTTAGAAACCCCAAACATTATATTTTTTTTTTAGCACAGACCCTGGCAAATAAAATGGCAATTGTTGAAATTTCACATGGCATTTGCGTATCAATTTTTAAAAGCAATTTTTTGGGGAAAAAAAACAAAACACAATATTTACCTACATTTTTATATAATGTGAAAGATGATGTTAGTGCGAGGTATTGTGCTAGAATGATTGCTCTCACTCTAATGTTTGCGGTGATACCTTACATATTTGGTTCAAAAAAAAAAAATAAATATATATATATATATATATATATATATATATATATATATATATTTATTTTTATTCCTGATACAAGAAAAATAAACATCCCTTGTAATAGGAATAAAGCATGACAGGTCCTCTTTATGGAGGTCAGTGAGACCCCAAATCTCTCCTCTACCCTGGAAAACGTGAGATAAACAAAAAACATTTTTTCCAGGACAAAAAACTGGCAGTGTTTTACATCTGTCAGTGCGGAAAGTGACATCATGACGTAGCTGCAAGCATCATTCAGATATCACTACTTCAACCTAAGCATGTCAGATGACGTCCTTGGGTGGGAAGTGGTTAATCCGGCCATACACAAATAGATTTTCTAACAAACATTTGTATGAAAATTCATCTAATCATTCGGTAAATGTAATTCCAAACGACTTCAACATTTCACTTGTTTTCAACATTCCGTTTTGGAACAAAAAAACTTTCCTGAATGAAAACCACATTCACTGCTGGAAATTTGTTGAAGAAAAAAATTGACATCAATTTCACTCCAATAACATTTTGAAATTTGAACAAACGTTCTTAAAATGAAATGTTTTGACCAAAATTCTACTAGTGTATGGCCAGCTTACGTTCACCTTTTCGCAAAACGAAGAAAGGGTGCACTAGGAAACCCCTCCCCACCCCCGCAAAACGCTGAACTTGGCTCCTTCCATAACCATCCTGTGCCACTCATGCCAACCAGTGCAGCGACATCGTAAAGCTTGTCTATGGTGAGCAGTCATTGGTCAGCCCCGGTATGTGACCACACTGACCAATGAGCATCTCTCTGGGCCCTCTTTGTTCTGGAACAACATCCCAGATGAAAGAAGGTACACATCAGTGCATTTTTTAAATGCCTGGACCGCTGCATTGACTAGTGTGGGCAGTGGAAGATTATCATTGAAGGAGCTAAATGTAATGGGGGGGCAGTGTGAGTCTGTTCAGCTTTTTTTTTTTCCTTTTGAAACTTGAACTAACCCTTTTAAATCAATAAACTTGTAATAGTTACCGGCATCTCCATGGTCTGTTCTCCCCCTGATTGTACAGCCCACCAGTGACGTCTGCTCCTGATTTTACACATGTGCCATACGAGATCTGACAGTTTGTTATTGAAGAAATACAAATCTCATCAGATCTCCTATGAAACGTGTGACATCATTCAAGATCTCCCTGGAGGGCACTGGGGACATCACCTTCTCAGGGGACAACTGTGAGGACCTGGCTACATCACCAGTGCCTAGTGAAAACCTGGATGTATGAGAAGGACCCTGCCTGGTTTTTGGGTTCTGGAAGAGCCCTTTGGCAGCATATCTATGCAGGATATTTCCTGTACATGCACAAACATGGCAATGTTTTGAGCCTTCCACAATAGCTGTCCTGGATGGATCTGAACCTGGAGGCTCCTCTGTGGAATCAGGGAGGGGGCGGGGCAGCATAAACCTAATTCTCGCCTAGAAGAGGTAATGCAGAAGTGCTGCTTTGTAAGAGAGGGAGGAGGGGCAATATGAGACTTAGTTTAAAGTGAAGATCCGCTTTATGTAAAGAACCTGCTCACAGTCGAGCTGTGTGCATCCATTGACACACTCAGAGGTTTGATTGACAGCAGCATTAGCCAGTTGCAGCAGCGGGAGAAACTGTTTAAAGGGATTGTAAATGCAGATTTGTTTTTTTTAATGCATTAAGATATAAAAAAAACCTGTGTGCAGCAGCCCCTCTAATACTTACCTGAGACCACCTTTATCCACCGATGTAGCAGAAGTGTCTCAGCTGGTGGGGACTCCTCTCCTCATTGGCTAAGCCTGCAGCGCAGCACGATTAGCTCCTGCTTCTGTCAATCAAAGTCGGTCAGTCAGCCAACCAGGAAAGAGAGAGGGCGGAGCCGGGTCACGGCTTCCTGTCTGAATGGCTCCCTGTGACTCGGCTCGGGTGCCCCCATAGCAAGCTGTGCAACAGGAGGGAGGGGTCAGGAGCACCGAAGAGGGACCCGAGAAGACTAGTTTTTTGCAAAGAGCAGGTAAGTATAACATGTTTGTTTTTTGTTTTTTTGTTTTTATTTTGTTTTGTTTTTTAAACAAGACTTTACAATGACTTCAAATGTGAAAAGCTCTTTAGTGTGGAGCTTTGCACATTTATACAGTGGATCCTGCTGCTGCTGAGCTCCCTGTGAGAAGAAGGAGAGAAGAGCAGTGCTGCTGCAGACGGGTACAGGACTGGATTGAGATTGGGATCAGGTAAGTATTTAGTGGGGAGAGGGGATCTGACTTGAAAATACACTTTTACCTTGCATTCTAAGCTTTGTGTGCAGCAGCCCCCCTCAGCCCCCACTAACACTTACCTGAGGCCCCTTTCTTTCCAGCAATGTCCCCAAGTGTTTTGGCCATCTCAAATTCTCCTTCCCGATTGGCTGATACACAGCAGCGGTGCCATTGCCCCCCCCCCCCGCTGCTGTCAAAGTTAGCTAGCCAAACAGGGGAGGGAGGGGGTGGGGCCAGGTTTGGGCTCCATGTCTGAATGGATACACAGAGCTGTGACTTGGCTCAGGTGCTCCCATAGCAAGCTGCTTGCTGTGGGGGCACTAAACAGGAGGGAAAGGCCAGGAGCAGTGAAGAGGCACCCAAGAAGAAGAGGATCCGGGCTGCTCTGTGCAAATCCAGTGCAATAGAGGAGGTAAGTATAACATGTTTGTTATTTTTATAGAAAAAAAAACAAGACTTTACAATCACTTTAAGATAAACACCTTTTGCCTTTAGAACCACTTTGATGCTGTTTAGGGATGCCGACATAGAGCTGCAGTCACCAGGAATTGTGTGTTGGTGGTAATGGTTCCATTTAGGGCCAGTTCACACCAGATGCAGTTCCATGCGCTTTTTTTCTGCACAAAATAGATGCACAGTGTTTTCCATGTATTCCAATGGCTCTAGCTCACACCATGCAGTCAGTTTCTGGTCAGTTTCCGGTGCATACTGCATGGTGTGAACTAGAGCCATTGGAATACATGGAAAACACTGTGCATGCATTTTTAGTGCAGACAAAAAGCACATGGATATGCATCTGGTGTGAACTGGCCCTTAATGGTAGTAAACCGCTGGGTTTTTGTTAACCTGAAAGATATACTTTTTCATTAATTTTTTTAAACTTGAAAGGTATACTAGCAAATTTTGTGAAACTTCCCTGAAAACGAAGCCTACCAGCGGCGCGCTGTCACGCTGAAGGCACTTCCATCTTCACCTGGTCTTCCTTACGGGTTCGGACGCTGGCTGTATGAGTGGCTGGAGCCATGATAACACTCCTGCGCACGTGTGCAGGAGCCGCCGTTTTATGGCACAGGACTCTGAAGGAAAGACACTGGTATGCTGTTCCTTCAAAGCATTTCCGCTTGCGAAGTCACCGGCTGCATGTACAGTAAATATCTCCTGTGCAGGTTACACGTTTAGGAGATATTTAGTGTACCCATAGGTAAGCCTTATTATAGATTTATCGATAGGTAAAATTCATGCATGGGCGATTACTTCCTCTTTAAGGGTTTCCTTGCCCACCAGCGACTTACTAGTGGCCAGTTTCTGTGATGGGCAGCCACACTAGCCGGTAGTAAAGCTCAGAACAGGATTGGCCAAGAGCCAACAACCACAGATCAGGGCTCACTAGACGAGAACAGATCTGGTGTGCAGGAACTTGGAGGTAAGTATGGACTTTTTTTTCCCATAAGTACACTTCAGTAAAAACAAAATACATACAGAGAGCACAGCATACCTGTCCTGTAGTGCAGTTTTTCTCCAGGTGATCCTGTAATGCACCACAGAAATTCCAGTCTTTTCCAGTCACTTTTGTTGGTGATGTGAGAACACATGTTTGCTATACAGGAGAGCAATTCCCAACATACATCCTAATGTAAAAGAAAGTGTTGGCCTTAGGAGACATCTCAATTCACACAATCAGAATCAGACTTGCTTAGGATTTTTGTATATGATTGGTGATGCAGGAAGCAGTGGGAGAGAGGAGAAGCACCATGGTCGCACATAGTGTTGGAGGCTTAGCGGCGGAGGTCTGTGTCCCAAATCCCGAATGAATGGAAGCAAGCAAACAATCATTGATGGGCGCTGGTAGGCTGCATTGATGGGCACTGGTAGGCTGCATTGATGGGCACTGGTAGGCTGCATTGATGGGCACTGGTAGGCTGCATTTGATGGGGGCTTCATTCTAAAGGTGGGGTATACATGGGAAGGGCAGAAGGGGTGGGGTCAGGGGTGGAGCCAGGGGGGGTGGCAAAATTAGGTTTGCCTAGAGTGTCAAAAATCCCTGAACCAGCCTGCATTTATACAGTAATTGGTCCCAAAAAAGTGGCTAAAATGTCCGATCTTTCCGCTGCAATGTCGCAGTCCCACTAAAAATTGCTGATCACCGACTTTACTAGTAAAAAAAAAAAAAAAAATTGATAAAAATGCCATAAATCTATCCCCTATTTTGAAGACTCTATTAATTTTGTGCAAAACAATCAATGTACGCTTATTGCGATTTTTTTTTTTTTTTACCAATAATATGTAGAAAAATACATATTGGCCTAAACTGATGAAGACATTTTTTTTTGGGGGGGGGGGGGGGGATTTATTATAGCAAAGTTAAAAGTGTGTTTTTTTTTTTTGTTTTTTTTTTCAAAATTGATGCTCTTTTTATGTTTATAGCGCAAAAATCAAAATCGAAGAGGTGATCAAATACCACTGAAAGAAAGCTCTATTTGTAGGGAAAAAAAGGACATTCATTTTGTTTGTGTACAGTGTCGCACGACTGTCAGTTAAAGCAACGCAGTGCCGTATCGCAAAAAATGGCCTGGTCAGGAAGGGGGTAAATCCTTCCAGGGCTGAAGTGGGTAAATTTAAAACATCCATAGTTGTAAACCAGAAGACCAAATGGCAAAGAGAGATTACCAATGCAATTATTTAAAGAAATATATTTACAGTATTTACCAATGAGAGTCACCAGTAGACGTGTGCAGAACGGAAAGATTTGTTTACGGATAGATTTGTTATGTTACTAATTTTGTGGAGTTCCACCTAATTAAAAGTCAGCAGCTACAAAAAGTGTAGCTGCTGACTTTTAATAATCAGACACTCGCCTGTCCCACAGTCCAGCAATGCGTGCGCATGAAGCCTCACTCCTCTCCTCCTCCTCTCTGCGGCGCCGGCATTCTAACTGTGGGTGATTGGCCGGGCAATCTTCTGCGACCTGTGACGTGTCCCAGAAGATTGCAGGGAGGGAGGGGGGAGAGGTGATCTTCCTTTTCAGTGCTGCGGCACCAGGGAGGAAGTGGGAGCTGGGTGCCTGTAAAAACAGGGTACCCGTTCCTCCCCCAAAATAAGGACTTGCCAAATGTGGCATGTCAGGGGGTCACCAACACTTAAAGCAGAAGTTCCATTTTTGGGTGGAACTCTGCTTTAAGAGGGCAAATCTTCCAGTCCTTAAGTGGTAAAAAAAAAAAAAAAAATTCTATTCGAGTTTGGGTTCTTGACTCAAAAAGTCCCATTGATTGCTTTCAGTTTCCTTCAAATTCTCAGTGTGTGTAGAAATGTAGACCCCCCCTCTGTATTGCCCAGAGTACTGGGATGTCTGCCTTTACACGCACATGAACTTTAATGGCATCCCAGGCTTATTGAGTTGGCCCAGCCTTTGCAGCAATGACAGCTTCAACTCTTCTGGGAATGCTGTCCACAAGGTTAAGGAGTGTTTATGTGAATATTTGGCCATTTTTCCATAAGCGCATTTGTGAGGTCAGAAACTGATGTTGGACGAGAACGCCTGGCGCGCAGTCTCTACTCTAATTCATTCCCATTCATTCATCAAGGTGTTCTATCGGGTTGAGGTCAGGACTCTGTGCAGGCCAGTCAAGTTCCTCCGCAACAAACTCGCTCATCCGTGTCTTTATGGACCTTGCTTTGTGCACTGTCATGTTGGAACAGGAAGAGGCCATCCCCAAACTGTTCCCACAAAGTTGGGAGCATGAAAGTGTCCAAAATGTCTTGGTATGCTGACGCCTTAAGAGTTTCCTTCACTGGAACTAAGGGGCCCAAACCCTGAAAAACAACCCCGCCCCATAATCCCCCATCCACCAAACTTTACACTTGGCACAATGCAGTCAGCCAAGTGCTGGTCTCCTGGCAACCGCCAAACCCAGACACATCCATTGGCTTGCCAGACAGAGAAGCATGATTGGTCACTCCAGAGAACACACCTCCACTGCTCTAGAGTCCATTGGCGGCGTGCTTTACACCACTATATCCAACGCTTTGCATTGCACTTGGATGCAGCTGCTCAGCCATGGAAACCAATTCCATGAAGCTCTCTACACACTGTTGTTGTGCTAATCTAAAGGCCACACGAAGTTTGGAGCTCTGTAGCTATTTGACTCTGCAGACAGTAGGTGACCTCAGAGCACTGTGCGCTTCAGCATGCGTGGACCCCGATCCGTCATTTTACGTGGCATACCACTTCATGGCTGAGTTGTTGTTGCTTCCACTTTATTATAATACCACTAACAGTCACTGAATATTTAGTAGCAAGAAAATTTCCTGGATTAATTTACTGCACAGGTGGCAACCTATAGCGGTACCACGCCTGATTTCACTGAGCTCCTGAAGGCGACCCATTCTTTCACAAGTGTTTGTAGAAGCAGTCTGCATGCCTAGGTGCTTGATTTTACACCTGTGGCCATGGAGGTGATTGGAGCACCTGAATCCAATAATTTGGAGGGGTGTCCTAATACTTTTGGCAATATAGTGTATGACCTCAACTAACGGTCTCTGTTCATTATGAACAAACAGAAGTGAGGGGGGGAAGCAGAGGTTCGAGAGCTCATAGAGGACATTAGAAGGCAGAAAAATACAGAAAGAAATACAGAAGAAACTAATGAAAAATAAATGACAGGCCCGTAAAATTGTGTATGGACATTTTTTTCAGAAAATAAGGATATCGGATATCTTTTAGTGTCACATTAAAGCTGGCCATAAACTATACAATCTGATTGTACAATTGTCTTTAGACTTACCAAAACTATATAATATGGAGCCCGATGTAAACAATCTGTTCCATTTGTATGAAATCAGACAGGCCCTTGCACTACATAGCTGATTGTACAAATGCCTCTGTATTGTTTACATTTGACTCCATATTACATCGTTTTGATATCAAATTAGACTGGCCCTTGTGCTACATAGCAGATGGTAGCAGAGATTGTAAAATCAGACTTTATAGTGTAGGGCAGAAACAACGAATCTATTAATTGACAACTACTCTATCATACAACATCCATACATGTCAGAAGACACAGTGCAGCACACATACAGCTCAGTACACCATCCATACATGTCAAAGTGCCTGAGAACTTGTGAAAGTGTGAGGAGCAATGCCTCATGGGACATGTAGTCTTGGGCAGGAAGTGATTGGTTCTAAAGGCAGAAGTTTTTTTTTTTACCTTGGTATAGGGGTACTCTATACTATACTTTGCAGCTTGCTATTGGGGCACTTTAAAGACAGGAAGAGCCAGAAGCGTCGGTGAGGGACCCCAGAAGGAGAATCGGGGCTGCTCTGTGCAAAACCATTACATAGAGCAGGTAAGTATAGGTTTGTTGTTTAAAAAATCACTTTAACCACTTGCCGACCAGCCGCCGTCATTATACGGCGGCGGGTTACTCATTACCACGAATCGCCGTACCTGTACGTTAATTCCTTTAAGAGCATAGCAGGCACGTGTATGCCCGGAAGCCGCAATGTCCGTTAGCAACCCGTGATCGCGGGCACAAGAGCCAGAAGGGGGATCTGTGTATGTAAACACACAAATCCCTGTTCTGGCAGGGGAGGAGATACAGATCTGCTGTTCCTAGTAATTAGGAACAGCGATCTGTCTCCTCCTCCAGTCAGTCCCACCCCCCCACAGTTAGAAACACATAAGGGAACACATTTAACACATTGTTCACCCCTTAGTGTTAATCCCTTCCCTGCCAGTGACATTTACACAGTAATCGGTGCATTTTTATAGCACTGATCGCTGTATAAATGTCAATGGTCCCAAAAAAGTGTCCAAACTGTCTGCCGCAATGTCGCAGTTCCGCTAAAAATCGCAGATGGCCACCATTACTAGTAAAAAATAAAAATGCCATAAATCTCTCCCCTATTTTGTAGACGCTATAACTTTTGCGCAAACCAATCAATATACACTTATTGCAATTTTTTTACCAAAAATATGTAGAAGAATACATATTGGCCTAAACTGATGAAGAAATTTTAGTTTTTTCAAACTTTTTTTTGGGGGGGATATTTATTATAGCAGAAGGTAAAAAATATTGTTTTTTTATTCTTTTCAAAAGTGTCACTCTTTTTTGTTTATAGCGCAAAAAATAAAAACCGCAGAGGTGATCAAATAGCACCAAAAGAAAGCTCTATTTGTGGGAAAAAAGGACATTGTTTTTTTTTAGTTCAGCATCGCACGACTGCGCAATTGTCAGTTAAAGCAGCGTAGTGCCGTATCGCCAAAAATGGCCTGGTCATTAAGGGGGCAAATCCTTCCAGGGCTTTTTTTTTAAAATAACAAACATATTATACTTACTACCTCTGTGCAAGGGTTTTGCACAGAGCGGTCCTGATCCTCCTTTTCTGGGGTCCCCCAGTGGCACTCCTGGCTCCTCCCTGCATCGATTGTCCCCCACGGAGAGCCGTATTCCATGGGGGCACTCATGCGGGTACGCTCCCGAGTCCTGTTGCTGCGTCCATTGACAGACAGTAGGACTTGGCCCTGCCCCTAATGGCTCCTGCTGCTATCAATTTATCCAATGAGGACCCAAGACAGCGGCTGGAGCTGCTGTGCTCATTCTTGACGCTGGAAGATCGGGTTCAGGTAAGTTAAAGGGGGGGCTCTGGGGGGCTTAATGCATAGAATGCATTAAAGTTGAGTTCTGCCGAAAAAAAATAATTAAAAGTCAGCAGCCACAAAAGATTTAGCTACTGACTTTTAATAATCAGACACTCACCTGTCCTGCGGTCCAGTGATGCGTGCATACAAAGCCCCGCTCCTCTCCCCCTCCTCTTCACGGCACCGGCATTCTTACTGTGGGCGCACGGCTGTGGCTTCATGCGCGCTGTGAATGGCCGGGCAATCTTCTGAGAACTGTGATGTGTCCCAGAAGATTGCATGGAGGCTGATAGATTGGAGGTAATAGAGGGCATTACAATTACATATAAAGTAAACTTTTTCCAGTATTGTGCATTATGTTTTAAATGATCATAATGATGAAAAAAAGTCTTCGCTTTTAGTTCCTCATTTAATGTAATATATATATATATATATCTCCCTTCCACCCCACGTATTTGGAAAGAGTCAGGGACTTTTTTCAACGCAAAACGGTGCTTACTATGGGAATAACGCTCCTGCAGGATTTACACAGGATTACCATCTAACCTGCATTACCTGCTTGACCTAGGGGATAGCTGTTTTCTATCATCTTCATTCAGTCACCTTGTTGATTGCAATTCTTTGGACGACTGCCACAACTACAACCATCCAGCTGTCACATCAGGAAACGTATCTGTGAGTTCACTCATACACATCTTGATCATATCGGCAGTTCTAACGGAGTACTCGGATTGTCAGGACCCATTCACTCACTGGCCGGATCGGATGTATGTAATTATCTGTGCGTCCCCGTGACACTGTATAGCACTTTCCATCTGTGGGGTCATTCCCATTCAGCATAATGCAGATTCACCTGTGCAATAAGTAGCGGGTGCAGGTAGTCCATGACTTCCAGGCAGATATCAGCAACCAGCATCCCAACAATTAGAGTCCATCTGGTGTAAGTAGGTATCGTACTGAATATCTCATTGGGTTCCTTTCAAATGGCTAAGGATGTGGTGCATCAGGGGGTGGGGGCTTCATTTGTTTTTTGTTTGTGGGTCTTTCTGCCTTTTAGCTTTGCCTTCAGCAAGTGAAATGCATGCTCAATTTGGTTGAGATCAGGTGATTAAGTCGGCCATTGCAGAGTTTATTCCACTTCTTTTCCTTCAAAAGCTTCTGGGTTTCTTTTGCAGTGTGTTTTTTATCATTGTCCATCTGTACTGTAAAGCGCCATCCAAACAACTTTGCTACATTTGGCTGACTCTGGGCTGACAGTAAATCTCTAAACACTGTATAATTCATCCAGCTGCTTCTGTCTTCTGTCACATCATCAATAAACACCATTGACCCAGTGCCACTGGAAGCCATGCATGCCCATGCCATCACACTGCCTCCACCATGTTTTACAGATGGCGTTGTATGCCTTGGATCATGAGCTGTTCCAAGCCTTCTCCACACTTTTTTTTTTTTTTTTTCCCCGTCATTCTGGTACAGATCCATTTTAGTCTCATTCGTCCAAAGAATGCTTTTGCAGAACTGATTTGGCTTTTTTAGATGTTTTTTTGGTAAAGTCTAATATGGCTTTTCTATTCTTTATGAATGGTTCACCTTGTAATGAACCCTCTGTATTTGTTCTCGTGAAGTCTTTTCTTGATTGTAGACTTTGACAATGATATGCCCACCCCTGGAGAGTGTCCGTCACTTGTCTGGATATTGTGAATGGGTTTTTCTTTTCCTGCGATCATCCAACACTGTTGTCTTCCATGGACTTCCAGGCCTTATTATGTTGCTGAGCTCACCAGTGCATTCTTCTTTCCTCAGAATGTATTAAACTGTTGATTTGGCCACTATTAATGTTGCTGCTATCTCTTTGATGGAATTGTTTTGTTTTTGAAAACTTATAATAGCCTGTTTCACTTGCCTGGACAGCTCCTTTGAATGCATGATGTAGGTTCACAGCAATAGATTCCAAATGTAAAAACCACACATGGGGGTTATTTACAAAAGGCAAATCCACTTTGCACTACAAGTGCAAACTATCAGTGCAAAGTGCACTTGAAATTGCACTGATAGTGCACTTGGAAGTGCAGTTGTTGTAAATCTGAGGGGTAGATCTGAAATGAGGGGAAGCTCTGCTGATTTTATTATCCAATCATGTGCAAGCTAAAATGCTGTTCTTTATTTTTTAGATCCGTCCCCCTCGGATCTACAGCGACTGCACTTTCAGTGCACTTTCAAGTGCACTTTCAAGTGTACTTTGCACTTGTACTTTGCACTTGTAGTTTGCACTTGTAGTTTGCACTTGTAGTGCAAAGTGGATTTGCCTTTTCGTAAATAACCCCCTTGGAATCAACTCCAGACCTTATAACGAAGGAGAAGCCCACACCTGGCCATGAAACCGCTTTTGATTCAATTGTCCAATTACTTTTGGTCCCTTAAAGGGGGGTGGCTATTCTTAAGAGTTGTAATTCCTAAACCCTTCCTCAATTTTCAATGTACATACCCTCAAATTAAATCTGAGAGTGTACACTTTCAGCCCATATATATCCATTATATAAGGATAGCTCTAATATGTTTTGGTAAATACCTGAAAAAAACTGATTGTGCCTGTGTCCAAATATATATGGACCTAACTGTATAAAGGCATACCCCACTTTTAAGTACACATTGGGGTTTATTTACTAAAGCTGGAAAGTGCAAAATCAGGCTCACTTCTGCATAGAAACCAATGAGCTTCTAATCCAGCTTGTTCAATTAAGCTTTGGTAATAAAACCTGGAAGCTGATTGGTTTCTATGCAGAAGTAAGTCTGATTTTGCACTTTCCAGCTTTAGTAAATAGACCCCATTGTGTACTTAAAAGTGGGGTATGCCTGTATACAGTAATTTACCCATTCATGCAGACATGCATTTATCCATACTTTCACACAGCCATATGCAGTCATTTACTCATACTTGCACATAGTATACATACAGTTTACCCAAAAAAAACATCAATTTACCTATACATGTATGCAGCCATTTACCCATACACACTGGCATGGTTAACGGGGGTTGCAATGGCGAATCTGAGCCATGTCCCTCTGGCAGCTGGGTGCTGAAATACTCCTTTTAGCACCCAGCTGCCAGAGTTAATAGTAGTAGACATAATAGCTGTTTTGGGATTCAGTGTGTGCGGCATCGCTCTGTGTCTGAGCTGAGCATTTCTCCCCTTCAGCCAACCAATGTACTGCATGCAAGCAGCTACAGGGTAGAGGCAAGAGTAAGTCACTAGCCCAGTCTCCTAGGACCTCCTAGGCTAGGGGCTCCTGTTATGCAGTATCTCACAAAAGTGAGTACACCCCTCACATTTTTGTAAATATTTTATTATATCATTTCATGCGACAACACTGAAGAAATGACACTTTGCTACAATATAAAGTAGTGAGTGTACAGCTTGTATAACAGTGTACATTTCCTGTCCCTTTAAAATAACTCAACACACAGCCATTAAAGTGGATGTAAACCCGAACAGTTAACCCGTCTCTTTTATTGTTCAGTGAGAAAAATCTTGACAAACTGAGAGAAACTTTGTCAAATCCTCCCCCTTGCTGTGAGTGACAGGTGGTTTACATATCTCGTGCACTAGCCTAAGACATGCATTATTTTTTAATTCCCTCCCCCACTCCTTTCTTCAGCAGCTCTGCAAGGATTGGCTGTTCCACACCTCAGCATGATTTGGCATACTGTAGTCATGTGGTTACTTTCCTGTCTTTTCACTCGATGTCAGAGATCATAGCAGAAGTTCAGGGTAAGAAATACACAGGAGAAAATGCATATTGACAAGGGGAGGTGTAGAGGTGGGCGGGGAGTCTACTGACATCACGACTCCACCCACGAGCTCCAGACAACAGACCCACCCACAGAATCTGCCATTTTTCGGGTCTAATAACAGACAGAGGGGAGATATTTGACAGGTAAAGATACATGCAGGAGGCATGTATATCCTTATAGATAACCCCTATGGCAGTAGTTTAGAAAGGATGACATTGGGTTTACATCCACTTTAATGTCTAAATCAATGGCCTACAAAAGTGAGTAGACCCCTAAGTGAAAAAATCCAAATTGGGCCCAAAGTGTCAATATTTTGTGTGGCCACCATTATTTTCCAGCACTGCCTTAACCCTCTTGGGCATGGATTTCACCAGAGCTTCACAGGTTGCCACTGGAGTCCTCTGCCACTCCTCTGTGATGACATCACGGAGCTGGCGGATGTTGGAGACCTTGCTTTCCTCCACCTTCCGTTTTGAGGATGCCCCACAGATGCTCAATAGGGTTAAGGTCTGGAGACATGCTGGGCCAGTCCATCACCTTTTACGCTCAGCTTCTTTAACAAGGCAGTGGTCGTCTTAAAGGTGTGTTTGGGGTCATTATCATGTTGGAATACTGCCCTGCAGCCCAGTCTCCGAAGGGAGGGGATCATGCTCGGCTTCAGTATGTCACAGTGCATGTTGGCATTCATGGTTCCCTCAATGAACTGTAGCTCCCCAGTGCCCGCAGCACTCATGCAGCCCCAGACCATGACACTCCCACCACCATGCTTGACTGTAGGCAAGACACACTTATCTTTGTACTCCTCACCTGGTTGCCCCCAAACACGCTTGACACCATCTGAACAAAATACGTTTATCTTGGTCTCATCAGACCACAGGACATGGTTCCAGTAATCCAGGTCCTTAGTCTGCTTGTCTTCAGCAAACTGTTTGCAGGCTTTCTTGTGCATCATCTTTAGAAGACCCTTCCTTCTGGAATGACAGCCATGCAGACCAATTTGATCCAGTGTGCGGCGTATGGTCTGAGCACTGACAGGCTTGCCCCCTACCCCTTCAACCTCTGCAGCAATGTTGGCAGCACTCGTACGTCTATTTCCCAAAGACAACCTCTGGATATGACGCTGAGCATGTGTACTCCACCTCTTTGGTCGACCATGGTGAGGCCTGTTCTGAGTGGAACCTGTCCTGTTAAACCGCTGTATGGTCTCGGTCACCGTTCTGCAGCTCACTTTCAGGGTCTAGCAATCTTCCTATAGCCTAGGCCATCTTTATGTAAAGCAACAATTCTTCTTTTCAGATCCTCAGAGTTCTTTGCCATGAGGTGCCATATAGTTACATAGTTAGTCAGGTTAAAAAAAGACACAAGTCCATCTAGTTCAACCATATAAATGAAAAAATCAAATATACCCAACCCTACACCCACAGTTTATCCAGAGGAAGGGGAAAAGCCCTAGCAAAACATGATCCAATTTGCTACAGCAGGGGAAAAAATTTCCTTCCTAACCCCCAAGAGGCAATTGGATTTTTCGTGGATCAACTTTACCTATAAATGTCAGTACCCAGTTATATTGTGGGCATTTAGGAAAGAATACAGGCCTTTCTTAAAGTTATCTACTGAGCTGGCCAGAACCACCTCTGGAGGGAGTCTATTCCACTTTTTCACAGCTCTCACTGTGAAGAAACCTTTCCGTATTTGGAGATGAAATCTTTTTTCTTCTAGGCGTAAAGAGTGCCCCCTTGTCCTCTGTGTTGACCGTAAAGTGAATAACTCAACACCAAGTTCACTATATGGACCCCTTATATATTTGTACATGTTGATCACATCCCCCCCTTAATCTCCTTCTTATCTCACCAAATTAAACACACCTGCTCCCCATTCACACCTGAGACCTTGTAACACTAACGAGTCTCATGACACCGGGGAGGGAAAATGGCTAATAGGACCCAATTTGTACATTTTCACTTAGGGGTGTACTCACTTTTGTTGCCAGCGATTTAGAAATGAATGGCTGTGTGTTATTTTGATAGGACAGCAAATTTACACTTTTATACAAGCTGTACACTCACTTTTTTACATTGTAGCAAAGTGACATTTCGTGTTGTCACATGAAAAGATATAATAAAATATTTACAAAAATGTGAGGGGTGTACTCACTTTTGTGAGATACTAGATAAACTGCACTATGATCGGGGGAAGTCTGCTCTACAATGATGAGACTGGAGGAAAGAGTCTGTATAGAGCACTGTGATCGGCCTCCTACCCAGCCGAGTACCAGCACCTCACAGTATCCTCTCTACAATCAGCGCATGCGCAGCCCAACTCTCGTCCAGCCAGGTCTCCCTGATGGCATAAGATGTCATGTGCCCTGGGAGTGCAGAGGGGTTGTTCAGGTAGGGAATGGAACATGTACTGTACTGTATTTCACTATATCAACTCACTTTACTGTTAAAAATAAGTGTAAAATGCAAAACTCTGATGGGTGTAACAAGATGTCCGCTTGCCCCCAGTGTATCCTTACTATGGAGGAGTGCGGGGTGTAGCAAGATGGCGGCGACGAAACGTCACGTCCGTTACCAATTCTGACGGGTCGCCAAATCTGATGGAACACGGGCTGCAGGTAAGTGTTGTGCCGGTGTTCTGTCAAATTCTCCAACCCGTCAAACTCCAACCACTTAACTTCTGGTTTATTTAAAACCAGCAGTAATTGGAGTTTTTGACGAATTGGTGGTTGGACACAACACTGGCAACCGAATAGAATCCGGTGCAGGATATTGTGAGCCGAGATTCTTACTCCGCTCCGATACTAGCCAACAAAATGGCCACCTCTGAGGCAGCGACAACTTTGTCTTCGTTAGCTGCTGTGCTGTCAAAACAGCTCAGTCTTCCTGCACCGGACTCTATTCAGTTGTCGGTGTTGTGTCCAACCACCTATTTAGTAAACTCTCTGATTACTAAGTTTTTAAATAAACTGGAAGTGACGTGGTTGGAGATATTGACAGAACATCGGTGGTCGCTGAGATTTATTTGCTGCTCATTACATCTCTCCTTTGTCGGGGGATCCGGGCTCTGTCCATGTCATTATTGGAGGATCTGTTTCTAGGGGGCGGGGTCTTCCTGTAATATTACAATGGATTATTGCATCCATCCCAGCAACTCCACCAAACTTTGATGTTAGAAATTCCCCCAGAGCTGTGCAGAGTGAGCTGTGACTGCAATCAGCTGTAGTAAGGGGGCTCTGTGTATATGGATTTTATATCTGTTTTAAAGACCTTGTGGATTAGTGGTAATGGTATAGTGTCAGGGATGACATCACACGCCTGACGAAGGGGCCCTGTGTGGCTCCGTAACATTGCACTATACTATTTTGTGATGTGATCTTTCTTGAATAAAAACCCCTTTGGACGAAATTGATGATCCTTGGTGTGCTCACAAATATCTAGTTATTGTACACTGCAGCTGACTCTCCCAGGTACAGAAATACGCACGTAAAGCCCATTGATGCCTTAAACTGCCCATGTGCATGAGGCCGAAAAGCCCGATGTTTGCAGCAAGACTCTTTCCTAACCCTAGATTCCAAAAACATTTTGTTGATTTTTCTAATTTGGGTAGGTGATTTGGGCGGCGTTCATACTGCTCCGTTGCAAAAACGCATGTTTTTTGCTGCGTTTCTGGTGCGTTTTTTGGTTGTCTGCACCCATGAGAAATGGGCAAATGACTCAAAAAAAAAAAAATAGGCACCAAAAATGCAAAACGTGTTGCATTTTTTGATCTGGTTTTGCCATGTTTTCTATTCATTTCAATGGGGAGCTTCGTTTTTGAGCTGGTGGTTTTTGAACACCGAAATGGTTTGAAGAGTCCCATAAGATTTAAAGGGAAAAACTTTTTTCTTGTGTTTTAGCATGGTAAAAAGTAGGGATCGACCGATATCGGTTTTTTTTTTTTTGGTGCCGATACAATACAGATTTTTCGGCCACCTCTCAGACCATCGATATTATGTGCCGATAATCTGTACATTTTTATTTTTACACTGTCCTTTTACATTTTTATTAAAAATTTTTATCATTGTTATTGCTGTCACAAGGAATGTAAACATCCCTTGTGACAGTAATAGTCAGTGACAGGTACTCTTTATAGAGAGATCTGGGGTCTAAAAGACTCCAAACTCCTCCTCTGCACTTGAAAGTATTCACAACACCAAGATCAGCGTTTTTGAATACTTTCTATTTTTTAAAACTGGCGCATTTAAAGTGGTCGGGGACCACCACCACTAGTGCCGAATGTCGGGGACCACCACCACTAGTGCCGAATGTCGGGGACCACCACCACTAGTGCCGAATGTCGGGGACCACCACCACTAGTGCCGAATGTCGGGGACCACCACCACTAGTGCCGAATGTCGGGGACCACCACCACTAGTGCCGAATGTCGGGGACCACTAGTGCCGAATGTCGGGGACCACTAGTGCCGAATGTCGGGGACCACTAGTGCCGAATGTCGGGGACCACTAGTGCCGAATGTCGGGGACCACTAGTGCCGAATGTCGGGGACCACCAGTGCCGAATGTCGGGGACCACTAGTGCCGAATGTCGAGGACCACTAGTGCCGAATGTCGGGGACCACCAGTGCCGAATGTCGGGGACCACCACCACCAGTGCCGAATGTCGGGGACCACCACCACCAGTGCCGAATGTCGGGGACCACCACCACCAGTGCCGAATGTCGGGGACCACCACCACCAGTGCCGAATGTCGGGGACCACCACCACCAGTGCCGAGCTGGGATTATTATTAGAAATGAACAACGAAGCGCTGCGCACTGTGCCAATACCGGAGGGAGTTGGACATCAGCGATCGGTGTTCTGATATACTATACCTGACACAGCGGGACATCCCCGCTGTGTCATACAAGCGATTTCTAATAAAAATATCAGCTCTGCACGGAGATCACAATAGCGGGCTATGCAGCGGGGAGACTGTGGATGGGCGGATTGCTGGCAGGGAGGAGAAGGAGGGAGGAGAAGGACACCTCCTCCGTGGGCGCCACAGAACGGGGGCTGTGAGAGCCCTTCCGTGCACAGGATGTCTGCTTCCTCACTGTTTTTTCAGAGGACTACAAGGGGGCGTGTCAGACCGCTGGCTGAGCTTATAAGAGGGATAAAAGCCTGCTGTCTTACAAATAGGAAGTCAGCAGGCAATAAAGATTTTTCAGCACGTTCAGCAGCCTATTACAGAGGAGCTACAGAGCTCAGAAGAACATGGATGGCAAACTTGGTGAAGGTAGGAGATTAGCAACAAGGACATGGAAAAAACATTTTGCCCGGAGTTCTGCTTTAAAGCCATGTTCCAGTGCAACTGTAACATGTCACATAATTGATACTGTAAGGTCTCGTTTACACGTGCTTTCTTGGTGAAGAGTGCATTTGATCAGCGGTGAGGAGGTGTTGTATCTCCTCCTCACCACCTGCTTTAACCCCTTTAACCTTACCGTAGCAAGGCCCAACCATGTGTAGAGCAGTCCTATTCACTTAAATGGGTCATGATCGACAGGCAATAGCACCCACCAAAAGCAGTACGGGATATAATTCTTGTCACATCCATGAAGCAAAGCATCACAGCCGTGGCGTTTGTGAATACCCCCGGCTGCGGCCATCTGCAGCTAACCACTGGGTTTTACTGCCTCCCAACCACTAGTGTAAGGAGCCCTAAACGTTAAAGGGTAACTCCACTTTCATGGGAGAAAAATAGCAAAAAAAATATACAGTGCCTTGAAAAAGTATTCATACCCCTTGAAATGTTCCACATTTTGTCATGTTGCAATCAAAAATGTAAATGTATTGGGATTTTATGTAATAGACCAATTGTGAAGTGGAAGGAAAATTATAAATGGTTTTCAAAATTTATTACAAATATCTGAAAAGTGTGTCGTGCATTTGTATTCAGCCCCTTTACTCTGATACCCCTCACTAAAATATAGTGGAACAAATTGCCTTTAGAAGTCACCTAATTAGTAAATAGAGCCCACCTGTGTGTTATTTAATCTCAGTATAAATACAGCTGTTCTGTGAAGCCCTCAGAGGTTGTTTTTTTTTAGAGAATATTTGTGAACAAACCGCATCGTAAAGGCCAAAGAACACACCAGACAGGTCAGGCATAAAGTTGCGGAGAAGTTTAAAGCAGGGTTAGGTTATAAAAAAAACATCCCAAGCTTTGAACATCTCACAGAGCACTGTTCAATCCATGATTCGGAAATAGAAAGAGTATGGCACAACTGCAAACCTACCGAGACATGACCGTCCACCTAAACTGACAGGCCGGGCAAGGAGAGCATTAATCAGAGAAGCAGCCAAGAGGCCCATGGTTACTCTGGAGGAGCTGCAGAGATCCACAGCTCATGTGGGAGAATCTGTCCACAGGACAACTATTGTTTTGCACTCCAAAAATCTGGCCTTTATGGAAGAGTGGAGTGAAGAAAGCCATTGTTGAAAGAAAGCCATAAGAAGTCCAGTTTGCAGTTTGTGAGAAGCCATGTGGGGGACACAGCAAACGTGTGGAAGAAGGTGCTCTGGTCAGATGAGACCAAAGTTGAACTTTTTGGCCTAAAGGCGGAAAACGAACACTGCACATCACCCTGAACACACCATCCCCACCGTGAAACGTGGTGGTGGCAGCATCATGTTGTGGGGATGCTTTTCTTTAGCAGGGACAGGGAAGCTGGTCAGAGCTGATGGGAAGGTGGATGGAGCCAAATACAGGACAATCTTAGAAGAAAACCTGTTTGAGTCTGCAAAAGACTTGAGACTGTGGCAGAGGTTCACCTTCCAGCAGGACAACCACCCTAAACATACGGCCAGAGCTATAATGGAATGGTTTAGATGAAAGCATATTCATGTGTTAGAATGGCCTAGTCAAAATCCAGACCTAAATCCAATTGAGAATCTGTGGCAAGATTTGAAAATTTCTGTTCAGACGCTCTATCCAGTCTGACAGAGCTTGAGCTATTTTGCAAAGAAGAATGGGCAAAAATGTCCCTCTCAAGATGTGCAAAGCTGGTAGAGACATACCCAAAAAGACTTGCAGCTGTAATTGCAGTGAAAGGTTGTTTCTTCAAAGTATTGAATGGGGGAGGCTGAATACAAATGCACACCACACTTTTCACAAATTTATTTGTAAAAAATATTTAAAAACCATTTACAATTTTCCTTCCACTTCACAATTATGTGCCACTTTGTGTTGGTCTATCACATAAAATCCCAACAAAAGTCATATTGTAATTGAATTTTTTTAAAAGTATCTTTCCTTTTCAATCTACAGCAATATGGCTACCTGGAGGTGTTCTGTAGACAGAATGTGTACAGAATGCTGAATGCTGCCCAGAAACAGTTTCCTGCTTGTGTGATTGGCTCACTAATTTTCCCAGAAGTCTGCACTAAGACACAAGTCAGATTTCAGGCATCCCCTGCAACACAAATGTCATTTTTGGTAAGATACTCTTGATAGAAAATCACTTCTAAAGGGATGCTAACCCTGAAGTTTTCCTCATTAATCCTGCAGGTGTTGCAGTTGATTGATAATTATGAAACCACTCCCATTAGACTCACTTAGCATATGGGCACAGAGAAACAAACTGTGATTTCTTCAGAATAACAAAAGGCAGGACTTTGCAACAAAGTTTGTTAAAACCCTTGCAATGTACATAGATCAACCAGATGGGAATGTTTGTTTCTCAACAAAAGTGGAGTTACTCTTTAAATTAAAAAAAAGCAACGATGTAGTAAACCACATTAGCATTTTACCCAGCAGAGGATGTGTCCTCTCTTTATTTTATCATAATCAATACACACAAATGTTTTCTAATAATTTATACTATGTGACCTTGATTTTTAATTGTTTTATATTCTATGTAGGATCATCTACTCCAGATTCTTACCTCTAAGGGAGCTCACAGTCTAATGCCCCTGCACTAGCCAAACAGATACATGCACTAGGGACAATATGAATGGAATAAAACTAACCCAGCAATGTGTTTGTCCTGGATGGTTTATGTAACAGTCCTGTTTTAAACCCAGTACTACTTATAGAAAACGTTTATGGGTTTGTGTGTTTTGCCATGGTGAATGGGGCTGATGCTTTAATTCTGCTGCTTTACTTTCATACAGAGAAAAAGCCAAGAGATGTATAGCAAATATTGACTTTTTTATACTGCCGTTTAGAGTTCTAGAGTCACAGCTCCAAACTCAGAAGAAGAGCTATGAGAATGAGTTGGAAGCTCTCAAGGGAGAGATCCAGGGTCTACGGGAGGAAAACAACCGCCAGCAACAGCTACTTGCCCAGAACCTGCAACTGCCTCCTGAGGCTCGAATTGAAGCCAGTTTACAGCATGAGATTACCCGGCTGACCAATGAGAATCTGGTATGTAGGTCATTCATTGGGGATGTCCTCAAAAGTATTGCTTAGATTGTGTTTTCATTTATTCATTTGTCTGCAACTCAAGGCTGCCCACTGTCATTTTCTTCTATATGCTGTCTGCATAGGAAAAGCAATTAAAAAAGAGAATCTTGCCTGTAATGGAAATGGAAGGATTGTCTTTTCAAGTATATTCCTGGCTGCCATAGCAGGATTATGGACATGGTAGAGGGAGGAATAGGATTAAGTGTTTGGAAAGCCCTATGCTATAATCACTACACTGGACTCCTGGGGCTGAAAAGGTACATATCAATTTAAAGTGGTTCTAATCTCTAAAGGTCTTTACCTAATGCATTCTCTGCATTAAAATGGTATTAAACCCAAAAACAGAAATGAATTGCAGATTACCAATCATTTGATGTGGTGGCTCTATTAGTTTTCTTTTTTTTTGCTTTTTTCCCTTTGTTCTCACCTGGTGATCTGGCCAGTATCGCACCTCCTGTACTAGAGTGCCTCCACACTGGATAAAGGAGCACAGGGGGCACCTTTTTGGAGAGCATTGTTGTCAGACTGGGGGTAGGAGAGTGTTAGATGTAATAGCAGATTTAGATACACTAACACATTGAAGCCAAACTCCAGCTCACACTTTTATATGCAGTTACAGCAGACTTTTTTTTAGGAATAAAGGTTTTACATAAATAAAATCTGATGATTGTAAGCACCCCTGTAAGTGTTAATGGGTTTGCCTCATCCCTCAAACTGCTACATCTGCAGGAGAGCTTGTTCTTTTGAAACACAGCAAAATTACCGGCCAGATCACCAGGTGATAGTAGAGATGATATAAGGATAAGTTCACCTTTGGGAACATGCTACACCCAATTTTATGGTGGAACATGTAGCACGTTACCAGTGCTGCAGTGGGCTCCGCCCACACGGGCGCATCATTCATACACACAGCTCTGAATGAACTACAAGTCCCGACATCCCTAGGAGCTGTCGCCTTGTAGTCCTCTGTGGCACTGTGGAGCGCTGTGGTAGCTCATTGAGTCTTCCTGTCAAGGAGTATCGGCTTCCCTGTACAGGATGTATGGCAAGCAAATACTCTGACAGTGTGCAGGAGACCTGCATGGCATCTGCTGATTGCTGGTGCAATGCTTTCCAGGCTCCTACTGCAAAAAATGAATACACATATTTTTTTTTTTTTTTTTTTTTTTTTTAAGTGAACTTATTCTGTAAAACGAATGCAGCCAACACATCTAAGAATTGGTAAGCTGCAATAGAACACATGCTTTCTCTTGGATTTATTAGCACTTTAAGGTAAACACTTTTTCACTATATGTCCCCGTCCCCCTCCAGCACTTACCCAAGTCCCATATTGATCCAGCACTGTGCCTAGCTTACAGTCTTCTCTCCCCTCTCTTTCCCCTCTGTCTGCTCTCACATACTTTTCTGAAAGCAGTGGGAGCCATTGACGCTTCTGCTGCTGTCAGTCAAATCCTGTGAGAAGGGAATGGGGTGCAGGACCGTGCTGCGCTGTATGTGTCTATGGAAGCACACAGCCCAGCTCGGGGATTGTGACTGCACGTGTGCCCCCAAGTGGCTTGCCATGAGGGCACATGGAGAAGAGATGAAGCGGAGATCTGAATTCTTTATTTGGAGAGGAACTCAAGCCAAAACTTTTTGTTTTAGATAGATTAGAGTAACAAAGGAAAAAGTATCAGGATCAATACATTTTTTGATATAGGGGTTCTAGCACTTCTAAAAACAATATAAAAATGTTTTTATTGTCCCCCCCCCCCATTTTAGAGCTCTATTTTACTTCCTGCTCCAGTGACACAGCCAGATCTCCCCAAAGGACACACATACATCTATAACTCCTATCAAATCCATCAGGAAAAATGTTTGGAATGAAGTTTCACTTTAAAGAGTTTTGCTGGATTTATCATTTTTGCCTATTTTAAATAAAATAAATGCGCAAACTTGAGATGCCACGTCTGCATTCTGGGCATATGTTCCTGAACACATACTAAACATGGGCACCATTCATTGAAGCGTTCAGCCCCATTTCAGCCTGCCATCAACTTTAACAGACTGCAGACAGCGGGGCTACACGCTGCATCTGTGCCTCTCAGGTGAACTAAAACGCTGGGATTTGACACACCATGGGAATGATTTACTGGAGAGTAAAAAATCTGGTGCAGCTGTGCATGGTAGCCAATCGGCTTCTAAAGCTGGCCATACATTTTACAATTTTCTTTAGATTTATCTTCGACTATGTAGTGGAAAGGCCTGCCTGCATACATATTGAAAGTGTTTCAGTTTGATCGTATATTATATGTTTTAGGTAAATCTAATGGAAAATTGTACAAGAAAAATATCTAATGTATAGCCAGTCTATCTTCAGCTTGTTTAATTAAAGTGGTTCTAAAGTCTAAACATTTTTTACCTTAAAGGAGAAGTACAGCCAAAGCTTGCTCGTTCTGCACTCCTGTGACCTGTTTTCAGCAGACTGATGTCACAGAGCTAGTCCAGGCTCAGGAAACATGACCATGCGGTCAGGATCCACCCACATACCTGGACCGGGACCCGGCTCAGGCTCTCAGCGAGCCGCTGAGAGCCTGAGCCGGCCGCTCCCAGCCCCACAGCCCAGTGTTTCAGTGCGGTGAGCGTGGGGGGGGGGCAGAGCAGACAGCGGTGACTGCCAATCACCAGTTTTCTGCTCAGGGACCACTGAGAACTGAGCAATCAGCAGTGTTTGTTCGATTGGTTCTCAAGCTTAGAGCCGGCAAGGGACATATGCAGCATCGGACTTGCATCCACCTAGGTAAGTATGATTAAAAAAAAAAAAAAATCTCATACTTCGCTTTTAATGCATTCCTTGCATTAAGGTAAAAAATGTTTAAGCATCAGCATCCCCACTCACCCCCACCCCCCCTTTCACTTACCTGAGCCCTGATTGCAGTGCACGTCTGCAGCTCTTCTCCCCTCATTTCCGGCTCTGGCTGGCTTTGCTGGGGCACTGGAATTCATTAGCTCCCAGTGCTGTCAATCAAAGCCAGTGACGCTGAAGGGGGGGGGGCCAAGTCCCACTGTCAATGGATGCTGCAGCCGAGCTTGGGAGCCAGCGCGCATGAGTGCCCTCATTGGAAGCGCCTTCGCATGGGGGCACTGGACAGAGAGGAGTGGACAGGAGCGCCAGTGGAAGACCCAAAAAGAGGAGGTTAGCGGCCGCTCTATGCAATTCCATTGCACAGAGCAGGTAAGTATAGACATGTTTGCAAACGGGAAAGTCTGGACAGCCGCACTTCAATGAAAATGTCTTTATTAAATAAAAATTCAGTCCATACAGCATGCGGAAACAGTGGAATCAAAAAGAACTGACGCGTTTCACACCCCTTACTGGTGCTTAGTCATAGACCTGTTTGTTATTTTTTTGTTTTTTACCTTCACAATCACTTTAAGCTTTGACAAAAATATACCTGGAAACTGATTGGTTTTTATGCAGATGTAGCACTAACTCTCGATGGAGCTGCTAATTTAAGTTGGTCTGTTACCTTCACTCTCCTTCCCTCTGTTTCACCGGCAGCGGGTCTAGGGTTCCGTTGAGTTTACCTCTGGACGACACACACACCAACACTTGAGTACGTTTTCAATGCTTTATTAAACAACTTGCTTAGGAAGTAGCAGGAAAGAGGTGGAAAGGAAACTGCAGAAGAAACTCATATCTTCTTGTAGGGTCTTTGACAAATGTCCTGGTAGAATTTAGATATTATAATAGGATGCGCTCCCCTCATGGGACACACTCCTTGCCCGCCTGGATAGGCCTCTCTCACTTGCCTAGCAGCCAGTACATAGCAGGAACAAAAGTCTCTGTCACAGACTTGTTTGGGACAAATCCGTACGATCCTCTGCCACAGGATGTATTGGTCTTTTTCTGCAATGAACGTCAGTCACAGTGCCTGAACCTTTAAGCCAACCCGGCAACACTATGCTGTATAGTTACTTTCGGATACGTCCTCCAACCGAGTCACCAGGCCCCTCTCCAGACCAGCACTCTGCATGATCCTTCCATGACGGGTCCTCCCCTGGGATCTCCTCGGATGTCCAGCTTCTTCACACGGGATAGACAGCTCAGGACCATTTCTCGGCCGCTGTGGTAGGCCCCAGACAGGCCTCTGGGCCCACCCCTGCGCCGCAGCGACGTGGGCCTCCGGAACGGAGGACCACAAGATAGCTCTCTAATGCATACCTGTCGGCCAGGAGGGCCAGCAGGTGGCTGTAAAACGAACCCCAAAAAATGTCTGTCCCATAAATACCCTCGCCCAGAATGCAACTCTGAGGACCACCTCCACCGAGTTGTCTCCGGGACAAAAGAGCATCCATACGCTTCGACACGTTGACTTTCCAACACTAACCAGTGATAACAGCGACACCCACCGGTCAGCATGGAAACACACGCAACGTCAGCCAAGCTGGAACAGAGGCAAACTTAACCTTCCTAACGAACAAGTTACTAAATTTACCTAACGTGGTAGATCACAAATCTACCAGTGCTACACAGAGCATAGTGTGCAGGTAGCATTATTGGTTTCTGTGGGCAGTTGCTCTGTTTTTGTTGCTGGTTTCTTTGCTCAAGTTTTGGTAAATCAACCTCAATGGCTACATGTGTGTCTCCTATTAGACAAGCCCCATTTAATATGGATTATTTTTGGTGAGAAGAATTTAAATCATTCTGTTACTAGACCACTTACTTTATTTGGAAATACCGTATTTGGCTGTTTTTAGGAGCACCATGCACAAGACAGCATTACCAATGAAATTGTTTTACTAGCATAGTAAAATATTATATGTGAAATCTAAAATCATGCTTTTAATTTATTAACCATGGCTCTGGAATTGAGATTTGTAATTATTGGTCATTGTGAACAAATTAGTCCTTAATGTGAAATTCTAATTGAAGAGGGTACATGCATTCTACCTATTTTTTCAGTATTTTGAGTAGTTCTAAGCAGATGATCCCATGAAGTATCAATCGTACCGGATTTCACTTTACAGACGGATCATTGTATGTAAATCACACATCTGCTTGCTCTTTTGTCCTTGTAGTGTCGTTGAAAACTAACTGAGATTCAGCCTGTCTGGCTGTCTGATGCTGTCGACATGACAAGGCTTCATTGTGTCCCTTACCATCACAGCTTTCAGTGTCATTGTGTCCTGTCTTCATGTTCAGCACAAGAGCACAACTTCTTACTAACCGCATCTGTACACAAAGTTATTCTAACCACAACCCAATGAAATTCTCTAGATTGCAATTTAATTTCACCATTGTTTATTGTACATGACATTATATACAATCCAGTGCAGGTTGAGTGACATACAGATTTGAATCTCCATACTTACAGATAACGTTGTATGTCAGATATGGAATGTTGCAAAGTTTGCCCCATCTGCTTTGACATTTTGTGTACAGTGATTTCATAATTTTATTTTTTTGCCTTTTTAATTTCACCACAGTCCTGGCATTTACCATTACCAAACAGCAAACATGATCATATTTTTTTCTTTTGGTTTCTCTAGTTTTAGGTGTAATGTAGTTTATTTGTGTACATTTTGTTAATACCATCAAACTCAGTTGAACTCTGTCCATCTTCCTAATGCCATTTATGCAGCACTTATTAGTTTACAATCCTAAAGATTATATCTATAAATCTTAATGTGTGAGTAAGTGAGGGAATTCTGGGGCAATGGCCGGTAATACATGGTTTGAATCTCAGCCACTTCAGCAGGAACCGGTCAAAATTTGAACTGTTAATGGGCAGGCTGAATGTACCAAGTTGATCGATCTGTCAACTTGGGTACAACCAGCCTGCCAGATTCTCTTGCGATTATCACTAGCAGCTGCTAGCAATAATCACGCTCTTCTCCTGGCATGGATGGCTTCCCCTGCTGGGAGAAGATAATTGCTGATTCCCCCGTCAGCACTGTCTCTGTGTTGATGGGGGAATCGTGTGAATTTATTTCTTGCAACTCGTAGTTGCAGAAAAGAAATTTGCACTGTGTATGGCCTGCCTATGACTAGGGATGACTGTGGGTATGTTTGGATCATGGTCTGAGCTCATCTGGGCATTATCACTGAATTTAACCAATCATAAGTGGCCCAAGACATTCTCTGACCCACAGCTGCACATGTATATGCATGGCTGCAGGGCGGGGAATGCCTGGACCATCTGATTGGCCACTTCCTAGCTGTATTGCCCAAGTGGGTTCGGACTAGGATCCCTGTGACTATGAGATCCATAGTTCTGAAAGGTAGTGTATACAGGTCGTGTATCCCAGGGACCTGGCAAGGTGAGTAACAGATTGCTTTTATTAGGAAGTGTCTGTGATTCAGAAACCAAGCCGAACTGTTGAGATTATCTGAATTCAATTTTTGAAGGGTTCGGTCAGCAGTTTTTTAATTAATATAAAAGGTATTGTGTTCGGAACATGATTTAATTAATTTTTTTAATAGTTTAATCAGGTAAATATATGAAATATCGCATTTTCATATTTCTTATTGCATTTTCATATTTCTTATATACCTAAATAGTTACAACTCAAGTTACACACAACAATTTTTTTCGTATTTAGACAAATCCAATCAACAAAAAGGTAAACAAAATGTTATAGACTCACTACTACATTTTTATTTTTTGTAAAATTAACTTTTATGAAAGTGATAAATAATTGGATTGTACAAAAGTTGAAAGATTGAGCTGGACCCATAAAGTTGCCTTATAGGTGTTGCTATCCAGTAGTGTTGTGATGAGGGCGATGTAGGTGATCTGGTTATTTTATTTGGCAGGTAGCGTCCATACCCTAGCAGACCACCACAATTTCCTTGATTTATAGGGCAAAGTGGCAAGAGTAAAAATTGAAATGCCACACTATATACAAAATGATATGGATCCAAATCATTCAGTGCCCAGATATAGATTCTAACATCCCACTGAATAGTTACAATGGTAGACAGCATGGATTGTGTATGAACCAATTGCTGACAAGATCTGTGAAGATTAAAATAAAATAAAAAAACGATTGAAGTTCCAGTCAATATTCAGTCCTTATACATTGTTTCCTATTGAAAACCCTGATGAAAGGGATGTTTGTGGGGCCTTCCAAAAAGCATTGTATACTCCTTTTATTAACATAATAAATGAAATAGTGTAGCGCTACCGAAACTACTAAATTATGTGCTCAAAACAGAATTACTATGACAAAACTTATACTTTTGACTTATAGAAATCTTAAATAAGTCAGCTTTCCCCTAATTCAGAAGTAGATGTGATAAAAGTCCAAACACATCATATACTTAAATCAGTAGAGAAGTAGCCCTATTAGAAGCTTCAGTTATGAACAGTGCCAGTAATCTTCTGTGAAATGTTCCACAAAGCATGTGGCAAGTGAGTCCACTCACCTCTATATTGGACCTCAAAGCTTCCTCAGAGGTCAAAAGAGCTTTTCCATAATGGGTACATTATCCAATCTGTCTTTGGCCATAGCCCCTCTCACCAACATCCTCTGTAAGCAACAGCAACAAGAGCATCATAAAATGTAAAAAAAAAGCATTACACATCACTGGCCTCCTTCAAATGTGCACACGATGGCATCATCAGCAGGTACCACTCCTATACGCATTACACCACAAACAGAGCTTCCTCAGTAGGTCCTTTTATTGTCCACTTGACTCCTACTGGAATAAAATTTTATCTGGACTACTGAGCAGTGCTGTGGTGCTTTAGTTCCTAGTTCCATGTCTCATACCGCACAGCTCATGAAGTGGGAACTCCATCAACATGGTGGGAGCACCTAACAGTGTACATTATTTTCCAACTGGATTTTTTTTTCTTTTACCAAGAATGGAAAGCCTTTTTTACACTGACTTGCTCTCAGCTCCTGATTCTTCATGTTGGATGTAATATTTTATATTTTGCCTATTGTGCCAGGATGCCATGATTTGCATGGTTCTTCTGTAGTTGCTCCCTTCTATTTATATTCTGTCTACCCTGCAGTTTTTAAACTTGTAATTTATAGTTGGCAATTCTTTGGGCAGAATTCTACAAGCTTGTTATATATGCCATATGACTTTACTACACAATATTTTTTTTTTTTTGTACTCACTGACAGGTAAATTACCCACAGCATAATATATGTACCTGCACAAGCAAGTGTATCTTCTGACAGATGAAATTATCTGTTGTGCCATAAAAGCCATACTTTAAATGAATGGTTCATTAGACTTGTAGGGGATGTGTAGATTTTTTTTTTACTTGCTGAATTCTGCCCAAATCAGCACTGACACTCCTATACATGCAGTACACACATCCGCCCGTTGGTGGCGCTGTTACCTAGCTGTCTGGTCCTGTTCTACACTAACCTTGGCTTGGCAAGTTGTATGCAAAACCTGCTATGTTGTTTAAAAGGGTGTTTTTTATTAAGATAATGTTAATCTCTGCAGGATCTAATGGAGCAACTTGAGAAGCAGGATAAGACAGTCAGGAAGCTGAAAAAGCAGTTGAAAGTATTTGCAAAGAAAATCGGGGAGCTGGAAGGTAATATGCTGCATCTGCTTTTGTATCATCCAGTTTAATCTGAATATACTGTTTGCTTGATTTTCTCCTCCCACATGGCTTTATAAGAATTCTGTAAACTGGATATTTTTTTTGCTCTGACATTCCTTGAGGAGATGGCAAATAGTTCCAGCATGTACCATGGTAAAAATGTCTGCAGAAGCATTTTCAATACAAATTTCATGCTATTAACTCGGATCTAGCTCCACTATAAGTGGATGTTACTGTGTTGCAGGGAAACCAAAAAAGATATCACACTGGGTCTCCATCTTGGTGATGGTGGCTTTTTATATTTGGACTTCATTAGTGTCATAAAACCCTCAGCCAGATTTGCATATCATGACAAATGAATATACCAATATAGGCATTTGTAAGTAGAACTGATTAAAAAAAAAAAAAATTCCAAATACCTTATTTTATTCTTTATATATATATATATATATATAATGCTGGTCAGGTGACTTTTATTCATATGCTCTGCACTGTGCAATCGGTGGGCAGAGCAACCATTAAACTTCCGATGTATCCTGCAGAAATCACTGCAGGAAGTTTTATTTGTTTTTCTGTGGCTGCCCAGCGTTGATTGGCAGTCACATAGTTTAACTGAAGAAAAAGTATTCTAAATTAAATGAAAAAAAAAAAAATCATCAACAACCGTTTAAGCAATTATTGCTATCCAAAATAACGGTAATAAAATGAATTAAAATGGTGTTAAACAATTTTTTTTTTTTTTTAATGGGCCCTTAAGTGGTTTGTGCCATAATGTGCTAGTATGCCCCACCACTTATCTGTCAAACGGTGCCCTCTATTGCTGCACTGTCATTGTTGCCGTTGGTCCTGGGCGCTTCCATCTTTGTCCCATCTTTCTTGCGGGTTCCATCTGTTTCTGCTGCTTGATTGGCCATGCTGGGATGATGTCACTCCCCCACATGTCCACAGGGAGGCACATCATTGCTGCACAGATCTGATGCTGTACATGTACTCTGAACTGCCCATATGTGGCTTAGTGTACATGAAAGCTGACAGGCAGAGGGAAGCATTTATGACAGTAGAGACCAATAAAGTGTCTCATAAAATCCCTACCTGGCAGCAGTTTTTTTTTTTTTTAAGTTGCGTTAAATACCTCTTTAAATAATAGTTGTTTTATAATGGCGAAGTTGGTTCTGAGCCCCAGTCATTGGGAGATATGGGACAGCTTGTTAGAAATTAGGAAATTAATGGTTTCCCAACAGGCACCAAGGGGAGCATGCACAATAAGAGTGGCAATGTGGCACAGGATCGCCTGCAATGGCGTTGTGACTGACAATGGGGCAGTGCATAGATATTGCAAGGCAACCAGGTATTTATAAAGATCAAACAGATGGATGGTAGTATGCATATGCACACTAGCATAGGACCTAATTTTGAAGACACATATATAAAGAAATGTTTTGGGTTTAATGACACTTTAATACATTACCTCTATATACTCGATAAGGATTCTCAGACAATTCAACAGAATTGTCATGTACACTCAAGGCACCACAGAAACACCAATTTCTATATTTACAATGTAGAACTTAAAAGATGCTGAACAAAAGAAAACTGATAGTGTCTCACATTATAAATATAGATATTGGACTTGAATGCAATACCTTTTTTTTAATCAATAAACTATTATTTATTTATTACATTTTAGTACGGTTTCAATCCAGTCAGTGTTCTAGCATTTAGAAGCTTCAACCTGTAGATTATACAAAGCTTGCAATGAGGCTATAGAGTCAGGAGGGGTGTAAAGAAAGTAACGATCATAACCAACATTTTAAGTCTTCTCCTATCTATCCAAAAAAAAAAATGTAGCTGGAGTTAGGTTTTAAAAAAACAATGGACTTCTGGGAAATATGATTTGCTTAGTAGGATAATCCACCATACCCCTTACAATGGGTATTTAGGACATGACACATCCAGACTTTGGTCTTCATGGTGTGCCGTAGGGTTCTTTTGTTATAGATGTCCTCTGGTTTCGGCATAATTACAGTTTGCACATTTCATATGTATTACAGTTGGTCAAATGGAAAATATGTCTCCTGGTCAAATAGTAGTTGAACCTATTCGTCCACTCAATATACCACGTAAGGAGAAAGACTTCCAAGGAATGCTGGAGTATAAGGAGGAGGATGAACCAAAATTAATTAAAAATCTTATATTGGGGAAGTATATGCAAATGTATTTTTTCCTATGTATTCTGAGCCATAAGCACCACCATACAGCAGCAAATCAAGGCTCTCAGGCTGACCTAAATTTCAAACGTATGGTGAAATATATAGAGCTGTGCTGGTTGGTATGGTAATTAAATGGCTGGAGGAAAAGTTTGGTGATTGTGCCACAGACATAGCTAGGTTTGGTCATCGTACACCGATATATGCCTTCTGCCATTTGTAACATTTTGCAGACATCCTAAACCTCGTATAGCATCCTTACTACTATATATCTGGTTACTGCAATGAAGCAATTTATGTTCCACATACGGTTTATTATCTCCCATCTAAAAATTTAGAACTGAAATTGTCTACCAATATAATCAGTCTGAATTTGAATAATTAATGGAGAGTTGCCAAATGAGCAAATTGATCATAAATGGTCATTGTGTGGGGAATGGCCTACCTCACTTCTGCTTGGTGATAATGCACAGCTGTTATCATCTGCTTTGTCATTTGGAATAAAGTGAAGATGATTTAGTAAACCTAGGCTACCTATTCACTGCCTGCTATATTTTAGCAGTAAGTAATTGACCTTCACTTGTGATACTAAAGCAGTGTAAAGCTGGGCATAGATGAGTCCGTTTTTTTTTTTTTTTTGTTCAGCGAGTGGGTTGAGCAAAAAACTGCCCCCCCTGTGTCTTTGTATTCTGACAGCAGGGAGACTTTCCCCCATAAGAATACACTGATCAAGCTATAGCCAGCAGCACTGATCAAGTGTCTAAAATCCAACAGGGTGGTTGATCGGTAGATTGACTTCTGTTCAACTACCGTGGCCACATATGGATTGAAATGTGGTCAGTGCCTGCTGAACCAGATGAATTTTGGACTATGTATGGCCAGCTTAAGAGTAAGGCCTCTTGCACACAATACTCCTGTTTGAGCATCTATTTTTTCAGCCTTTTTTTTTTTTTGGAAGCATTTGCACGCATATGCGTTCGTGCAAGTTTGTGAGTTTTCGCGCACATGCGAGCAAACTTTTTCTCGCGTTGACAATATGTAATGGACATTTGTGTGCAAATGAGGTGTAAATTGATGACCAAAAATGCTGAATTTTCTATTCTTTATTTTTTACTGAAAAATACACGCCGTTTGTTTATGCTCATGTCTGCATAGGCACATTACAATTAGAGGGCTGTATTTTAGCTCAATAAAAAAATAAGCTGTCCTGAACTTTTTTCAAGCTGCAATGTGCAAGAGGCCTTAGTGAGTACATGGTAATTGACGCGAAACGCATATACATTGTCTGAGCCTTAACAAACATAATAGAAATTGCATTTTAAAAAAAACTTGTAAAACCACACAGTTAGTTGAAGTAGAAAATTGGCTTTAAAAGTTAAGTATGGCCAAAGCTTTTTTGGACACACTTCTCTTGCACACTCCTGTGACCCAGATTCATCCGACAGCTGACTTCACAGACCCGGTCCAGGTTTTGCAAGGAACCCGACTTTAAAGTCAAGATCCACCCGGCATGCTGCTGAGAGCCTGAGCCAGCATCTCCTGCCTCCTTCACAGCCCGTTGCTTCTGTGAGTGCTGCAGGGGCAAAACAAAGACTGGGTGACTGACCATCACCACTCTACTCAGTGAACACTGAGGACTGAGCGATCAGCGGTCATGTGATTGCTCAGTTCTGTTTTAGAGCCAGTGTGGGACAGCTGCACCCAACTATATAGGTAAGTATGTACAGTATCTCACAAGTGAGTACACCCCTCACATTTTTATAAATATTTTATTATATCTTTTCATGTAACAACACTGAAGAAATGACACTTTGCTACAATGTAAAGTAGTGAGTGTGCAGCTTGTAAAACAGTGTAAATTTGCTGTCCCCTCAAAATAACTTGACACACAGCCATTAATGTCTAAACCGCTGGCAACAAAAGTGAGTACACCCCAAAGTGAAAATGTCCAAGTTGGGCCCAATTAGCCATTTTCCCTCCCCGGTGTCATGTGACTCGTTAGCGTTACAAGGTCTCAGGTGCGAATGGGGAGCAGGTGTATTATTAAATTTGGTGTTATCGCTCTCACTCTCTCATACTGGTCACTGGAAATTCAACATGGCACCTCATGGCAAAGAACTCTCTGAGGAGCTGAAAAAAAGAATTGTTGCTCTACATAAAGGTGGCCTAGGCTATAAGAAGATTGCCAGGACGCTGAAACTGAGCTGAAGCACGGTGGCCAAGACTATACAGCGGTTTAACAGGACATGTTCCACTCAGAACAGGCCTTGCCATGGTCGACCAAAGAAGTTGAGTGCACGTACTCAGCGTCATATCCAGAGGTTGCCTTCGGTAAATAGACGTATGAGTGCTGCCAGCATTGCTGCAGAGATTTAAGGGGTGGGGGTCAGCCTGTTAGTGTTCAGACCATACGTCACACACTGCATCAAATTGGTCTGCATGGCTGTCATCCCAGAAGGAAGCCTCTTCTAAAGATGATGCACAAGAAAGCCCGCAGTTTGCTGAAGACAAGCAGACTAAGGACATGGATTACTGTAACCATGTCCTGTGGTCTGATGAGACCAAGATAAACTTATTTGGTTTAGATGGTTTCTAATGTGTGTGGCGGCAACCAGGTGAGGAGTACAAAGACAAGTGTGTCTTGCCTACAGTCAAGCATGGTGGTGGGGAGTGTCATGTTCTGGGGCTGAATGAGTGCTGCCGGTACTGGTGAGCTACGGTTTATTGAGGGAACCATGAATGCCAACATGTACTGTGACATACTGAAGCAGAGCATGATCCCCTCCCTTGGGAGACTAGGCCGCAGGGCAGTATTCCAACATGACGACCCCAAACACTCCTCCAAGATGACTACTGCCTTGCTAAAGACGCTGAGGGTAAAAGTGATGGACTGGCCAAGCATGTCTCCAGACCTAAACCCTAATGAGCATCTATGGGGCATCCTCAAATAGAAGGTGGAGGCGTGCGGGATCTCTAACATCCACCAGCTCCAGGATGTCCTCATGGAGGAGGACTCTAGTGGCAACCTGTGAAGCTCTGGTGAACTCCATGCCCAGGAGGGTTAAGGCAGTGCTGGAAAATAACATAATATTGAAATATAAATATTGACACTTTGGGCCCAATTTGGACATTTTCACTTAGGGGTGTACTCACTTTTGTTGCCAGCGGTTTAGACATTAACCACTTCAGCCCCGGAAGGATTTACCCCCTTCCTGACTAGAGCACTTTTTACAATTTGGCACTGCGTCGCTTTAACTGCTAATTGCGCGGTCATGCAGTGCTGTGTCCAAACGAAATTTGCATCCTTTTCTTCCCACAAATAGAGCTTTCTTTTGATGGTATTTGATCACCTCTGCGGTTTTTATTTTTTGCGCTATAAACGGAAAAAGACCGAAAATTTTGAAAAAAAAATATTTTCTACTTTTTATTATAATAAAAATCCAATAAACTCAATTTTAGTCATACATTTAGGCCAAAATGTATTCGGCCACTTGTATTTGGTAAAAAAAATGTCAATAAGCGTATATTTATTGGTTTGCGCAAAAGTTATAGCGTCTACAAACTAGGGTACATTTTCTGGAATTTACACAGCTTTTAGTTTGACTGCCTATGTCATTTCTTGAGGTGCTAAAATGACAAACCCCACCCCCAAATTACCCCATTTTGGAAAGTAGACACCCCAAGGAAATTGCTGAGAGGCATGGTGAGCCCATTGAAATTTTTTTTTTTTTTTTTTTTGTCCCAAGTGATTGAATAATGACAAAAAAAAATTACAAAAAGTTGTCGCTAAAATTGCACCCCAAAATACATTTAGCTGCTTCTCCTGAGTATGGGGATACCACATGTGTGAGACTTTTTTGGGAGCCTAGCCGCGTACGGGGCCCCGAAAACCAATCACCGCCTTCAGGATTTCTAAGGGCGTAAATTTTTTATTTCACTCTTCACTGCCTATCACATGTTTGAGCAATATATCATTTAGTGACAACTTTGTGCAAAAAAAAAAAAAAAATTGTCTTTTTCCCGCAACTTGTGTCACAATATAAAATATTCCATGGACTCGACATGCCTCTCGGCAAATAGCTTGGGGTGTCTACTTTCCAAAATGGGGTAATTTGGGGGGGTTTTGAACTGTCCCGGCTTTTTATGCACAACATTTAGAAGCTTATGTCACACATCACCCACTCTTCTAACCACTTGAAGACAAAGCCCTTTCTGACACTTTTTGTTTACATGAAAAAAATTTTTTTTTTTTTTTTGCAAGAAAATTACTTTGAACCCCCAAACATTATATATTTTTTTTAAAGCAAATGCCCTACAGATTAAAATGGTGGGTGTTTCATTTTTTTTTTTTTTCACACAGTATTTGCGCAGCGATTTTTCAAACGCATTTTTTTGGGAAAAAACACACTTTTAAAATTTTAATGCACTAAAACACACTATATTGCCCAAGTGTTTGATGAAATAAAAAAGATGATCTTAGGCCGAGTACTTGGATACCAAACATGACATGCTTTAAAATTGCGCACAAACGTGCAGTGGCGACAAACTGAATACATTTTTAAAAGCCTTTACAGGTTACCACTTTAGATTTACAGAGGAGGTCTACTGCTAAAATTACTGCCCTCGATCTGACCT